>NC_088181.1:17945552-18278317 GCF_028769735.1 Zonotrichia leucophrys gambelii | reverse complement strand
ATTTTCTTGTGACAAGGAGAAGTCCTCAACAAGGCCACCCAGCCCACGGAGCTGCCAGACCATGGGCAGTAGGGTGTTGTTTTTCAGGACCAAGGTCCTGCTGTCAGCCCTGCAGAGACAGGAAGGCACTTGGCATCAGCTGCTGGATGGTCACACCAGCCTCGCCACTGAATGCAACTTGGAGCAGCTCCATCCATGCCCCAGAAACCAGAGTCAAACGTTTTCTCTTTGTCACCAGTCTTAGAGTGCTTGTGAGATGACTGACCTGTGCAGAAGCAGCTTGTCAAAAGACAGCTGCAGGGGGCTGACCTCCAGCTTCATGTCCACCCCATGGCAGCACAGGCTGAAGACCACTGGCTCCGGGTTCTTCCTAATGGTGCAGATGAGCTTGTCTTCCAGGAAGCCAGGGGAGGTGGGGTATGCCCAAATGGTCAGCTCCTGGACACGGCCCCACAGAAGAAATCAAAGGAGCTCTGAGTGTGAGCAGGAGGAGCAGCCCCTGGGCACTTCAGCGGTGCCTGCTCTACCTGCCCTTCTCCTACCTTCCTCTCCTTTGGTTTCAGGGTCATGCGGCGAGGGTCCGCAACGAAGGTCCTTGTTTTCCAATCTTTCTCAAAAGAGAAGTAGACCTCTATGACCATGGGGGAGCTGTTGAAGATGGTTAGCTTCTCTGAGTTGCCGGGACAGTTCTGGACCTCGTACCTGTCCACAAAAGAGGAAAAGGCTGCAGAGGAGACGTTGCCTTTGCCACACACCGAGGAGAGCACCGTGTGCACCCGAGGAAGCAGTGCTGGGAGACCCTGCTCTAACAGACAAGTGAGGGAAATGGATCCCAGTCAGAGGCATGGCAAGGATCCTTGCCGGAGTTTATGCCTAACCCCTGAACTTGGTGCCTCCACCACAGAAGCCTGATGATGCTCAGGCCACTTTGAGAGTTTTTAATACAACATAAATTCAAGCGTGCCTAGAAAAATAACAGTACACCAGGCACATGGGTTCCTTCCCCTTCTTTCTTGGGGTGCCTTCCCTGCAGGGTATGAAGAAAGGCTTTTGGAAAAAGAGTTTAGCTAATCTCTTTCATAAAAGTCATGCAACTGCTTTGGATTTCATGGGTTAGCTCAAAGTCTGAGAAAGAAATATAAAGCATCAGTTCCCAAGAGGAATGCAAAGAGATAACAAATGACCCTTCTCTCGTGTGTGGAAATGACTTTGGAGTGAAAGGGTTAAAGAGGCAAACAGAAATCCCAAACCATCCATCAACCTGGCTAAAGATTGTCTGGTTTTTTAAACTATTTAATTTCATTTCCTTGGGTTGTCAAAACAGACCTAACCCCCCAGAGTTCCTATGGGGACAAGAACTTAAATGCTATTAAAAAAACAAGTGACAGTAAAAGTAGAAATACACAATAGCTTCAATGACCATGTGCTTAGGTAGATTTTATCCAGCAGTGAGCATGCAATGTCATTACAGGAAAATGTAATTCCTGCTGTATGTTCCCCTCAACATCCATTTGCAGGTCAATAATAAAATCTTGTTATAATTACAGATGAATGAAAGTTTTACAAAACCATCTACAGAATAATTGCTTGATCAGGCTACCTGCAGAGCTCAAAGCACTTCAAAAACCACCATAAAGTTCATTTCCTAAGGGCTGAAGCTGAGATGTGGGGGCGGGACAGAAGTTGCCATCTGACACCTTTGGACTGGCGGCAGCACGCGGCTCTGGCCACCAAGGCGGCCACCAAGGCACCCACTGGGTAGGCAGAGCAGCTCCTCCAAGGCTCATTTGCCTCTTATCTGTTCAAGTTCCCATCTGTGGTCCTTCAAGCCCGTGTCTCTCCCAGGACTCTGCCAGGGACTGCCCTGGATTGTGCCATCAGGAGAGCATGTCTCTCCAGGCACGTCCAGAAAAGTACAAGGCAGGGAGAACATACCACTCTCTTGATTTCCCACACAGCAGTGGTCCAAAGTGGAATTGCTTTGTGCTCTCAACATATTCTTTGAAGATGATTTCATCCTCCTCCATGGTCTCCCTCCAGTGTGGAAACACCAGCCTGGGCAGAGAAAGTGGGGAAGGAGGAGCTATGAGATGCTCCAAGTAGGAAATGTCATCAGAAAGCCATAACCCTTCCTGGTGGCTGAGGTACCATCTGCCTTCCCAGCTCCCAGCACAGGAAGAGGGGCTGGGCAGCCTCAGGCAGCACGATCTGCCCAGCCCTGGCTGTGAGTTCAGGGGCAGCTGTGCTGTGGGAGGCTGCCGGGGCCCAGCCTTACCGTGGGTTCTGGATGATGCTGGGGTACAGGCCGGTGACACTGCAGGGCACCTCGTACTGGCGCTTTGACAGCACGATCTCAAACTTCATTGTCTGCTCAAACTTCCCTGGCTTTTTGGTGAAGAAGTTGACCTTCAGTTCCACCTGACCTTGGGCAGGCACTTTCCACCGGTACCGTTTCAGCCTGGCAATTAAAGAGGAGGCTTCAGACACCGCTGAGGAGCAAATGAAGCAAGGAGGGTGCACTCGCCATCCCTCAGCACTGTGGAGCTGGGGACAATGGACTTTGTTTGGCAAGAGGACCAAGAAGCAGAGGCATCACCTCCTCCTTTGTGGCTCACCTGAGGAATGCTGCAGGGGTTGAGGCTCTTTCCAGCACTTTCGAAGGACTTTGGGGTCTTGTTACAGAGGAATCCTGGGAGCTTTCTGTTCTCTGTGTGGAGATCTGTTTCTCCTTTACAGACCTGACACTGCTGACCACTTTACCCCTCTTTGGCTGCCTCTCAGCAAAACTGCCCTTTGCATGTGGGGCCTTGGCCTAAGGGGAGAGAGAAAAGGGAGGGAGAGGTGAGGCCTGAGACATCCCCGTCCTGGAGAGTAAAATGAGGGTTTGTTCACCAATGGAAGACAGAATAAATACATAAGTCCACCTGTCCATGGGCTTGGTTTTCCTTATTGGTGCTTGTTTTGCCTAGGATGCCCCTTCTTATGCAAGACCCTCTCCTCAAAGGAAGTTGATGGTTTTAAGTTATTTTTTTCCTTCTTGTCTTACAGAACTGCTCTGTTTCCAGCAGAGTCCCATCCCTGGCAGAAAGGAGACCTGCAGACATGGGGCCTCCCATCACGTCTTCACAACCTCTCCACAATGATTCCTTTCCATCCAACCTGTCCCCATCCAGCCTGGTCCCTGCCCTGGCACCTTCTTGCCAGCACCACTGGAGCACCCACCAGACTGTCTCCCACGGCAGCACCTCCTGGTGCCACAGTGGTGAAGGGCTCCACACGCTCTGCAGAGCCCAGCCTCACCTCTGGGTACTCCACTATGGAGAGCGCAGCACCAGGGGCAAGGGGAGGGCCGTCAGGATGCAGTCCCAGATGTTTCAGCAGCTAAACAGAAGAGAAAATCCTGTTGATACCTCTGTCACCTTCATCCTCACAACTCCTTCTCTAAAGGCACTCAGCTTTTGGCAATGGGGTTTTTGACTTATAGGAAGTACAAGTGCTTTGCTATGCCCAGTGGGGTGAGCAGGCTCCAGAACAGATGCAAGAGCTACAAGCCGGAGTGGGAGAGAAACCTCTCCTGAGTGACTCAGCTGAAGAAAACCATGGCCATGAGCTGCCCTGTCCTGGGACCGTTTATAATGATTTCTGGGCTGGGAGACTCTGAACAGATGGGATACTTGTACACACAGCACTCCCGCTTCCTGCCCATCTGAGGGATGGTGATAACCTCCCCATTCACATGGATGCTACAGAGGCATTGTGGAACATCATCAGGGGTCTGGACAAGGCTCTGTGACATTACCATCTGGGGGGGACACAATGCTCCAGGGCCCACAACCACGGCAAGCTCAAGATCTGAGCCTTGCAGGGTTTTACCTGTTCCTCCGTTGGCAGCTTCCCATCCATCAGGATCTGCCCAATCATGGCCTTCGGATCTGTGACCTGGATGTCCAAGCACGGCACCCCGACATGCTTGTCTCTGACTGCCCCTTCTGCAACTTTGCTTTGTGTCCTCAGCTGAGATGACTGAAGACTCCTTTGGCCTTCATGTCTTGGTTTAGGCTGCTTCTTCACCTTCTCCTGAGGCTTACTGGTCCTCCAACCTTTGTTTCCAGCTGCAGGCTGGGACTTGTTTCCCTTTTGGATCACGGGTAACTGCACGGTACCCTGAACCCTGTCCCAGTAGGAGAAAACCTGTGCCATGTCCTGCTGTGATGACTCATAGATCTGAAACCTCAGGATCAAGATCTCAGCTGGGTCCTTGGGGACTTTGGTTTTCCCCTTCCCAGAGGCTTTAGTTCCCCTCTTCTGTGGGGCTTTGGTTCCTCTCTTCTGTGGGGCTTTGGGTGCCCCCTTCTCTGGGGCTTTGGTTTCCTTCTTCTCTGGAGCTTTGATTTCCTTTGGTTTTGGAGGCTGCTTCCCGAAGGAGACAACCTTCTTTTCCTTCTTCGGCTTCTCTTCCTCCTTCTGCCTCTCTTTCTCCTCTAAGGCTTTTGCCTCCTCCTCAAGCTTTTGAGCTGACTGCTTCAGCTCCCTTCAGCAAAGAAAATAGAAAACATCACTGAGTCCCCACCAGAAACTTGGGCTCACTTGTCCTGGCTGGCCCTGCACTTCATTCCTTGACCCTGAGGCCATGGCAGAATTCATTTCTGTGGATTTTCCTCAACCCACAGAGGCTGGGAACATCCCAAGTGAGGGCATGGGTGGAAGGGGACCTCCAGGACCAGCCAAAACTAAGCCTTGCCATTGTAAGGCCTCAACTGTACCACCTCCCTCTTAAGGCACAGCCAGACACCTCCAGCCCGGCCAAAGGCTGATCCACCAGCTCTTTGTGCTGATGCCTGAAAAAGCTCTTTGTCTCTTGACTTCCCAGTTTAAAGCAGAGCACAGATTGCTGACATCTGCTTATCTCTCTGACAATTCTCACTCAGCTCATTCAGCACCCCTCAGGGTACAGCCTGCTCCTTAATGAGAATAATCCTATCAGTCAGAAAGCAAAGGCTGCAGGAACTCCTCTCCTGCAAGACAGGCTCTGGTCAGCCAGGTTTCCGGCTGGAACCCAGCTGTGACCAAGCAAACTGTCTGACCAAGTGCTGTCTGCCATGGAAACGATTTGAAGCAGCTTCATCTGTCTCCTCTCCATAAAACCAACTTCAGCCTGGGCTGAAAGGAGTCCTGAGCTTGCTTTAAGCAGCCTCCACACCCAGCTCCACACTTTTCCTGTGTGTCCTGAGCTGGGCTGCCTTGCTGGAGCTGAGCTTCTCCTGTGCTTGCCTCCTGCTGCAGCTGACGGGGAGCCTAAAGGACATGAGCTTTTCTGGGTGCTGTCCCACCATAAGGAGAACCAGGAGCTAAGAGTGTGGCCATCCTTCTGGCCTTTGATATCAAATACTTCTGAGCTCAAAGTCCTTGGAGCAGGGAAACCCTCCAGGGACAAAACTCTGAGCAGTAACCCATGGAAGGCTTACTCACCCCTCCGTCTGTGTTCTCTTCCTTTCCTGTAATGTTTTATCCACTTCTGCTTTCTTCTCCTCAGGGAGGGCATCATACTCATTCACTTGCAAGATGTGCAAGAGAAACAATGAGTGACTGCAAGCAGAGCTGGGTGCTCTATATCAGCTGCAAGGATTCACAGCTTTTCCCCACCCAGCCTATCATCCCAGGAGATATTGGGGAGCTCATATCCCTGCTCCAAACTTCAGACAATCCCCCAAACTATGGCTGAGCAGAGAGTTCCTGGGCTTTGCCTGGCTTAAGTGCACCAAGACTGTGGACAGTTGTTTGTCACTGAGCTACAGCAGCTGGCTCTTGTGCCCAAGATTTAATGTTAGAGATTAACATTAAATCTAACATCTCTAACATCTGAGGTCTTTAAACCTCAGACCTCCTGCAACTCTGAGATGAGTGCTAGTTACACTGAGGCAGAAGGTAAAAAGATTAATAAAAACATTTCTTACAAGCTCTGCTGAAAACCCAGATACACAGGGATAAGGTTGAGGCTCGAGATAAGGTTGAGAGAGAAGATTTGAGAGAAGATATCTCACCTTCCTTCTCTCTTTGAGCTTCCTTCTTCTTTCTTTCAGCTTTGTTCTTGGCTTTCCAAGAAGCATAATCCTGCTGCAGGTTCACCACGTAGATATGATGACAGTTCTTGACAGCTCTGAGTACACAGAGCAAAGAAGATTCCAGGCTGCTTGCAAAGAGGCTCTCCAAGCCATCAAAGACCACTCCCTTGTAGCAGTCTTTTTGCTGCAAATAAAGGAAAGAGTAAGTCAGCCATTGCATGCAGGGGCCTCACAGCTGGACAGTAATCCCAGATGTCCCATGGCACCAGCTATCCTTGTTCCAAGTGCAGTAGCTAAGAGCAGCTGGGACCTGTCCTTAGGCTCTGCCAACTAAGGGCAGCTGCAGCTTCCCCCAGGGTTCCCTGCACACAGTCCAGGATCCTCCAGCAGCAGGTACAGAGCTGCTCCTCCTCCTCCTCTCTGAGTCGTACCTCAGTGCCTTCTCTCCGGAGCAGGAATGTCTCCTTTCCCCCCACCCCACACACCTGCAGCCTCTCACTGAGGATGTCCACCAGCAGCTCCTCGGGCAGCACACAGCTCAAGCAGTTCAGCTCTTCCCCACGACTGCTGCTGATGCTCAGCTGCTGGGGCGCTGGAGCAGTGGAAACTGTGAACTGCAATGGGAACCATTGTAAGGAGAAGAAACCACGGTGGCAAGCCCTGAACAACTCCCACTGCTGGGCTTGGAGCTGGGGTTCCTTACTAATGGAGACTAGAACAGACTAGCAGTGCAGGCTGGGGGCTCCAGGGGATGGTTCTGGAGGGCCCATGCCTTGGCCAGCAGAGACCTGAGCTTGCAAGCCCCAGTGCAGCCTCCCAGCACTTTGCTCACTGCCTGCAGCCACACTAGCCAGGACTGCACTTTGCCAGCAAACCACTGAGAACCAGTGGAGCTGTCTGCCAGAGCACGTTCCCAGCCCAAGTCATGGCACAACGGACCCACGTGCCAGGCCCTGGCTGGCACAGAGCCTCCACTGTAAGCACTCCCTGCTCTTCTCAAAGACAATGTAAAGATCCCAGGCATCAACCAGGGCAGACCATGTTTACCTTGGTGCCCTTTACCTTGGGTTTGTTGGCTGGCTCCTTCTTTTGTGCTGGAAGGTTCGTGCCTTTGGCATACTTCTTGTAGATGTTTTCCTCAGCGGCTTCTTTATTCTTGCTCTGAGCAGTGAGCTGGGGCTTTTTACCTGCCCAGGGGACAGAGTGTTCAGGGGGGCTTTGTAAAGCAAGTAGGCACCTTTGACTGCAATGGGCACAACCTTGGGCCCTGGAAGGAACGTGACACTTGTTCCCCAGTCTGCTGGGCACTGGCAGCACTGTTTCCCAGAAGCAGCTCCTTCCCTGCTTCTCTTACCAGCATGTCATACTTGATTTTAAAGCCAGCACTATGTCCCTCCTAACAACTGTGCATGCAGGTGACGCTGCTCACACAGCAGTTCCCCAGAGGATCAAGCCAAAGATTTGTCCTCCAGGAGCATTGTTTCCACACAATGCACCCATCCTGCATTCTCATGTGGAGACCTGGAGCCTGCCCCACTTGCATCATTTGCCTCCACTGAAGCTAAATCCTCCTTGTGGGAAAAGCCCAGCTGGGACCCAGACTCTTCTTCCTTCCAGCAGCTCCCAACCCAGCCAGGTTCAAAACTGAACAATGCAAAACTTCCCCCTGCACCGAGCCAGGTCTGGCCTCACCCTGCAGAGCTCAGGGCACCAACTGCCCAGGAAGTTTCATAAAAGTCTCCAGTCTCAGAACAGCCCAACGAGCTGTGTAACCTGACAGTGGCCATAGGTAACTCTCTGGAGAAAAGAGCTCATCTGGAGCATGTCTCTCATTGGAAATTCCTCTGGGAGGCTGTCCTTCCCTTCCCCTTGTTTGCGAGGTTACACACATAGTCAGTCCTCTTGTGCCCAATGAGCCACTTCAGAAGGCTTTTTCCTTGTTCAGGTGGGCAGCAGCTCTCCTTGCTGCCCATGAGGAGCAAGCTCAATTCAGCTTTGAGGAAATATAAAATATTTGGGACACAGGCATGCTTCAACACCCCTAGAAAAAATGAACGTGTTCCAAGAATAGCAGAAAAAGGGGCTATAAAAGAACCCCTGACTGAGCCCTTAAAATTGATTTTTTTTTTTTTAAAGAAGCCAGAGATGCACTTCAGCCACGTTCCCTAAGAGACACAAGGACTGAAAAACTGCTGCTCTGAGTAAGCACAAGTGGACAGTCGTGGTGGGTTTCTCAAGCACTGTCTCTAGCATTTTTCCTTACCAGCATCACCTTTGTGTTTACCTTTTTGCTCCATGGCAGCCTGGGTGCAGAGCAGCCGGGCACGGAGCCCCCCTGGGCTCTGGTTGTTGGCCATGGCCTCTTTCACCACGGTGTCGATGGACACGTGAGCAGCGCCGTAATACTGACACAGGCCTGCTGCTATCTCTGTCTTTCCTGAGAGAGAGAGGAGGACTGCTTGGTGACACTGGCACAGGAGGCACTACAGGGACAGGCCCTGGAAAAATCTCCAACAAGATTTAAAGGTTAAAAGGACAGTTAAGGTTAAGATTCAAAGGTTAAAAGGAAAGCAAGTGTGCCTCCAGGGGAGGCCACGGGGGAGGCAGCTGCAGCGTGGGTATGAGCTCTGAATTCCAGAGCCAAGTGGATCATTTCCACCTCCCGTTCAGCTGAGGACTTGCCTTAAGCACCACGGCCCACCAGGATGTGTTCCTCCTGCTTGTCCCTCTGCCTGCAGCCCTGGGCTGCAGCTCACGTACCTGCCCGGGGCGGCCCATGGACGATGACAGCAATCCCTCGGTGGGGCTGCGCCTCGCGCCTCCGTGAGGACAGGGCAGGGCCCGGGTGGCGCAGGACAGCCCGAGAGAAAGGAATCCCAGCCACTTTCGCCACGGACTCAGGATGGAATGTGAGAGCTCTGTGATGTGCTGCAGTGCAAAACCAGGGGGAAAAGTCAGCCTCCTGCCTACCTTTGATCCTCACCATCCTCCCCATCCCCTCAGATCCCAGGAAAGGAGACTTGGTGAAAGCAACATGAGCTTGTTCTTTTGTTGCTAGGAAGGTGCAAATATAAAAGAGACAGTGATATTAGACCTGTCTGAAGAACTCATCCAATCCTAGTCTTTGTGGCTAAGGGACACAAGGGAATATCCTGATTATTTCCCCAGTCTATGGCAGGTGCTTGCTTTGGCTAAACCCAGGATTGGAAGAGGATGCCACAGCCCTTCAGCCAAGAGTTCCTCCAAGCTGGGGAACAGGCAGCTGCTAAAAGCATGGGCTTTCCCTGGAGAGCAAGGTGACAGAGAGTTCAGGGTGTATGGGCTGGACTCTCTGCTGTGACCACAGTCCAAAACAGACACCAACAAACCCTCACTGTTTTCTGACCTGCCACTGCCTTGCCCATGGCCTTGGCCTCAGCCTCAGCCCTGGCCTCGAGCTCTGTCTTCAGCCAGTTCTGTGCTTCATGATCCTCAGACTCCTCTGCCATCCGCAGGATCTGTGCACGTAGGGAAGAGAAACCATCCGCAAGATTCCTTTTCTTGCTTTTCATCACGCAGACTCAACAAACCTATTGTCTGTCTCCTCCCTTCCTCCCAACAACACAAACTATTTAGTTTAGGTCCTCCCACAGCATGTCAGCAGAGCTGGCTTTGCCCTGGGGATTGCCTCCATCTCCCTGGCACAAGCCTGGGAATGCTGGAGTGCTGTGAAGCTCGGGCAGCATGCACATGGGGCCCAGACTTCTCACCTTCTTCTCAAGGTACTGCTCATCAAAATCCAGGGCGTAAAACTCAATGGGGAAGTTGCACGGGTTCTTCACCACCACTGTGGCCTCCACCCCATCACTGTCCACCAGCATCCATCCCATCTCTAGTTCTGGGGGGCTGAACTCCAGCCGTGGCTCCAGACCTTGTCCTGAGAGGTACAGCTTGAAGTGATTGCTGCTCCCAAAAATGTTAAGCTCCAGCTCATTACTGTAAGACCTCTGTAAAGAGAAAAGTGCAGGAAACTCATCCATGAAGTCTCAGATGACAGGACCCCAAATACAATGCTTGCCCCAAGGCTGTGGTGTTATCAGTGTCTCCAAGGTAAATGGAAACCAGATATTTACTTATGCTAGGGACTAGAGCATCTGTAGTAGTCTGGGTCTGAGTAACTGGGATGAATGCTGGTGTGCACTGTAACTGGGTATTTGGGAATCAGATGGATGTACAATGGACTGTCAGACATTTTCACCTAGTCATGCAGGAGTGCAGTGCTCATGGGAAAGGCCCTCAGGGTTACAGTGTCCAGACACAGTCCTGGCACTGCTGCATCAGGCAAACACCAGCTCCAGGACAGGCAAATGAGCTCTTGCTGGCCAGAAATAAGGGTCATCTTCTCTGCTTAGTGTTTGGCTCTGGTCCAAGCCAGACACAAGATGGTTACATTTCTTGAGCAATTAAAAGATCCCTGGGACTGTGTGTGGGCACAGAAGCACTTCTGTCCATGCTGGTTCACACTGTCACTTTCCAAGACCCAGCAGCCACAGGCAAACCACTTTTGGGAATGCTCTATCCTTTAAAAGTTGACTCCCCAGCTGCATGGGAATGTGCAGGCAGGCCAGAGCCCCAGGAACTGCTGGCAGCACCCCACTACAGGTGACTGTCCTGCTGTGCCCAGGAAGGTGGGTGGTGGCTGTTTGGTCTGTCAGTCCTGCGGCAGGATGAGCCATTCCAGGATTATCCTCTGTGAGTGGGCAGCTGCTCTGCACTGAGTGTCACAGCTGCAAATACAGCCAGGCAAGGGGCAGGCTGAGGGGAGTTGGGCACATCCCCCCATGTGCCAAGAGGCAGCCTCAGAGCCCTGGAGCTCTCTGTGCAAGCTCCCTGTGGGCATTTCAAAGCACATCTCACGGGAGTGCTCTGTGGGGTGAACTGAGCCACGCTGAGTACGGGGTTTGCAGAAAGCTCCCTGTGAAGGCAGAGCTCCTAACACACTCTCTGCACCTCATTTCCAGATAGCCCTGACAGGCCTCCTGGGCTGACACCCGCCAATCTCACCTCCTCCTTGGGTGTAAACTTGATTTTCAGATTCTGGCACCTTCCTGGATCAAGGGTTCCTTTGGAGGGCTTCACTTCAAAGGGACAGGGCTCATACTCCAGCGCCTGCTGCTTCTGACGAACGGCTGGTGTCATGTATTTGCAGTGATTGTTCTGGGCACAGAAACCAATAATGTGAGGTCTTCTCATGCTCTGAGACACTGACACGAAGCTGAGAGCACCCACAGCCAGACCAAGTGTGGTCCCCATAGCCTACAGCAGGAGGGAAAACCTCACCCAGGGCAGGCAGATAGGGAACTACTGTCCTCAGAGGAGAAGGAGGAATGGGTGAAGATGGCAGAAAAGCAAAGCATCTGCTAATGGAACAGGTCCAGGCAAACCAGCCTTGATCTAGACCCTCAGAATCTTCCTCAAACATGCTGTAGACCCAAGTGCTCAGGCAGCCACAGGAGCAGAAAGGGCAAGAATCACAAAGAAAACCCAACCAAGGAGTTCCGTGTTCAATGTTGCCTGGGCTTTACCTTCTGAACAGGCTTGATGGACCATTTGCAGGGTACTCGGAACCAGTTGTAGAGGTGGACTGTCTCAACCTTGTACTGCCCAACAACGACAGCAGAGTAGTGCACAATGTTCTTGGAAAGTTCGATTGACAGCTCAGACACAGTGGCATGAAGACGGATGTTATATGTGGGGCCTTTTGCCACCTGCAGAAGGACAGAGAATTCAGCGGAGCATGCAGGTGACATCTGCTGCTGTGCCCAGCCTGCTGCCTGCCCCAAGAGCTGTGGTACCTCTATGGGCAGCACCACATCCACGTCACCCCGTGGCCGCCGGGCACTTTCAAAGCGCACGTCAAATGTCTTGATGTAGCTGTGGGGCAGGCTCTCCACCGTGTCCAGGTCCACGCTGAAACCTTGAAGAGATGAGCACAAAGCAGCTGAGATACACCAGAAATACAAAATGTGCCATAAGCACATTAAGGCCTTACAGGTGTCCTGGCTGAGAGGTGTGGCAAAAGCCCCACGCTGTGCTGTGACCTGGACAAAAACTTCAGAGTGCACCTGAACACCGCTCAGACACAGTGAGCCACTGTGGGATGGAAGGGCAGCCTTGCCTCAAGGCCTCTTTTGGAAACCTCTTTTGATCCACCAGAGGATCTCACAGGCTGCTTCCTCAATAAAGGCTGAATACAAGTCCTGTGACAGTCTGAACTTCAAACAAAGCACTTCAAAAATACAGCAGACCCCACTGGTTGGCAAAGTAAGCCCACAGAGTGCCCAAAGAAACTTGATGCCCATGGGAGCCAAGGGCAGAATATGCTGAGAGGTGACAAGGGTGATGAGCCCATCTGGCCTCCATACAGGAGCACTAGGGCAGTCACAGGCAGGCCAGGTCCCTGGGCATGGCTGGCCAGGAGAGTTCTGCCTCTACAGCTCCCAGCAGGGGCACTGAGAAGAAAAAGCTCAGAAACCTCCCCAAGTCCAATGGCTTAAGCTAATCTGTCTGAGACACCTCCTTCAAGCCCGCAGGAAGTGTCTCCAGCACTGCTTACCTGTGTTCTCCAGGACAGATACATGGATCTGGAAGGACACTGGGATCTGCCCGTGGTTGGTGATCTCCAGAGTGCTTCTCTCAGTGAAACCCTTACGGACAGTGCCCATGTCCAGGACATACTCGGGCAGCTCAACTCTGCAAGGAAGATTAAGGACAGTCCTTCAACCACAGCCTGGCTACACATCCAAGTGGATGGAAGATACAAATACAGTGGCTATTTCTTTATTCACTGCTGTAAAAACTCAGCTCAAGCCCATGAAACCCATGGCCTGACCACCTGGCAATGACTTTGGCAAATCAGGAGGAGTGCAGCTCCTAGGTTTTTTCAGCTACTAATGGCACCTGAAAATAAGTTTAAAATGGACAACTGGCCACAGCTCCTCTGCCATGAAAACCCAGTGTAAGTGAGTATACTAGGTCTCCACTGGTCTCAGTGAAACTGCTTAGCCTGGTGTACAGCCTGAGCCTGAAATTGCTTTGGGGCCTAGTAACAAGATTTGCCCGCACAGGAAATCTTCATTGCTCTGCAACCAGACCACACGATCTGTTCTGCAGAGCATCTTCTTCCTGAATTGAAGCTCCTATGCTTGTGCTGCATCATGATGGTGCAAAGGGATGGACCAAGTCACCTAGATAAGCTCTGCCACCCCACCAGGGTTCAAGCCATCTGATTTTCGGTTTTAAAGGGTTTGCTGACATGTGCAGCTCCCTTCTCCCTTCTCTTTTTGTTTAGTGGCTTTGTTGGTTGGAAGCAAGACCTCAGCTGGGAGTTGTCTCTTTCAGAGCTAGGCAGCAGGGACAGAATCTATGCTGGCTGGAAGGGCTAGAAGGTCTGCACTGGGTCCCCAGCTCTAGGGACAGAACCCCACACCTGTGGGGAGCTGAGCAGTGCAAAGCTCAGCGTGGTGCTGGGGAAGGGAGGACACTCTGCTGCTCACATGCAGCGTGTCACAGCCACCAGGACCAGAGCCTTTCTGGAGTCCAGGCTGTTGCCAGCTCTGCAGACACAGGGAGCTCTCAGGAGAAGGGGACATGGCTGGGTGTTCCCCATGGGGCACCTGGAGATGGGGATGGGAGTCCCTACTCACTTGACAAGGCTCTGGCACAGCTCCTTGTCAGGGAAGCTGCTCGTCGGGGGATGGGACATGAACTGTTCCTGCAGCTCCACAGCAGCCTTCACTACCAGGTTCCTCACCATGTTTAACTGCAGCTGAGTGTTTGTCTGAGGAAAGGGAAGACAGGGGCTGATTAGCAAAAGTTCTTCCCATGGTTTACACCTGAGAAAGGATCCCAGCCCACTCCTGTTGGGAGGGGGTGTGGGGTCCTCCTGTCTGGCTGCTCAGTGCCTGTGACACCTCCTGCTCTCTTAGCCAGGACCTCCTCTCCAGGGAAGTAACTCCAGCATCTTTGCCTGCCCAGACACCGTTAGCAAAGCTGATCTGATCTGGCCAGGCAGACAGACAAGCCAGGAACCTTCCAGAGCTCCAGATACTTGCCTGCCCCCAGCCAGTACCAAGGCAGCTTGGACAGAAGCTCTCTTGAAAAGGGGACCAAGCTGGTGCCTATTGGAGATGAGCACCAATAGGGGAGTGGGACCAAGCTGGTGCCTATTGGAGATGAACCCTGCCAGCACAGCCCCAGGGCACAACCAGGCAGCCACTGTTAAGGTCTGTAAATCTGGCAGGGCTTGGGCTGGGACCAACAAACTCCCCAGCAGTGACCTGCATCTCCTTCAAAGCACCATCAGCTCCATCCCTGGAGCATGGCCTTCAGCATCTCTCCCTGGGTAGCCAGGAAGCTGGGGCAGCCCCAGAGGAGACCATGACCAGAGTGGCAGCCCTAGGGCCAATGCTGAGGTGACACAAGGTTGTCAGTGGGCAGGGAGGTCCCGGGTGCCATCAGGGCACCAGGAAGCTGCTGTGGGCTGCAAGGGGCTCAGGTGACATGGAGAGGTGGCCTGTGCCAAACGGGGCTGCAGCTGCTCTTACTGCAGTGCCAGAGGCAAGCACGCTGGGCTGCAGGTCCTCAGTCTTCGGAATCAGACTCTTTGGAGTCTCAGCTTCTGCGGTCTGAGACTTCAAGGTCTCGGTCTTCAGGCTCTGAGTCTTCTTCCGAGCACCTGATTTATTCCTCTGACTGGGTTTTACGGGCTGTGTCAGAGGCTTCTCATGTGTTTCATCTCCTGAAGGAAGAAAACATCCACAAAGAGAAAGGTGAGCAAAGTGCTAGTCCCACTGAAGCTGGGAAGTCCCTACCTCCCAACACTGGTTTCTTCCAGAAAGAAATCCCTCAAGCCATCTATGGAAAGTGGATGCTGCTGCTCCTCTCTGAATTCTCATGTTCGCTCCCACCCATCACCCTTGCCACTGAGGAACAGCTCATCCCCTGCAATGTCACACAAACCCAACCCTGCCACAAGCCCTGCCAGCCTCTCTTACAGCTTTTCCAAGTCTTTCAGTCTAGCCATCATCCTTCAAGACCCTGCCAGATGAGCTAGGATCCACATGGGATCCTCTGCTCAGGACTCATGAAGCAACCAGGGAGCTTGAGTTGGTCTGGGAGTCCTGCAACCCTCCAGGCTCGGTGGAGGTTGGCATGAGCTGCCCTGTGGGCCTATGGTAGGGAACAAAACCAGAGGGGCCCTTCCTGGGGGCAGACAGGCAGTGCCCACCTTTGATGTTCCAGGGCAGGTTCAAAGTGATCATGGGAAAGGATGCTTCTCCTTTCAGGCGGATGTTTTCTGGTTCCAGGTCACCCACTTTAAGGTGGTAAGTCCTGCTGAAGGCTCCTGGTAATCCTGGCATGTAAGAGAACTCCAGCACTTGCTTCTCACCAGGTGCAATGGAGCCCTGCATGGACAGGAGAGGAGGGAGGGAATGCATCAGAGTGTTTGATGGGGGTGGCTCAGGGGACAGACAGGCTGAGCACACAGGTTCTCATCTAGAAGAAACCATCAGACCACATCACCTTAGTGATAAACATATTACAGCGCTGGCTTTCACAACTGTTAGAGTAAATACTATGTGTTTTATAATGCTGACATTCGTAAAAGAAGTTTTGCTAAAGTTTAGAGTTCTTTTAATGCAAATGTTGTGTTGTGATACCAGTGTTGGTGAAGAGTTGTTGTAGTATTAACACTTAACCAATGAAGAAATGGAAACCTGTTGAATGTGTAAAAAAGTAACAAATGACCAGGACTAGGACAACTGCACATACTCCAAAAAGGTGAGACGGAGGAGGAACTATGTTAACATATCTCAATATGTATAAGCATTTGTAGATATGGCTGATGCAATACCCAGGGTATATCAGGGCTGTTGCTGTGCTGACTGGTCTGTGCCTCTGGCTAAGCACCCAAGCCAAGCACCCAGTGCTGTTACTTCTGCTTTGTTGACTTTGTCCCCTTTGTCTCTTATTAAATTTTCTTTACATTTTAATTGAGGAGTGGCCTTCATTTTTCATACCTTCTACCTTTCTTGTGCCCAGAGTCAAGCCTCTGACCCCGGGTGCTGTGTGTCCTCCCCAGGGCTCATAAGGCTGCAGCCCCAGCACAGCCTGATGTGAGCACAGCTCTGCTGCTGATGGGGTTTGCCCTCTGCCAGCAAGAGCCCGCCTCATCAAAAAAAGGCTCTTCTGCTGTCGCTGTGGAAGGGAAATCCCTGCACTGAGCAGGGCCAGCAGCTCCTCTCATCCCTTGCAGGAGGCAGGCATGAAGCAATGGAAAGCCAATCGGCTTCCTCTTCCCACTGCAAGGAGGGACAAAGGCAGGAGCGCTGCTTCGGCTCAAAGACATCCATCCAGGCAGGACTGAGAAGCTTGGACAGCGGTGGGATGCTGCAGATTTTTCTCCAGCTCTTCCAGCCCCACTGCTCCCTGGCCCCCTCACTGCCCCACAAAGGCGCAGCACAGCAACAAAGCTGGAGGAGTCAGGGAGCAGCAAGCCTATGTAAGGGATGTGTGATCACACAGCCTGGGTAAGGTGACCCTCAGAAACGCTCCCGTGCCAGCACAGCCTGAGATCTCAGCCGTCGGGGTCCCCAGAGTGACTGTGAGCAACCAATTAAATTTTAAGTTATGCCACAACATATGTTATAAATCCACTTTCTGACATGGGGTGAAAAATTACTATAGAGGCTGTAGACGTGCTGGGAGCCTTAACACATCGCACGTGTAAAGGAGATCGTTAGGAGAAAATGCAGACAGGCTCTGTGTCTGGGGGGCTGCAAGAGACCTTCCCCTTGGGGGCAGGCAGACCCCGAAACCCGGGAAAATTTTGCCCGTCTGACCAACAGTCTTCCTAAAAGGGCTGAGTTATGGGAGGAATCTTAGCATATACAAGCAGTTAACACTGCCAGGTTTTCCCTGCCATTTTTGCTTTTTGTTGGGCTTAGAGCACCTGGAGGGTCCGGCTCCCTGCAGAGCCGCTTCTTCCCTGTCTACGCTGCTGTTGCCGCTTCCCCGCTCGCCACGGCAACCCAGTGCTCCGCTGCTTCCCCGAGGGAGCAGCCGCCGTGCCCCGACCAGGACAAACCGCGGCTGCTGAGCCCGGCCCGGCCGCAGCCCTCGGGACAGCCAGCCCTGCTGCCGGCCGATGGAGCCGGGCCCCGCCGCCGGCCGATGGAGCCGGGCCCCGCCGCCAGCCGAAGGAGCCGGGCCCCGCTGCCAGCCCATGGAGCCCGGCCCCGCTGCCGGTAGATCCAGCCAGGCCCCGCTGCCGGCCGATCCAGCCCGGCCCCGGCCCCGCTGCCGGCCGATCCAGCCCCTCACGCCGCGGCGGGCACGCACGCTGGTGCGGCTGGCAGCACTTGCTCCATCTGCTGAGCAGGACCCGACACAGCGCCTCAGGGCTCTAGCAGTGACCCTCTGTCCCCGTCCTCTCTTTGCTCGGTCCGTTTCTCCATTTTCTCTCTCACTTTCTTTTCTGTCCCCTTCTGGTCGGGACCATACCCTTTCTTTACCAAGAAACAGTTTTCAGATATAAGGCTGCGTTTGTGCCTTATTTTCATCTGAGAAATCTATCAAAAAGAATTCTCCTCTGCTCCCCTTACAGCAGGACAGACAGTGACCAACAAACTTGTGCCTCCCACCGGTGTCTGCCTTGTGACAGCAGAGCCACCACCAGCCAAGGCCATTGGGAAGTCTATCAGGTGAGCACTTGTTTGACCTTCTCTGCCCCTGGCAGAAATTGCTTACAGCCCTATCTCTCTCATGGCTGGGTTTGGGGTTTTCCCCTCTGACTTCCCCCGCCCCAGCTTTTTTCCCTTTAAAACTCTCCCGGGCCACCTGACAGAGGGCTGGGCTCAGTCACTTGTGCTACTTACAGTGGTGGGGTTGACCAGAAACACACCAGGCAGACGCTGGTCTGCAGGGCTAGGGTTTAGCACCCAGCTGAATTCCATCTTGCCAGTGTTCTCCAGGGTGACATTGCTGTGATGAATTTCATTAAACAGCTGGAAAGAAGGCACAAGAGAGGGAAGTTGCAGACCTGGGCCTGCTGCTGACAATCTCCTTTCTCCCTCCTGGGTTTGAAAGCAGACACATCATGGGAGCAGGGACCAGGGAGGAGATAGGGGCACTTGGGAACCTGGGGAACC
The DNA here is from genome assembly GCF_028769735.1 of Zonotrichia leucophrys gambelii. Taxonomy (NCBI): domain Eukaryota; kingdom Metazoa; phylum Chordata; class Aves; order Passeriformes; family Passerellidae; genus Zonotrichia; species Zonotrichia leucophrys. The sequence continues at coordinate 18,260,064 of NC_088181.1, read as the reverse complement.
CCCAGGCACAGGGCACCTGCACAGCACCAGGGAGCTCTGGCAGCACACAGAGCTGTGGTAACAACCACGTGAGGGCCAGCAGTAAATGAACCAGGGGACACAGGCCCTCCTCTGCCCTCTGAGGGGTCACCAACAGCCAGGAGAAAGAGAGACAGCACTGAGGCATTCCAGAAGAAAAGGCACCTGCATGCAAGTACTGGCAAGAAACATACATGCAACAAGGGAGTCACCCAGGGCAACCTGGACAGGGCCAGCAGTTGGAAATATCTGTGGGCTTTCAACTGAAAAAGAGTGAAGTGGGGATTATATATTATATATATTTGGACAGTCTCTCCAAATATAGTGACTGGAAGCCTAACTTGATTATTGTGTGGATTAAGCAAGAGCTTTAGACAAGAGCATCTCCTTGGAGGTCAGGCTTTAAGAGTGGACCAGCAGAGGGATGTCTCAGGGACACACCCCTCAGAGCATCCCCACTGGGCCCCTGCCTGCCCCAGGAGGCAGTGTTAGGTACCCTGAAAAAGAGGCATTCCCAGCATTGTGGAGAGGGTTGGAGATGGCCATTTTAAAGCAGCTTGGATGCCAGATGTGTCCCTCAAAGTTGGACTTCCAAGCCCCAGAGCCAACAAAGGGGCTGGGAAGGGCAGGGAGCCCTGGAGCGAGGTGGGCAGGAAGGCAGCAAGGCAAGGAGCTGTGCCAGGGAGGTGTGTGGTACCTGAGAGCCACAGTAGGTCTCCCGGGGGCTCACGGAGTAGCTGATGCATGAGGCCTCCCCAGTGAGCATCACCTCGTAGGTGGGGCCTCCCTCCACGTAGCACAGCGCCGTGACATAGGAGATGGTGTTGAAATGGCTACAGAAGGTGAAGGAGACCTGCTGGCTCTCTCCTGGCTGCAGCACACCTGACAGTGGCAGGATACTGAAAACCTGAAGGACGGGAGAGATTGAGGTGTTGCGCATGGAAATGGATGCAAAGAGCATCTTGGAGCAAAGTGCAGCTGTACCTGGAGGAGCCTATTCCCCAAATACTGCCAGAATCACCCTCACCTCATCCTGCATCTGTGCCACTGACCAGTGGAGGGACCATGGGGAAAATCTTCTCCCATACTCACGGATCAATGCATTAATTAATACACTACATTAAAGTAAATGTCTCCTGGCAGTAGAAATTCTCTCTCATGCACAACTTGCCTTTAAAAAGCCTTTCTTACTGCTTTTAGCAAAGGTGGACACTCAGAGTCAGAGCTCTTGGAGCTCAGGGAGCTCAGAGAAGAACTCCAGCCCAGCTCATCTGACTCCTGAGGCCTTTCCCCTTTCTCTCTGATATATATGGTGCGTTCTCAAGGTGCCTCAGCAAAAGCTCCTGCAAAAATCTCCTATGAGATGAGGTCCAGGGGGAGCAGTGCCCTCCATAGGCGCTGCACAGCATCCTTGGGCAGCCCTACAAGGTGTCCTGCATGGCCTCTCCAACTACCAGTTGCTTCAGCAGCCCTTTGTGATGGGCCTGCAGGGATGGGAGGCCCCTCTGTGGCCAATGCTGAGGGCCCCCAGTGGCACTGGGAGCTGCAGCCCTGCTTGCCACACTGACAATGGGCAAGGGAGACAGATTCCCTCTTACCTCCTCCGTGGCCACGGGAGTGTGCAGTACATCCCTGGGGGGCATGGTTCCCGCCAACTCTAGTTGGCTGTAATACCGTGGCACCTGAAAAACAAGTCATTTTCTATGCTGGGAGGAAGAGACAGCCACTTTGCAAAGTCCCACTTTGTAAGACAGCTTCAGGGCCAGCAGTGCAATAGCAGCTCTCTAGTGAAAGCAGGGACCTGCAAACAGGGAGTCTGGCTGGTTTGGGAAGAGGCTCCATGGAGCTCAGGACGCATCACAGCTTGCTCTGGGAAGCAAGCTGGAGGTCTTCTCATCATGCTGCAGATAAAAGCCTCATCTTACATTGGGAAGGAAACAAGGCAAAAAATCCCACACTCAACACAGATCTGTAGGATCTGAGTCAGCTTCTCCAAGGAAAACTCTCCTATTTCTCCCTCCCCCTCAGCCCATGTCCAGCCACTGGCCCTGCTGCCCGACCAACTCTCAGGGCACAGCACAGCAGGGCAGCAAAAGGAGAGGTCAGCAGCACAAGCGTGACCTGGTGCTGGCAGGCTGGGGAGGCCACACAAGCACTAGGTGTACAAGAAAATCTACCTCTGTTACTGAAGAGTGTGCAGAATCCTGCGATTCTTTCAGGGCTGTGGTTGACTCCTCCACATTTCTAAACCTGAGGCGTCTCCTGAGAGATGACGCGGAATGCAAACTGGTTCTCCTCTCCTTGGGTGGTCGGGGTCTGAATTTAGCTGAGCTAAGCTCATATCTGGAATATAACATAACTATGAACAGGGAGCTGTAGTGGGAGGGAGGGACACCTGCACAAGCAGCTCCTGGCCAGGATGCAGCCCCTGGGTGGGTGCTGGCACGTTGGACTGAGAAATGGTTTGATCCAGCCCTTCCCAATCCAGGCTGGGGTGTCTGTTCTAGAGGCAGCCCAGGGATGGCACTGAGGTGCTGCAGCAGCTGCAACTGCTTCCATTGAGCAACTACATAGGACAGGCATTAACACCTGGTGGGGATGCAAACATCACAGAGGGAGAGGAAAAGACAGAGAAGGCAGCAAAAAGGTGAGATTTGAGACACCAAGGGGTAGAGCCGGCCAATGATGAGCCAGCACAGCCCCCACCCCCAGTGCCCAACACCAGAAATTGCAGCTCCACCAGGTATTTATCAGGAATGTTTCCCTGACAGTGTTGGGGGACTTGGTTGACATTTTCCAACACTCCCAGGTGACTCAGGTCACATCCCCCATTTTAAATTGAAGCAGGTGCTCAGGGTAACTCTGCTTGTGTTTCTAACACCTTGTGAGGGACACGGTTGAGCTGTGCCTGCCTGTCACCCTGCTGAGCTGCAGGTGCTCCCCACAGTCAAACATGACCTGGATGCTCCATTCCCAGACAGGCCTGTAATGAGCTGCTCCCCAAAGAATCACTGCCTTCAGCTTTGTAGCTTGTTATCTAAGGCTAGGTTTAATTTCTGGATGAGGTGCTCTCTCATCATAACCCCCAAGAGATCCCTAATCATCTATTCCACTGTCTTTAGTTTTAATGAATGGTTTGAGGCAACTTCCCAGGACCACGGTGCCCAGAGAATGACATTTTTCACTCTAAAGTAGAGTAGAAACTCTCTGGGAGGCAGGGATAGGAGATGATGTGATGAACAGTCCTGCTGCCAAGCACTACAGAACCCATAAGGGACATGTTGCAGTGAGGAGAAATCAAAATGAGTAACAAGTGTCACAAAAAAAGGGAGTGAAGAATCCAAGATGTCCACTGAAAGCTGACCCCTGGGAAAGAAATCATCCTGGCAGTAAAGGAGTTGTCTCAAAAAGAAGGGAAGGGAAGGCTGTTCAGCTGGCTGTTCAGCATCAGCCCAGGCACTAAGTAGCTCTTTGGCTGGTGTTGGGACCTTCTGGGCATCCTCCAGCACAGTGCAAGGGAGGAAGGCAAGGAGCAGAGAGCAGCTCCTGCAGAGAGGACCCATCCCAAAGCAGAGGGACCAGAAAGGCCTCCAGCAGCACTGTGGGAGCTGGGACTGGGAGCCCTTCATCAGGTGGACATGGCCCCAGGCCACAGAGGTCTGAGAAAGCAGCTTTCACCCCAGCTTTCCTTCCCAGGGGAAACCACTCTGGGGGCTATGCAGCATCAAACTGGTGGAAAACCTGTTCCCTGAGCATCCAGCCTGAGCACAGCTGGTCGGTGTTATTTGCACAAGAAAAAGTCAGAAGCAGTCTGTCAGATCCCAGGCAAACAGCTTTGTTCTTTGCCAAGTACAAACAGGACACCAGCAAGAAGAGCTTCAAGGAGAGGGCAAAGGTGCACATACCTCAACCTGTAAACCTGGCTCTTGGAATGGAATGACCAGTGGTACTGGACGGGCAGTGGGCTGCAGTTGGTTATCTTCAGAGAACGCACTTCTTCAGTGCCAGCCACGATGCAGCCAAACTCCAGGGATCTGGACTGCATTTGGAGATTTGGGAAGTACACTTCTCCCCAAAGGATGACACGCTCCACAAGAGGATGGCCCCTGACCATGTCTATCTTCAGAAGCTTCTCTGTTTTCCAGCTCTTATAATCCAGTTCATAAGCTGGGTCAAATGCGATGTAGAGATGGCAGGTGTCTCCTACATCCACTCTCACAGGCTGCAAGGAGATGAGCAGTAATGAATCGCCTGTGGGATGATGTCCCAAGGTCTGACAGCAGCAAACAGTAAATGTTTTGAAAACATTTACAAAGTGACCCCAGCATGGGCTCCTCAGTTCATGGTTCATCTCTCTACAGCAGGGATCTGACTGCAGGCACCACAGTCCAGTCCAGGATCCCTCAGGCTCCCGTTTCTGTGCTCAGCCCCAATCCAAGGGGTGGCTGCTGGAGAGCTGGCATGCTTTCCAGGAGACACCTTTACTGCAGGGCTTGCCCAGACCCAGCTGCCTGCTCCCTTCTCCCTGTGCCTTATTAAAGCCAAGATGGATCTTCTCAATTCAGATACTATTTTGATTCTTTCAGCAGCTTTGCTGATGCAGCTCAGGCCAGCCCACTGCTGATGCTACAGAATAAACTTCTTGAATCAAGGAGCTCCCAACAGAAAGGCACCACCACATCCCTCCTTTCAGACCCCACTGGAGGAGTCCAGGGCTGCTCACCTGGCCACCTGGGAGGGGCTGCTTCTTCTTATCACAGACCAGGAACGGCTGCTCCAAGCCCAGCATAAGGTCCAGTGGCAGCAGGCAAGTGTTTTTTATAGCCAAAGGCTGGTAGTGCAGCCTCAGGACATCACTGGGTTTCTATAGAAACAGGAGAAAAGGAAAACCAGCCTCAACTAGCCATAGACGTCCTTCTCCTTCTGCTGCATCTCACATTCTTCAGCCCTTCTTCAGAAGTGCATACATCTCTATTTACCCTTTCTATTTGTTTCTACCCTTCCAGGCAGTTTTTCTTTATAGCAGATGCTTTTCATGTTTAGAAACCACAGCATCATCTGGGGGACAGGGAAACACACCCACGTACAGATGAGGGAATAGGCCCCTGAGAGGAGGTGGCTGCTTGAACAAGATCTAAAGCAGAAAGTGAATCCAGACCATTTGTCTCCAGTTTTGTCTTTCTGTTGGGCAAAACAGCACTAGATGGTCCTCACTCACATGCAGTCATTTCTCACAACCTTATTGGCTCTAGCAGCCTCACAAAAGCCCGGGCTCTTCCTTCCTGTCTGTGCATTGTGCTGGGCTTCCAGCATGGTTCAGAGAAGCCAGAGGCTTTGGGAAGTTAGTTCTGGAGGTACTGGTATCCAACAGGTGCTGTGCCATAGTATGCCATAAATCAGTTTGTGTGTGTGGCATTGAGCAGAACCCAGGCAGAATCAGGGAGAGCTGAAAAGCTCCTAAATAACATCTGAACTGCCTGTTCCAGGGGGGATTTTGTACTTCAGTGGAAGCCTGGGAAACCAGAGGAGAGGCCTGAAACTACAGAAACCAAAGGATGAAAGATTTTCTCTTTTTTATACAACTTGCAGGAGAGGGAAAGGTGATGCTGGAGTTGGGATCCAGAGACTAAAGGGCACCCGCTCTGCCTCAGTGTTATCATCACTGCAGTTGCAGGATGCCTGGGGGTCCTTTGAAGACTTAGGGAAATGCACAGAGCTATACTATATAACTATACCATAAAGCATTCATGCCAATAGCAGAGAAGGCAAAGAGACATAGAGGTGATGGGTTTTTCCTTGTCAGCCTGAGGAATTCACAGGAATCTCCATTTTTCCCAGCTTCCCTACAGCATCAGTGTACAGCCATCACCGTGCCATGGAGCATCCTCCAAAACCTCTCTTTACAGTGAGCAGAGAAATTTGCATTTCTCTGGAAGTGGCCACGATCCCCCTTGGCAGTGCAGCTGTAACTGCAATTTTACTTTGGGGAAATTAAATACCAGTCTCATCCCTAAAAGCATCTTCACTCACTTTACAGAGTGCCTCAGGAAGGGTAAAGAGGGGCTTTAACACAAGCACACACCCCCCTCAGCCATGCTGTTAAATGCCAGCATGCAATCCAGACTTACCTTGGTCACCTGGAAAGAGAAGTGTCTGGCTGACAATTCTATAGAAGGGTGAATAAACTTGCAGGTAATGACTGTCTCCATTATCTTCTCAGTCCTGCTGGTTGCCATACTGACAGCTTCACACATCACATAATCCTGCACCTCCTGTGTGCAAGAGTCACTTGTCACCAGTGGGTGGTGGCAGAGCATCCAGCAAATGCCCTCCACTGGCTCAGCACCCACCACCCACCACAGGCTCTGTAATTGTCACAGAGTTATGGTCACTGCCCCCTTTTCTTCCAGTGATGCAGCTTATTTATTTTGTGCTCAATTGTCTGTAACACTGCACCCCAATACCCACAAAAGGCACTTGTGAGATAACTCCCTCCCTTCACAAGGCTTTTGTTTTACTCCATGCTTACTCCAGATAAAAATCACTTGGCACTTGTTTAATTCCCTTTCTTTATGGGCTTTTAGACTAAGTGTAACTTATTTCTCTGCCCTTCTTTGCTGACTCAGCATGCAGCACTGTTTGCCCAAAAAGAGCAATATTTCCTTCCACTGCTGCTTTGGGATCAGCACTGGGTTTTGGTAGCTGTGGAATCACAATAAAGCCTTAGCTGGTCTGATGGTGGCCAGCAAGGAAAGCAACTGGTGCTGCCACAGAAACGTGTGGTCTTACATCAGCTTCTTGAAGGCCTCTGCTCATTTCCCCAGGGAAATGTCAAGGGACAAGGCCAGGGGAGGGGATCTGATGGTGGCCCAGGCTCAGCCCGCGGTGGGGATCTCACCTGTGCGATGCTGGAGAAGCCTCGCAGCACCATGTCCTCACACCGGCCTGGCTGCAGGTCCATCGACAGCGGCTCCAGCCCAAACAAAGGCTCGGCACGTCTGGGGCTCTGGGAATCATCCTTGGGCCTGCTGAGGGCTGAGACACTCTGGCCCTCCTGCTCAGGTGGGCTGTAGCAGTCCACACTCCAGAAGAGCCGATGGAAATGGTGGCCCCTGTTTGTTACTTTGAACTGACAAATACAGGGCACGAGGCTAGAAAAGAAGCCAGGATGGAAAATAGTATGGGAGTAGCTTTTTCCCTGGTCATCAGATTGCTCCCAGTGAGCAACTTGAGGTGTTAATTGCTTGGAGACTGTCTACATTTCCAGCTCCTAATGTGGACCAGAAATAGTGTCTGATAAGGTGCGCTTTTGACATTATTATTGCAAAGGGAAATATGTTTATAATGGTAATGTAACATTTGCCAGGTGAGGCTAACAGGAGGTGGTGTTTTCCTCCAAGATGTTTGTTCTGGGTTGAATCATACTGTTACTGTCTTTTGTATTAATCTGTCTTTTGTTCTGGGGGAGCCTGTGAGATCATTACTTGGTCAAGTGAGGACATCAGTGTATCAGAACTAAAGACAATTCAATGGCAATTTAGCAACTGGTTTCCCTGTCAGTGGCTTTGGAGGCTGTCTAACAAGTCCCAACTGCCCATCACATGTTTGTAAAGGAATCTCTGCCTTCAGGGAAGGAGTCAGGGCTTTCAACACTGAAGAAGACCTTGCCTGAAGGACTACAGCAAAACTGCTCTTTGTTGAGACAGGAGGAGGAGAGGCGGGAGTGGAGAGATCTCCTACCTGAATTGGTATCCCAGGTTGAGCTCTGGGGCGAATGGTTTGTCTATGACAATTGTGGTGCCAGTGCCCAAAGCCACCAGCCCGAAGGCGGTGCTAAGGCTGCTCCCAATGAACACCCGGACAGGGACAGAAAAAAGCCCCCTGTCATCCAGGGTAGCTGTGACAGTCACAGGCACCTCACCCCCAGCAGGGATCACTCCTTCGCTGGGTTCAATGGTACAGCAGTGGCGTTTGCGAACCTGTAAGACAAGCACAATATGCATTTAGGAAACCACCCTGGTCTCTCGTGGGCTACAAGAGAAGAAAGACTAAAGAGAGGATGATAAAAATCATAAAAGGTTTAAAATCCCTAAAATACAGTATTGGCCAACAGCAGAGTTCATATAACCTGTATTTTCCCCTCCTTCAATGGACTCACCCAATTAACCCAGTTTTGCCCAACCCAAGGGACGCTTATCCTCAGGACAGTGTTCCTTCCCCAGTCTTTCTCTGCAGTGTGGGCCAAGGAAAGCTGCTTTCTCTCTCCTGGCTTCCCACAAAGGCTCAAGGCCACAGGAAGCCAGGACTGCTCAAATCCCACTGCAGAAACCACATGGCTGGAGGACACTGCTGAGAGCCTGAAGAATATATCTCTGCAAAACCAGTTGTGCAAAACCCCAACACCAAACTATTCTCCACCAAGGGGCCATCAGTGCTTCTCAACATCCCCTGAAGGACTGAAGCCCTCACTCCCCACCAATCATCAGCTGTAGAGAGGCGCCCCAGTGCCCTCTGCTTTGGAAAAGTCACCTCTAAATGCTTATAGCAGAGCAGGAAAGCGGGAAGCAGAAAGAAAACTGGATGCATGTGCTCTGTGGGCACGGCCCACTCTTCCCAAGAACTGTTGTCGTCTCGTTTCTCATGGACTTCATGGACTGAGCAAGGGAGCTGGAAGGTGCCCAAAGGAGGGAGGAAAGGCCTTGCACCAGCACAGCTGTACAGACACAGCTCTGCAGGTCCAGCCCTGGTACGAGCACGTGAAACCCAACCTGTACACACCATGAGCACCCAGCCAAGGTGCACTGCTCCCTGCAGAGGCTGAAAGCACAACTCCATTGTGGAAATAGCTGGAAAAGCAGCAAGAGGAAAATTCACACCACTCCTTCTTGGCCCAGGAGGCTGTGGCTGGACTCTCCCACAGGGCCTGATGCTTTATCCACAGACCAAACAAATCCATAGCATCAGGTTTTATCCAGCTCCACAAGTTCAACACACCCAGCATGAAGAAGAACAAACCTCAAGCCCCTCACAGATCTCCCCCTCCAGCAGACATCCCAGCCAGCCCCAGGCCCAGCCTACGAGCCCTTCCTGGCTTCACCAGCCCTGCTCCCCCTGCCAGGGGAGCAGCCCCAGCTCCTTCTGCCCTCTGCAGCCCCCACACATTAAACAGCCTTTCTCTGCAGCTGCTCCCCAAAGATGCTCTTCAACAGCACAGAGATCACAGGCTGGGGGTGCACAACCCCCACACTTGTCTTTGTGTGGACAGCCCAGCTGGATTGACCCACAGGAGCCTCCACATGAGCCGTCTGGCACAAAGCAATTGTAGGTGGACAAGGAAATCATTGGGAAATCCATGCTCTGGGGAGCAAAGGACCACAGGTTTCTCTTGAGCGCAGAGCTCCAAAAATGTGATCACGCAAAGCTAAAGACCTTCCATAAAATTAAGGGAGAACTTGTCAACACAATCCAGATTAATTTCTGCTCCAACATCTCTGCACCTGATTTCACTGAGGGGTGCCCCAGCTAAAACCACTCCAGAGCCAGGTTCCTCTTGCCTTGCTCAGATGGAATATTGGAGCATCTTGCCTCCTCTCACACAGGGCAATATGAAAATCTTGCATATAAAAACCAAGTCATGGCTGCTACTGACCAGTCCATTTCCCTGGAAAACAGCCCCACAGATACTTACAACCTCCATCCTGAAGTCTGCAGGGACAAGACCTTTGTTGAAGAGGGTAAGACTTCGTGAAGTAGGCTGTAGTGCTGGGATCTTGCCAAACTCTATCAGCCTGGGACTTGGGTAGATTTCTGCCAGCTGTCCAGTACTCCGTAATTCTGGTCTCTGTTCCAGGAAGCAGGCAAGAAAGATTTAAAAACAAACCAAAACAAACCATAACAGGGAAACCTAAAAAAGCTTAAACAGCTCAACTGCACTTGAGTTGTTTCTTTAGGGAATGCTTCCACTTTCCAGCTGAAATGCTGGGCTTTTAGAAAAAAAAATAAATTACATATTCACCTCCAAATTAAAAAGGATTAAGGTATGAGAAACTTTCCAACCACAAATTATTGGCCCAAAGGTAAAAGCTTTGCAAGGAATTTCTAGTTAAGACCAGGCTGAGAGTTAAACAATTAGTTATTCTGGTGGGGAGAAACCCTCCTCTTTAAGGGAAGCAGCCTGATAGTAGAAAGCAGCTGTTTTGTCAGACTTCAGCTTGCGCTGCCTGTCTTGGCACAGCTTGCACTGCCTGTCCCTCCTGTTCACTGATTTACATGCAGTGCCACAATGGCCCAGGTTCAGATGTTTGGTGCCACCCAGGGAATTTGGCATCATCATTTCCATCTGTTTTAGTATAAATTTACACCTCTCTCCAACCACTCTTCAAATGCCAGCTTTCCTTTCTTTTACAGAAGGCTCAAGGTTCCCAGAAGTCTTCTGACATCCTCTTTTGTGCTCAGAGAGATGACAAGACATTTTAAAACAGATGTTTCCAAAATGATTAGCATTAAAGATTAATTAACTAAAATAATCCTTGATTCCAGCTTAGATGAACTACCTTCTGTGTCAGACACTGAGGTCACCACCTATGAGGCACGGTCTGTTTGTGCCCCCCATCCCTCCTGCCCTTCTCCCCAGCAGCCTGTGCCTGTTTTCCCCAGCAGAGTCCCTGTCCCTGTGCACCCTGCCAGGAGCAGCTGCACACAGGCTCACATCTCCCCTTGCCCTCACCAGGGGGTTTCTCTCATCCCCGAACACGCCGATGAGAACGTCGGTGCGATGCTTGTCCAGTGTTTGGACTTTGATTATAACGGGGACCTCGGCAAAGCTGTGAGGCTGGACAATCCCACAGGGCTTGGGGCTGGAGTAGAGCACAGGAGAGTCCTCCTCGCGTTCCTGGAAGGGACACAATGAAATGCAGCTTTAGAGGGACCTCTGAAGAAACCTTAAACTCCTGAACATCCACTGCAACAGCAACTTACACACATGTTTAAAAATCCCCAGAACAAAGGTCAAAGGCAGAAACAAGATGCAAGAATTGCAGGCTTAGCATTCTCAGGGAGCCCTGCAAGGAGGGTGCCAGCACAGGCACTGGTGTCTGTGGATGCAGCAGCTTTCAACAACTCTCTAAGATCTCTCACAAGAAAACAGCCTGAAGACTAGACCAGAACATCAGCTGTTTCCTCAGGAGGTTGAACTGCATCCTAAAGTTTACATTCAGGATCCTGTTCTCAGCAGATCTTTAAGACTGAATAGAAACCAGCAAGGCTTTATCCAAACCCTTTTTTCCCCCTAATAATCTCCTCAATAATATTTGAGAGGAGGAAGTGGATGTGATGCCAAACCTGGGGAATAAGCCCGTAGCAGCCAGGAAAGTCGGTGTCATTTGCAATGAGGAACTTCCTCTCGTATGGCACATTCAGGTGGCACTCATCGTACAGCAGGATTTCAGGGTACACTCGCAGCTCAGGAACGAGACATCTGGGCAAAGAGATGACCCCAGGGGAATCAGAGATACTGAGAGAATGGAGAATGCCTAACCCCAAAGATTGTGAAATGGAGCAGAACACATTGGTCACTGTCAAATGCACATTGAAGAGCCCTATAGTCATAAATTGCCTTCTAAGTCTTCCCACTCCAACATGTCTTGTCAAGGAGGGGCAAACCCTGAGAGGCAGCACCCAGAGGCTGCCAAGTGCCCCAGGCAGAGCACTTTGCCCCACAGCTGCCTCAGCCCCTCCTTTGCCCAAGAAGGCTTGCAAGGACTCCTGGAACAGTGCCAGTGACCCACGAGCTCTGGGGGAGCCTTCCCAACAAGGATCAGTGCTCCCTAAGGCTCAAGGAACACACAGCTCCCGTGTCTCAGTAAAAATGACTCAACAAGGATCAGTGCTCCCTAAGGCTCAAGGAACACACAGCTCCAGTGTCTCAGTAAAAATGACTCCCTTCTCTGCCATGGTGCTGTTGCCCTGCCTGAGAACTCAGCTCTTTGCCCCAGCCCTGGAGGGCACGAGACAGCAGCTGCCCCACAGAGGGGCTGATCAGCCCCTGCCAGGCCCTGCAGCTCCCTGGCTCCTTCACTGCACAGCTCCAGGCACTGCCTGGCCCCAGCTCCACCTGCTGTACACAATGGCAGCCCAGGCACTGCCTGGATGGCTCTGCCTGCCACAGGGAACAGCACCAGGGAGCTGCATCCCTCTGGGCATCACACTGACACCCACAGCAGCACAGCACCATGGAATTCTGCTGCAGCAACAACCACTTTTGGTTTAAGTCGGAGAACATTAAAGCTCAAAATAGGAAGCACAGGGAAGAACAAAAACTGGAGCTGACCTGCCCCATCAAGGGCTGCTTTCCCCTCATAAGATCTTGCACTCACCACTCTTTCTGTGAGCCACTTTCCCTTGTCACATGCTGTCATTAACAGAACCAGACCCTGACTCTCAGCAGCTGCCTGGTGTGGCCCAAACCAGTGCACGGTGCTCACAACCAGCACAACCCCACCTCTTGCAGGAAGGAGAGGAGGCCCTTGGGAAATTTGTTCTACCCCAAGGAACAAACCCCAGGCCAATAAAAATATCATTCCTGATTCCTTTAGAAAAAGGCTCAGGACTGTGCTGGGCTTTGAGCTTTTCACCACAGACTGCTGCCCAAGCACTGCTGTTCTCGTGTCCAGCTGGCACAACATGAGGGCATTCAGCAGCACTTCTCCTTGGCAGCTGCAGCCAGCACAGCCTGGGCAAGGCAGTGCCTGGGGGAGGCCAGGCAAGGGCTGGTACCTGGCTGTGATGACCAGTGCTGTCACTCCCTTGCCAAAACCCTCCAGGTCCACCAGCATTCTCCGGTAGAAATCCACCACGCTGTTGGAGCACAGGGTCACCTGGTGCAAGAGAAAAGCAGTCAATTCTTCCTTACAAAAGCTCATTACCCACCTGTAATATCCTCCAGTTCTTGTTTCATGGTAGGGAAAGGGCAGATTTTGCCTTAATTCTTCTGCTGGTCCATGTTAGAGCACAGTCTCAGAGTAACAAAAGCCTTCTGGCAAGACCAGATTTGTTAAACACACCTTGCTATCAGGGCGTAAGTAAACTACATTAAAACATTAGACTAAAGCTTTATGCACTGCTGTATTCAAATTAAGGGGCCAATTTTTCATCTGACTAGGATGACATAAACACAGAGGAAATCTGCTGACTTGAACAGAATGAGTTCAGCTTTACAGTAGGAAGCTGAGGGTAAAGTGTGGCCCAGCAGGTGCTGGGCAGTTCATGGCTGCAGTTTTTTTGTCTCCACTGGAGATCCCTGCAGTGAACACAAATCATCTGCTCCCCAGGAGGGGGGAAATGAAACCAAGAAAAAAAGCTAACTGCTTTATACAATAACATCTCTCTAACAGCCACCTTCTGCCCTCATCCTTGCTCTGCCCACTTGTAATCAAATAAATCGCTCTCGAAAACACAAGAATGGCTTCAAGCCTTGACCATAAGGTCTGTGAGCTCAACATATGATTTTGGAAAGCAAACAGTGCTCCTTGAGGAACATCCCAGGTAACCCAGCTAGCAGAGGCCTCCCAGCAGTGCAGACCTCTCAGTGCCAGGATGCTCCAAGCTGGCACCAGAACTAAAGCCCTCCCGCCCTGCAGTGCAGCTCCAGCCCTGGTGCTGCAGTGGCTGTGGCCGGGCTCTGGCCGTACCTCGATGTCCTGGTGTCCCTGAGGGAGGATGGTGCCTTGGCTGGGATTGATGCTGAACTCCTTGGGCTCCAGATAGAAATGAATTCCGTTCCTCCAGGATGGGTCACCTTCTCTGCGTATTTGATCCAGGCTGTCCACAGCCGGCTGCGTGCCATCGTCCGACATGCGGAGCTGGAACGTCACGGGCACTGGGGAGCTGTTGGTGAGGCGGCAGCACTGCGTGTGGGGAAAGCCTGGGCAAGGACACAAATATCCATTCAGGCACCCAGCAGGGCATAATCCTGGGGGAATATCCTGGCAGGATCAAAGTGGGATTGGAGTTGAGCTCTTTATTATCTGAACTACAGCTCACCCAGAAGCTGCGTGAGGAATTAATCGTCACTTAGTTCCCTTTGACACAGATTCCAGACTGCAGCCTTGAAAATGCCCACTCCTAGCCCTGCTGAACACTGCAAGCTTCTCTCTTTGTGATGGGGACGAGCTCCCTCACCTGCCCCAAACCAGCACCAGGTCTCTCTCAGTGATGAGTGTGCACCCAGACCCAGCATTTACTCTGAGAATTCAAGCTGTAAAATTCCCTGTCAAGTCTGCCAACACTCTCAGTTTCCAAGATAAATAAACAGTGAGTTGTCATTGAGAAGAAGCTACAGCAAAAGAAAGTGAGGATGGAATCAGGAAGTAGAACATGATGCACTTAATGCAGCTTCTTGCTGCAGGACCCTTAAGGCATCTCTTGCTTTGGGCCAAACAGACTGAGCACGTGACAGCTCAGAGCCCACTCAACTGGGGCACAGCCAAGCCTTGCTTTGAGATTAGCAATTAGGAACCAGGTCCCACCTCACCCAACAAACAGGGACATCACAGCCATGCTGCTCACTGAGAGTGCTGTCTGCAAGGGCTCACCCCACTTTGGCTCTGAGATTTGCTTTCCATCCTGCAAAGCCAGAGATACAGCCACTCATGGTGGGGATGTCCTGCAGAGCCCGCAGAGCAGCCACAGCCTGCTCTGCACTGCACATCTGGCTGGGCTGGCCAGCTCTGTGGGGAGGAGACTTCTCCCCAGGCCTGCTCACCAAGAGCATCTGGGACACAGATGGGGAGAAAAAACAACTGCAGGTGCAGCCCAGAGCTCCTCTGTGCCCATCCAAGTGACCACTGCCAGCTCCAGCAGGGAGGCAAGAGAGGCACAAAAAGGACAAACCCAGATGTCAGAACCTCCAATGAGACTGAGGTCAGCGCATGCAGACAACAATCAACAGTTGAAAAGAAGCAAAGATAAAACAGCTGCCTTCAGCTGAAGAGACTTCAGGAATGAAATCAGATTAAGTAGGGTGAATCTCCTGTTTCAGAACCATATTTCCATCTGTTGCCTTTCTTCTTCCATTTATTCAAAAGGCAACTTAACAAGTGCCTCAGTGGTGATGCAGGGTGGGGAAGAAGCAGCTCAGGAAAGGCAATTAGTTTTCTTAAAAAGTTCATGAACTTCATTAATATGGGTTTAGGCTTCATAGTGAATATTCCCCTTGGTCTGGGAAGAGGGACAGGAGTTTTGGGGGGTTTTGGCCCTGGGGGTGGGCTTTTCTGAGATCCCCACAGCTCCTCCTGCCTTTGAACACAACTACGCCAAAGGGGAAAAACACTACTTGGTGGGTTGGAAACTTCTGTTATTGTGTTCTTGTTTGTGCTGCCTTGATATATTCTAGTAAAGAACTGTTATTCCTTTTCCCATATTTTTTTTGCCTGGAAGCCCTGTAGTTTCAAAAGTATAATAATTTGAAGGGAGGGGGTTCTCTTTCCATTCTAGGAAGATTCCCCTTCCTTGGCAGACATCTGTCTTTTAAAGCAGGACAGAGACACCAGAAAATACTGACTTTCCATTCCTTGCTTCTACTGGATCTCACAATGGCAAAAGACTACCTGAGGCACCAGCAGCCCCGGAGGTCACAGCCTGAAGAGGCTGCTGTGGCAGAACACGAGTGACAGATGCTTTTATGCCCAAGTGCTCCATTTTGGAAGGCACAGATCCCTGACGCTGTGTCCAGCCCAGGGAACACTCACCAAAGGAGATCTCACCGAAGTTGATCTCATCGACATCGAACTCTAAACTCGGCACAGTGACGCTGCCCCTGGAGGACAGAGCAGGCAATGGCTCGGTTAAAGGCATTGCAAAGGTCCGGCTGTCGTGGCTCGGGGGCACAAAACCCGGGCTCAGGGCACCCTGGGCTTCCAACCAACACAGCCCCGTGTGCTCAGCACAGGGCCCTGGGCACAGGAGGCAGCTCAAGCCAAGGGGCAGCAGCCAACAGCCCCTGATGGGCTCTGGGCACAGGGCAGGCAGGAGAAGCCCCCGGGTTGCTGGGGGTGCCATGAAGGACCCTGAACACACACCCAGACATGGCTCCGTGCCTCAGTTTCCCCATCTGCAATGGCATGGACATCAAGGTGTCCCCACAAACTTCTGTAAGCAGCCCTTCCAGCCACAGCTTCCCTGCTTTGCTCCTTCTGAGCTGCAACTGCTGTTCCCATGGAGGAGCTTTCTCAGGAGAGTTTGACCCACACAATCATTACAGACACAGTTCTGAGACACGAATCCAGGGCATTCCCAAACATCCTCTGAAAAGAGCAGCAACAGTTCTACCCAGGGCACAGATGAATCCTAAAGGAAAGGACCAGCTTGTCAGCAGTGCACCAGCTGGCACAGCCAAGAGCAAGAGCTTCAACAACCAAACTTGGCTGTCCTGAATCTAGCACAGCACCTCACCTGTCCTTGAACTCAGCAGACACACTCCAAAAGCCACCAACATCCACTGAAATCAGCACTTGAAGCTGCACAACACTCATGAGTTGATTTCATGGTCAATGCCCATCAATGCCCACTCTGCCTTTGGTTCAAAATCAAGAACCAGTGAACTGTGTCCTCTATTGTATTCACAGGACTGCCCCTGGCTCTGCTCTGCACATCTCGACAAGAGACACCTGTCCTTGCTCAAGGAGAAAGCTGCTTATGCAGAAACACCCCATGGCCACTTTGGGAGAGGGACAGAGGAGAATCAATTATTTGATGGTGAAAGGTTCCCTCTTGATTTCCAAACGAAAAAAAGCAGCACTTTTCCTCCAAAAACAAAGCCAGCATCATTGTTTCTCCACTATGGGCAGACTTACTCACCACTTTTCTCTTGCTAAGTAATAACTTTCTTGTTCTTTTTAATCCATTTCCCTTATCTCATTGGTATAATCCAGTTTTCATTTCTTGACTGCCTTGAGCCAGTGCTGCCCAAGAGCAGCAGCCCAGCTCCAAAGCTGCAGAGCAGGCAGCACCAGTTCTCCTGCTTCCACTGCATTATCCTGCAGCACATGGCTCAGGCTGGCAGGGACAAGGCCTCACACTGCTGTGGTGCTGAGCACTGAGCTCTGCCTCCCCTATGCAGATCAGCCCTTCTCCCTTTGGCTGGGCCAGGATTGTCTCCTGCCATGGCACCAGCCCAGGGGATGGTGCCCCAGTCCTTGGCACAGCTCCTGCTGCACAGTTCCTGACTCCCACATCAGCCCTTTGCTGGCTGTGCAAAGGAGGCACCAGAGCCCTCTGTGCACAGGAGCTGGGAGCACAGCTTGTGCCCCACAGCATGGCCATGAGAGGTGAGCTGAGGCTGCTGCTGCCCATCTGGCATGGAGTATTCACACAAGGCTTTACAAACACTGCTGCTGCTGCAGGATCAGCCAGGCTGGCCCATCTGCAAAGCCCTGGGGGCCTTGCTGGGTGTTCAGGTGGGACATCCCAGAGCAGCTGCTGCCCAAAGCTGATCCATCCCACTGCCTGCCATGGCCCAAGGCACAGGGAGATCCCTGCAGGGAGGAGTCGTTCCAGCTCCCAGGCACCACACAGGGCAGGAGGCAGCCTCACACTAAAGCAATGCCAGCAGCAGAGCAGAGATTCACACCTCAGGAAACACCTTTTTTCTCCGTTCCACCCCAAAAGGGGGATGTCCCAGAGACAGCCACAGATGTGCCCACCCAGCTCCCAGGGTCCTTACTTGATGGTCAGGATGGCAGGCATGGGAGATCCAGCCACACTGAACTGGACCTCCTCCTCAAAGCTCCCCAGCACGGTGGCACTGAAGGAGATGTGAATAGTCTGGCTCCCACCTGCTGGAATGGTGCCCTCCTCGGGCTCAAACTGGAAGCAGGAGCCCACATCGGTGATTGAAGGGATATAGATGAAGGGAGCATCAAGAGCTCCTTGGTTTATCAGTTTCACCTGCAGAAGCAAGAAGGCAAAGTGGAAATCCATGTGGAACCTTCCTTTCTTGTGAGTTATTGTCTAATGATGCAATGAACACCCAGAAAAGGCAGAGGATGCTTTGTGGTGCTGAATGGCAGAAGTCCAAAGATACAACAGGACAAGTTCTGCCTTTGGGTTTTTATGCAGAGCAGTGGCAACTCCACAGAACTGCAGTCACCCTGGCTTATCCCATGGACACAGAGCAGTGCTCCTCTGCTCAGCAGCACCAAGCTCATTGAGAGCTGGCGCTGAGAGCAACGTGGGCTGATTGCAGCTGTGTAGGGAATCACCCCAGAGCTGCTGCTGCCCCAGTGAGCACAGCTCCAACAGCATCACCTGCTCATTCACCTTTTCCCAGACCATGAAAATACATTGATTACAAGGCATCAGCATCAAAATGTACAGACAGCACCATCTTCAGGTAAGAAAACTCAGGGTGTCTTTCCCTCCCACAGCCAAGCTTTTGAAAGTGTCTGGCATGATGTAGAGCCTCATTTTCTACATCTTTCAGTTGCTCTCCCTTGATTTATTTTTTTTTTTTCTAGAGGGAGAGGCAAATAGGTAGGAAACTCCTTTGCTTTATTCCCAGGAGCACTTTTCTCTTTCTCGGGTCAGAGATGCACCAAGGCCAAAGTGTAGTGAGGGACTGGTCAGCAAGGGAAAGAACCCCCAGGAGGCTGGATGGCTTTCCTGTGACTTCCAGGAATAAGCAGGAGACACTTGACTGGGAGCTTTTGGCAGTGGGCTGAAGCCCAAGGCAGCCAGTTTGTTGCAGCTGCTTCTGCAGAGCCCAGTGCAAAGGTGCCTTGTGTCTGGCACTGCCACAAAAGCCTCTGAACATGCAGATTTTGGAGCCAGTGATGGTTTCATGGACCAAGGGGTTGTTTTGCAGGAAGCCTCCCAGCTGATCCCTAAGGAAGGCTGCCCAAAAGCAGGGACTGGGGCTTCAGGAACAACAGACACACCTTTCTGACCCCCCAGGTTTGACCAGTATGTCAAATATTTCCTGCTCACAAGTGCCCAGGTTGCCAGGAATTCCACAGCTGCACCAGGCTTGCTGCTGCCTCAGGAGCCATCAGGATCCATCCCAAGCCCTGCTGCTCACCTCATGGATGTGGGAAGAGTTGACAAAAACATTCCCAATGTTCAGTGTATGAGAGCTGAATTCAACCAAGGGTCCTTGGCCTTCCCCTCTGAGGCGCAGCGGCAGCCTCATCTCACGGCCTGGGGAGAGATGTCCATTGCAGTACAGTCATTCCCTCTGTTCCACTGCGTTTTCCAGGCTGGATGCAACCAGCTCCTGATGCTGCAGGAGAAGATATAGACCCTTCTCTTCCCCCAGGAGATATCCCTTGGGGCTGCTTTCCAATTTTTAACCCATTCCTCGGGCTGCTTTCCAATTTTAAAAAGCAGTCTGCTGAGTTTAAAACATCTCTGATGTCCTGTAGTGACAGGCCAAGGAGTAATGGGTAGAAACTGAAAGAAATTTAGGTTAGATATTAGGGAAGAAATTTTTTACTATGGGGGTGGTGAGACACTGGGGCAGATTCCCCAAGGGTGAGGCTCCAGCCCTGAAAATGTTCAAAGCCAGGCTGGATGGGGCTTGGAGATACCTGATCAAGTGGGAAGGGACTAGACAATCTTTAAGGTCCATTCCATCCTGAACATGCTAGAATTCTGTGGTTTCTTTCCCATGCACTTAGAGGAGCTTTGAAATTCATTCAGGGAAGGCACAAAGTTCATCAAGAGCAAATTGCCAGGCAGCAATTGCCAAACTACCTGGCCCAGTAGCACACAACTTTGTTGCCAAAGTCCTCAATTTCTGACACTTGGTGTTGTGTTCTATTTCCACAGACTGTGAGCTGCAAGGTGACAATTCCCACACAGGGACAGAAGCAGGTGCTGGCCAAGGGTGCTCCTTCTACAACCACCCTGGGCTCAGTGGGGCTCAGCCATCTCTGGGCACTGGGAGGTGATCCAGGCTCAGGGAGCACATTTATAATTCAGCTCCTGCTGCCTGATGATGAATCCATGTCAAATGGAGCCATCCTGGAGGTGTCTAGAGGGGCTGAGTGCTTGTTCACTAAAGCTGCTCTGCTCTGTAGCTCTTTGGCCTTTGAGGAAATGCTGGCAAAGCCATGGCATGAAAACTTCTCCCTGCACTGCCTGGGTTGTTCTGGGATTGGTAACCCAGACATGGCTGTTCTGAGCCCTGGCCCAGCACGGGAGACTCCCTGGAAGCTGCAGGGCCAGTGGGGATATGCCAGCACTGTCCTGCTGACCAGGGATTCTTCCCAGCAGTTCCATGGGAGCCCAGGCTTGCACCATGGCTTCACTGTGGGTGAGAGAAGCAGAGGGAAGGAGCTGTACCTGAGATGCTGAGGTAAGCCATACTTTGGTACCCCAGTACGTCCAGGGGTTTAAAGGTCACCCTGATTGCGGCCGAACAATTGGGCCCGATTTCTCCCTCCTACAACAGAAAGACAGCAAAACATTGCTCTTCAAACTTCGTGTTTCTTATTTCAACCACAGTCCTGTAAGCCTTGATTTAGAGCATCAATGATGAATGAACAACACAAGGAGCCCAAGGAAACACTCCAAACCCAGCTTAACATGGTGCTGGAAGCTCTCAATGCTCAGCTGATCAGCTCCCACTCTCCACAATATTCCTGCTGCTCTGACACAAGCTCTTGGGCACATCATGCTGCTGTCAGCTACAGTGGGATGCAACTGCCACTGTGCACTTGGCCTCAGATGGGCCATAGCAGTAACCAAGAAGAGATGATGATCCCCTTCCTTGGAAATAAAAATATTAGTTTAATCTGTTTTGAAAGAAAGCAGAGGTTGGCATTATTCTAGGGTTTATTCCAAGATAAGAAGAGATTTTGCACTGTGCAGACACCAGACATTCATCATCTCTCCCAATGCCAGTACTCAGAATCAGGGCTCTGGTTGATGGGAGCATGTGGCAGTTTGCTTGCATCACCAGAAAAGGAAAAGGTTTTCTGTCCCTGTGTGCAGGACAACTCCAAAGGCCCATTTCAACCTTCCACCCTTGTGTCCAGGCTCACAGATGGCACTGGAAGGGACATTCAGAAATAGTGTAAGGCGTGCTTACAGGAGAGGATTGGCATTTCTGTCATTAACCTTGGGCTGAATTTGGCCTCCTTTTGCCAGGGAACCATTGCAAGCTCCAGGTCAGTGTGTGAGCTGGCAGTGCTCCAACAGCCTCTGCTGAGCCCCACGTGTGGGGGGAGCCCCTGCCTACAGGAACTGCTCCCTGGGACACTGCAAGGACACGCAGGCAGGGCCTTGAGCTCCAGCCTGGCAGCAGAGCCGGGCTTTGTCAGGCTCCCAGCCCTGCCTGGAGCCTGCAGGGCACAAATGCTTTGAGCAGGGAGCTCTGCAGCCTCACCAGAAAGGAGGAGGAGGAGCAGGGAGGAGGAGGAAAATGGGGTTCTCACCTATCACTTACCATTGGCTCAATGAAAAAAACGTCATCGGAGAACATAATGGGGTCTTCTTGCACCTCTGCCATCTTCTCCTCGGCCATGCTGGTCAGGAGGGCAGCGCCATCTTCATCTTTCTCCTCCTCTCTTTTTTTCTCCTCTGTGAAATTTTCCAGCCTCACCTGGCTCAGTGAGTGCAGCAAACTGCTCCGCCTGCAGCCCCAGGGAGAGACAAGGCCAGCAGATGGTTTCATGAGCCACAGATTTGCAGAGAGAAGTGGGAGTGCAGGAGAGAAAACACCTGGGGAGGAGCAGCAGCAGCTCCCCAGCAAAGGCTGAGCCCAAGCCACGAGGGTCCCACATGGATCAGAGGATAACTTGTTCACTGGCAGAAGGTAGTTTTACTCCACACTTGCAAGCTCAGGAGAGCTTCCCAAAGCCAGAAGCCCTCAAGAGAACCTCCTGGCTCAAAGCCTCTGCCAAAACTGAGGGAGAATCCACCGACCACCTCAGCTGGCTTTTCCTACCACTGAGCTACTTGGGGAAAGCAGATAAAAGATCATGGAGCAGGACTTCCCTGGGAAGGGGACATGAAGCTGGGTTGCAGCTATGTGTTAGCAGCATCACTCTTTATTTCTTCCATTTTGGACCTGCCCCGTTCCCTACTCTGCCTTTCACAAGAGCATCCCAGAGCACCTCCAAAGGAAATTGATGAATTCAGGCACCACATCCATTCAGTGACATTCAAGGCTTTATATGCATGAAAGCAGAGGCTCTGAGAGGGGAAGGGACTTTGTTGTGCAGGAGGAAGACAGCAAACTCCTGGAGTTTCATGATCCAGAGCTTTTTGGGTCCCATCCCAGTGCATGGTAGTAGAATGTCCTGAAAGGGAAAGGATCCTGCACTATCTCCTCTCATAAAAAGTCCTCTTTGCTCTGAGATCTCAAAAGCTTCTCTGACAGCAGGACAGTGGCCTTGGAGCTAAAACTATTCCTGTGACTGGAAGTAAGGAAGAACAACATGTCCTGGTGATAGTCTGGGACACAAACTGGCATAAAACCAGATGTAATTGGAAGAAACCCCACAAAAGCAAAACCAAGTTGAAGTTTACTTTGGGGAAACGTAGTTGCTTCTGAGGGGAAAGTGGATCACCTGGGGTCCAGGCTGAGGCAGGCAAGTGGGAAAAATTGGAAATAAACAGCCCAGGGAAGTAGCCAGAGAAGGTCATGGGATTTTCTTTTACCACACAGAGCTTGTATGGAAGTCAAACATAGTGTAACTATGATAGAGAACAGTGGCAAACCAAGAAGCCCAGGGCACTAAAGGACCCTCTCACCAGCCATTCAAGTGGGCCAGGGTCGATCTCCTGCTCCTTTGCAGGCAATTTAAAATGGCTCTGGGGAGTGCGAGTGACCTGGCCCACAGCAAACAGGGGCTTGCCACTGCAGTTTTGGCCCAGCAGTTTTGGCCCAGCAGTTTTTCAGTTTTTGCTTGGCTGAGCAGAAAGGGTGCAGTGACTCACTCTCCTTGTGTAGCGGGTTGTGTCTATTTGCTGGTTGTGAGGTGCACGCCTTTTTTTTTCTTTCTTTCTTGTTTCTGCTTTTTTTATTTCCCTAGCAATGTTTTACAAAAAGCCATTGCTGCTGCTGTTGCCAGCAGGAGTGCACTAACTCAAACAGGACCCCCAGAAAGGACGCAGCTGCCCAGGCCCCTGGCTGCAGGGAGGGTCTGAGCCTGGTGCTAAGATCAGAGGTTAGTGCAAAAGACACCTGTGTGTGGAGTGAGCTGGTGAATGATCTGCTCTGTCC
This sequence comes from Zonotrichia leucophrys gambelii, assembly GCF_028769735.1. NCBI lineage: Eukaryota > Metazoa > Chordata > Aves > Passeriformes > Passerellidae > Zonotrichia > Zonotrichia leucophrys. The sequence goes on along the minus strand of NC_088181.1, from coordinate 18,236,822 downwards.
CGTAGCAGAGCTTAAGGAAGAAGTGGAAAGGCTGAGGAGCATTAGGGAGAGCAAAACATAAATAAACTGGTGGAGTTACACCTGTCCAACCCTGAGAGAAGCTCAGCAGGAACCAGAGGAGCCCTGCCCATCTTGTGAGCAGGCAGAAGGAGGAGACCTAAGAGACAGTGGGGAATGAAAATGGGTCTCTACTGGAGAGGTAATACAATTCTGTCCTGACCCCCATCACCTGCCCAGGTGCCCTGATAGAACAGCTATGAGGCCCTGGCTCCAGAGGGTCAGGCAGATGACACTAAGGAGCAAATTCTGTCTGGAAAGTCTCCCAGTTGCACTTGGGCTGTCAGACAGATCACAGCCTCAAGTATTAACAAGAAGGGTGGTGGTAGTAGGTGACTCCCTTCTAAGGGGAACTGAGGGCCCTGTACATTGACCAGCTCCATTCCACAGGGAAGTGTGCTACCTCCCTGGAGTCCAGGTACTGGATATCACCTGGAGAACCCCTAATGGCAAATTAGGGAATTTAGTTCCCTAAATGAACTTGATCTGTTCACCACTGTCTGGGGTACAGTGACCGTGAAATAATCGAGTTCTCAATATTTGGTGAAACAAGGAGGGCCATCAACAAAACTTCCACTCTGGACTTCTGGAGGGCAGACTTTGGCCTGTTCAAGAGACTGATTTGGAGAGTGCCTTGGGAAACGGCCCTTAAATACAAAGGGGTCCAGGAAGAATGGAGATACTTCAAGAAAGAAGTCTTCAAGACACAGGAACAAACTGTCCCTGTGTGCTGAAAGACAAGCTGATGGAGAAGACAACCAGCCTGGATGGGCAAGGAGCTCTTGAAGGAACTAAAGGAAAAAAAGAGGGTGTATCACCTTTGGAAAGAGGGGCTAGCAACTCAGGAACTGTTTAAGGTTGTTGGTCATGTAGGAAGAAGATTAGAGAGGCAAAAGCCCAATTAGAACTTGAGGAAATCCAGTCATTGCAGCCAACCTTTCCTTCCCAAAATGCCATTCCTGGTTGGAGTATAAATGGAACTGGAATGCTGAGTGCTGAGCTCCTGAAGCCCAGGGTGACACACCCCAGTTCCGGGCATGGTTTACTTGGCCCAAACCATTCAAAAGCACCAACACCCCCTGAGGCCACACATCAGTTTCAGTCCTGGGCCATATATCTCACTGAAACGCATCTTTCAAACCAACCTCCTCTTCACTTCATTCTCACGTTCCTCAGTAGGAAAAGCCTTCCACTGGAAGTGGGCTGTGATGTTACTCCTGTTTTCAATGAACACGGTTCTGTGGGTAGATGTGGTGATGTAGGTGGTGTCAACATGCACGGAATTTGTGCTCAGCCCAACGTTGACATCTACAGCTTCTCCATGGAGCTTTGTGTGGATTTTTTCTTTACCTGGAACAAAGCAAAGGAGAGTCTTTGCTCAGCTCACTGGCTCATGGAAGCACAAGGAACAGAGCAAACCACAGGTCCCAGAAGAAGGTGTCACAGCTTTGATCTGAATGAGCAGTTCTTTGGATCAGTCCATTTGTCACATCCTTACAGCTCTGTGTGTAGAGCCTGGGAATGCCCTGGGCAGCTCCTTAAACACCTTATTTCCGAGTGTGTTTGTGGAGATTTGGCCCCAAGGTGACAGGATGGGCATTGAGATTTGTCAGATGTGCTCTGGTGACCCACTCAGAGCAGCCCTGCTCAGTCCTGCCTTGCCCAGGCTCTCCCCGGGCATCCCACGAGACTCCTGTCTCTCCTGATCCCTTGCATCCCTTCTTGCTGGCCAGCAAATATGCCTGGGGGCAGGTGGGCAGCAAAAGGAGGCCCAGAAGAACAAGTGAAGTGACAGCCCACAGCAGGAGGGGACACAGGTGAGGAAACACAGCCAGCCTGGCTCTGCAATGTGACAAACCACTACAGAATGAGCACCGTGAAAATCATGTCCCTGTCCAAACCCACAGCCACATCAGTCTTTAAATATTTTACACTGCTGTGATTTCAAAAACCAAGCTGGAGTGTTTAAAATTAAATAAAAAAGGGACAGAGGAAAGATTAATAAGTACAGAGCAGCTTCTTTATGAAGACTGAATGGGATTCCTCAGTCTAGAAGTGATATGGGAGATAGATGTGAGAGGTCTGCAACAGCATGAACAACCTGGGAAATGGGGATGAGGAAAACTTTGTCTTGACTTGTCACCAACCAGGAACTCAAGGGCCTGAAAATGTTGTTAGACAGAAACTACATTTATGTGTAGAGGGCAACATAGAAAAAGGGTCTGTGACAAGCCAATGGAGAAGCAGCATATGGGAGAGAGGTGTGCAAGAAATCCATTGCATTGGAGAGAGTCTGATGGAAACCTCACACCTCTCATACAGCATTGCCCAGGAATAAAATAAAACTTCACCCAGGCATAGCCCCATGGTAGTGGAGAATTAGGGTTCCTCCTCCCTCCACTCAGCAACTCCCAGCAAAACAGGAGTCCAAAAATCCTGTTTGAGGGGGTTTTATCAAGTCCCTAAACACCAAGGAGTTCTCAGTTTTCTTTGGGGTAAATCTGGAACAGGGAGGCACCTCTAGAGGGAATGCAGGGGATGGGACAACAGGGAGCCATGTGCAGAACTGTCCTGTGCCCTGCAGGGCCCAGCACTCACCTGAGCTGCAGCTCAGGAGGCTGCAATGGTCACCCTTGGTCAGCGGGTGAAATGTCACTGTCACCTTCAGGGTTTCACCAGCGCCCAGAGTTCCTGTGGCCGGCACCACGGAGAAAGGGCTGCAACACAGAGAGAGGGGTCAGGCCTGGGGACACCTGGCCATGAGATTCCTTCTGCACTGCAGCTCCCTTGGGCAAGCAGGGAGCAAACCAACCACAGCCAGCAGAAGACAGGACAGGATCACAAACAGCCACTGAGCCACTGCGAGGAGATCCAGCCCTCACAAGATCCTGGGGGTAAAATGACCTCAGCTCCCCATACTCTGCATCCAGCTCTCTGCAATGAGCCTCAAGGCTCCCACTGCCAGCAATCCCATCAGAGAATGGTTTGTGAAGAGCACAGAGAGGGTTCAGAGCTATCTGCATGCACAACTTGACACTTACTGCCTCAGGAATTCCTCTTTTCCTGCTGCCTATAAACCACATCTCAAGAGATGCAAATGTTAGGGCACTACCTATCCTGTGAGATTGCAACCTAGGAATCAGACAGGGAGAAGGAACTTTTCCTTGAAGACCAAGGAATAATTACTGTTGAATTTGTAGTGTAGTTCTTTGGTTTATTTTACCTTGAAAACATGCTGATTTAGCCTAAAACGGGCACATTTTATCAGCATTTCAATGAAAGCTGCTCTAAGAAAAGGAGCAGTCAAAACTCTAAAAGAGTGCAAATAGAGTGCAGATTGTGGGAGGATGGATTGTAAAGGAACAGAGATAGTGCAGGAGGAAATCTCACCCCTGCGGATTTGCAGCTGTGCTGATTACCAAAGAGTAAGAACAGCCTTGCCCTTAATAGGTCACTGCTGTGTCCAGTAAGGATGGCGCAATAAGGATGGGTGTTATAAAAGAGTGGATTAGCTGGTGGAGGGGAGAGTTGGAGTTTTTCAGCTGTGCTGTGAAGAGTAAGGGTCAGGTGGTCGTGCTAGGGACAGCAAGGGTTAGTATGTGCTGTGAGGGACAGGAAGGAGGAGGAAAGGAGTCAGTGTTGCGAGGAGCTGCCTGTGAGAACTCACAGAGAGAAGGTAGGAAAGTTTTACAGTGGGATGATAGACTGACAGTGAGAGTCAGTTCCCATCCACCATCGACTGGTGCCAAGCACCAACACCACCAGCAGATTAGAGCAATACAGTGGCATGGAAACAAGACCCAAAAGGAGGATGTCATTTACAGTCTGAAGGATCCCATCCCAGCTAAATGAAGCACCAATAGCAGGAGCACATCAAGGAAGCAGAACAGGAGGTTTCTTTGTATTTAGCAGCAATGCAGTCTGGGACTCTGGGCTGTCATGCAGACTGGTAACTGTTTGCTTGGCCCAGAAGAGAAACTCTGTGCAATGTGTTGGAAATAATGATGCAGATGTGTTGGTGCAGTTTGGATTTAACAGGAGCAATCAGGATTGGTCACCAGGTAAACAGCTCTTGCCTGACAAACACAAGACTCTGTGCATTGATGCTCAGGGACAGCTCAGGGGAAATGTGCTCCTGCCCAGCAGCTGCTGGGCTTTGTGCACTTCTACAGCCGTGGCCTTGGTGCTTTGCCAGTGGTCAATCTGTCACTTAAAAGTGTGTTCTGGGGACTTTGGTGATGAATGCATCACACCCAACAATAAAGAGAACATCTGGCAAGCTCAACTTTATTCATGTCAGTAGTGACAGCTGATGAACTTGCTTCAGGTTCAGCTCATTAAGGACCTCTTGCTGTAATTATGGGCTGACCTGTTCCCATTGCCACTGGTGAGAACATCACTGCTGGCTGATGGAGAAGCCTTGGGCCAGCAATGTTCATGTTCTGGACGTGAGACTTTGGAGGGAGGGAAGACAAGGCCCCAGCAGCCCCAGAGCCAGATCAGTGCTCGTGCTCCTGCATCTGCCCCGGGGCTGATGCCAGCACTGCTGCAGCTCTGCTGGGGCTGGGGGGATCAGGGCCTGCTGGGGGCAAGGCACAGCATTCTGTTCTTAGGCTTTGGCCAGAAATTTCACCGCAATAGAGAAGCTGCCAGTTAGGGGAATCCCTGGCCGGGCTTCAGCACTACCTTCCATTCCATTCCCTTCTCACTCCTGCCCCATGTTACATGCTCCTGCCTTCAGGTGGCAGGATGGGAATAACATTCCAGGGGTGACTTCAGGGCTTGCCTGAGAAAGAAGGTGTCTTCTTATTTTCAAATTATCAGGAGAAGAGGATCCAGCCAAGTTCAGGACTCAGCTGTCAGGATTGAAAAACTGAGTGCAAATCAGCCCCTGCATCTCCTCCATCCCTGGGCTGTACCCACCAGACTCCTCTGTTCCTGCTGGAGCACTCATCTCTCACACACACCTGGCTCCCCAAGACCCAAGGACACAAGCTCCACAGCTAAACTTAACTCCTCTGAATTTCAGCCAACATCACTAAACTGTTCCCTGAGCCCACAGCTAGAAGAGCTGTGAAGGAGACATCCCTGACACTGCAATAACCAAATGAAAATCACTGCCAAGAGATAGGCCTGGAAAGCTAAATTTTGGGCTTTTCTCTGTTGATTGTGAGCTGCTCCTTAGGACACTTCTCATTCTCTTAGATCCATCCTCTCAATGAATCACTACTGCACCTGACAGGCAGAAAAGATAAGGTATGGACGGGGTTTTAATAGGTTGTTTTCACCTGCTTTTTAACTAGGTCCATTGACATGTTTGTTTTCTTGTGTGGCAGCTAAACACAGGTCCACGTCTCCCAATGGCACCTTGCAATCCCCAGACACTGCTCTTGCTTTGAGCAGTGTGTTTGCTCAGATGATTTCCAGAGGTCCCCTCCAGCAAAAGTTCTTCTATACTTTTACCTTCTAAATGAGCCCAATTGCTTTTCACATATTCACTAAATGTCTCCTATTTCCTATAGACCTGTGCATGTCCCTATGGGCATGTGGTATATGGAGAGGCGTTACAGGAGCTCAACCTTCATCAAAGTTCCCAATGAAGAATGCATGATCTTTTGGCAAACATTTAACACAAAACAAAAAGAAAAAACAGCAGAAACACAGGAACTTCAGAGTATCTAAAAAGAAATCCCAATGGAAGGGGCACAACCTTATTCAGAGATTTAAATCATCTGTTTGAAATTTTAAACTGTCTTTCAAAGGTTCATCATGGAACAGAAGAGGTGACTGATGCCCTAGGCTGACAAGGGTAATCAGATCAGCTTTAAGTAACAGGAACTGCACTGGCTGCCTGCAGCACAGCTCATGTTGGGCATCTCATGAGAGGACCACTGGAAAGCCACGTGCTTGTGTCCTCCCAGAGAATGGGTCTATTTGGCTAACAGTGGTGAGTAGGCATTTCAGAAGCTGCTTGTGCTCATCAGGGTGCAAGCCAGCTACTAACATGTTCCAGCACCCTCCAGGAGATTTGGGACAGAGAAAGCCCAAAGGCCACTGAAAGTAAGAGCAGATGCCATCCATGCTGCTCATTTCCAGCCAGGCTGCAGGGCAGCAGCTGCAATGCTCTGGCTCCTTTTGCTGCTCTTTCCCAACTCTGCTCTCACCCAAAGGTGTTTGCACAGGGACAGATGAGCTGCCTCACCTCGGGGTGCTCAGCTGGTACCGAGCTTTCACGTTACCGACATTGCGCACCAGCAGAGTCTGCTGGGTGCTGTGCTTGACTGGACACTTGGAGAATTCCAGCTGGGCAGGGAGGTCCAGCACAGCTCGGGCACCAATGGCCACAATTGGCACAACGATCCTTTCCCTGGCAGTGACGCAGACGAACTCGTGGGAATAATCCTGCAGGAAAAGAAACTGGCTCAGCACAGGACATTTAGTGCCATCCCCATGGCAGAAGAAAAATCATCTCTATAACCCTTCAAGGGCATCAATTTACCTATCCCACCCTAAAATGAACACTAAGTTCTACTAATATGTCACATTTAAAGACACCAGTGCACTTTGCAAACCCTGTCTCTGTGGCATTAAGCTCTTGTGTCACTTGGGTCATACGGAGAACTACCCTAGGCCACCATAATTTTTACTCTAAATTTTAATGATGTTAAATAGTTCCTAAGTCCCTTCTAAGGAACATGGAGCTAGGGAACACAGGCTCGTTGCTCTTTAGGTTTCTATATTCCCACTGTCTGAGAATAGGACAAAGTGTTCAATTAACTCTAAGCAACAAAAGGAAGAGGAGAAAACAGCTGCACCCAAAGACATCCTGCACCTCTGGCCTGGTGCAGAAACATCAGTTGGCTCACAACTCCCCTCTAACTTTGCCTGTCCAACCAAGTCAGGAGAAGAACAGTGCTAAGAGGTAGCAGGATGTTGTTGGAAAAGGCCTCTCTTTGTTTCCCTGCAAGGCTTCCTCCCTTCCATGCTATGTCCTAAACCCTTCTCTATGAACAAGCCTCCAGATCAGAACATGAACCCTCCAGATCCCAGCACTGAGATCAGACTTGCCAGGGCCTCAGCACTGCTGTGCAAACCTCCCCACAAAAGCTCCTTTGGCACGGAATGGGTGCCAGCTGACAGAGCAAGCACAGGGACAGGCATGAAGACAGAGCCCCAGCAGTGTCACTGCCACAGGCTCTGGGCTCACAGCTCTGCCTGCAGCTTGTACCTGCCCTGCACCAGCTCCTTCAGGCAGGTGTCCAAGTGCCCTGCAGCTCAGCAACCTCCTGCTGACCGAGGGCACCCAGAGCCCAGTGTGCCTGTGCCAGGCCGGGCTCACGGGCACAGCACACCCTCTGCCCTGGCCCTGCAGCTGTGCCAGGCTCACTTGTGCTCTGGGACAGCACAGCTGCAAGGCTGCACAACAGAGGGGGTGGAAAAGCGCCGGCTTTGCTCCAGCCCAGGAGCAGGCAGGGAAGCTGTTGGCAGTCCAGGAAGGAGGAAAGCTCTCTGACCTCTTTGTTCCTCTAGTGTTTTCCATAATAATGAAACCCTTTCCACTGGACCTAGAGATGGCCCAACATCTATCAACAGCCCTCTGTCATTTTCATCCTGTTCCCTGTGCATCTTCCCTTGGCAGTGCTCAGGAATGTGCAGGGAGGGGAAGCAGAGCCTGTCAGGCCTGGCTGCAGTGCCTGCCAGCAGTGCCAAGGTGTGACTGGCTGCTGCAGGCTGCCTGCCCAGGCCTGGAGCCCAGCTCACAGCATGCAATGGGCTGGAGCCAGAGTGCAGGCCAAACAATGGCTGTGGAGATCATTGTGTGCTTTGGCCCCTCCAGCCTCACCTTGCTCTCGTCGGGGGTGAAGCGGACGCGCACAGGGGCAGAGGCGCCCGGCAGCACGACACGGTACGCGTTGTTGGAGCTCATGAGCTGGAAGTAAGGTGAGCTCTCCATGGAGACCTTCACCACCTGAGGAAACTGCAGCAAAGACAGGAAATGATGACTTTGCCACTTGTGGAACCAGGACGAGAGGAGACCTGTCCATGCCCTGATGACATCCCTCCTTGGCCCCTTTCCCAAAGCACTTTCAGCTGGGCAGGCACAGGCACATCATTCACAAGGCTGAACTTGAATCCCTTCTCTCTGGCTCCAGCATTTTGGCCAGGGGCAGTTGGGCAGTGCCTGCTGGGAAGGAAAGGCCGAGCAGGTCAGCACCAGCAGGATGGAGACAGAGCACCTGAACCAAGTCACCTGCATATTCAACAAGGCCAAAAAACCTGCTGGCTTCTGCCTGCACACAGCCATGAAGCTGTCATGTTCCAGAGGGGGAATGTGCTACCTAAAAGCAAACCAGCACATTACTGTGGGGGAAGGAAGAAATTCCCTTCTAGCAGATCAGGTTTGGGTAGGGATGTTCTGGGGATACAGGCAGAGCAGCAAGAGAGAAGACCAAACACTGTGGTCTTACTGGGAATAAAAGCAAACCTGAAAAGCAAAAGAAGGAACACAGCAAGAAAATCCCTAAAAAAAAAGGAGATGACAAAGAGAATTTAAATAGGCAGTAAAGCAGCAAGGAGGAATCATAAAACCATGAAAGCAATCAGCTTGCCAAAAGTGACAGAAACACAGGCTGTGCCTATGGACTATGGGCTTCAAAGGCATTTTCTGCCTGGAGAAGCAGGACCAGCACTGACTGACAGTGTGGTTCCAGTATGCAAAGCCAATCTTGGCTCTCCAGGGCTTCCTGCTGCCTGTGCAGGCAAGCTGGGCTGCCGGGCATTCCTGCCTGCAGCCAGCAGGCCAGGTTCTGCCCTCTGGGGTACACATGCACAGCACACATGCATTTTCTAGCACACTGATATCATCAACCCCTGAGCACCAAAATGCTCTCCAAAAGTCTAAACCAGATGATTTGGACTCCCTCCTGTCTCCTCCCACCAGCCCACTCTGGGCACAAGCCTCATTTGAGAAAATGCTTCCCTGACTGAAATTCAAAATGTAAAGAGTTGTCCTCTTTACAGTGGAACACAACTGCTGACCTTTTTCAACTTTTTCCCTCTCGTCTCTCTTGGGAAACTGCAAAACCATCACAATTACTTCACATGAAGGTGCAAACCTCCAGGAGCACATGGCTTTGGATGTGCTGTGGTTCTGCTAAGGGAAAGCAGAGCACCATGTTGCTTTTGGAAAAGCTGAGCAGAGCTGGATGAAGCTGAGCAGGAGCCTCAAGTGGCACCTAAAGGCCTCTCACTGCTTCTGCTCCATCAGTCTGATGGCAGGGCTCTTTCAGAACACGGTTCCTGCAGTGCCAATGCCATTAATGAGAAGAAATTCCAGCATAAAGTGGAGAAGACTCAGCCTCTGAGCTGACTGTGAGCTGCACAAAGGGAGCCAAACTGGCTGAGAGAGGCAGACATTCCTACCAGGAGCCAAGATTAACCAAGGAGATACAGGGTGTGGTAGAGACTCGAGGCAAAGCATGAGAGCAGGTAAGAACTGCACAGTCCTCAACATTCCTATCAATGCAGAGCTTTCCAGAGAAGGAAACTCCTTTGGCATAGATACCATCAACACATGGCCAAAATCAGGGGACAGTTCCCAGCACAAGAAGATTTCCACCATCTTGCAGAACAAAGGTGCTGAGACATTTTCTTCTGCATGTGCTGCAGCAGATAACTTGCTTTGCTGTACACTGGGGGAATGACAGCACTCTCCTCTTCCAGCACAGCGTTAAAGCTCTGGGTGCCAGCACTTACCTTGTCCTTATTCATGAGAGACAGCACCATCTCATAAACCTCATGAGCGACGATGTTCTCAAATACCATCTCTGGTGGGGAAACCTCAAACGCGCTCGGTTTCGGGGCACCTGTTGACGACTGGAGAGGCGAGAGAGAGCAGGGAGAGCTTCAGCTGCTGGGAGGAAGGTTCATCAAGGATCCCTTCCACTGATCCCCAGTGAAGTACAGACTCTGGGGGAGCACGTCTGCCCAGCCCACACTGGGCAAACAGTGGCTCACCCACCTCTGCTCTGAGCTGATCCACAGCTGCTGGGCCACACAGAGCAGGCTCAAGCCAAGCTGCTCTTTTGGCATGGATTTCTCCAGGTTTCTTTCTCCAGAATGCCAGGCAGCACTTTCCTAAAACACAGCCCTGTGCCCATGTGGTCACAGAGCTCTGGGGCACTGACTGAGCACTCATGGAGTAAGTAAAACCCATGAATATACAGGAGACTCTATGGGAAACAATTTTGGGATGTCCTTTACTCTGAGAGAGGAAAACCCAGGCCCACAACCCTGCAAATACCTTTTTTGCTCTAGAACTTAGACATCAGTAAGAAGAGAACAGTACCAGAGGAGGTGTGAGAGATGAGGTGATATTTTGCTGAAGACAAAAGGTTATTAAGGAAAAGAATGGAATTTGCTGGTTCTGTGTGTTGTTTGTGGTTTGGATTTGTTCAGGTTGGTTTGTTGGGTGTCGCAGCGAGAGGGACAGGGTTGAAGACTCGACCGAAAGGAAGGAGGATGAGAGGGGAGGGCACAGAAAAGTTGGTGCTCAGTAGAGAATGGAAGCTCCTGAGTGCCCATCCAATGGCAAAGGGCACAGGGACCGCCTCAGCCGGGTACAAAGGGGATACAAAGATTGCCATTTTCTCGGAGGATGTGTGTGTGCTTGGCTCTCGGGGAGGGAGACACGCCTGGCTCAGCTGAATCGTTACTAATAAACCATTTTCTTTTGCGTCAATGATTTTGTCCCCTTTAATTGTACTTAAAAATTAGTGTGTTTCAAACAGAGGGAAAGGCAAAAATAAAAAGACAAATGAGGTGAATGCTGTGTGAGGATAAGGTTCAGTTGTTTTCTCAGTGACTTGGCTAAAAGTAGAGTTGTTATCTCCTTTTCCCATGTGTTTTAAATGGGCGCTTTCTTGTATTTATTGCTATTTTATTTAATACCATTGTAGAGGCACATCTGGAATGATGAGGCAACAATAGCAAATGCTTCTGGAGCAGAGACATTGCTTTGAGAAAACTCTGCCCTGCTTTGTCTGCCTTCTCCAGCCACACTGCTGTCACTGCAGAGACACAAGCGGGTCTCCTGTGCGACTTCACAGCAGACACATTCTGCTGAAGGGAGTGGCTGCAGCACACTGTCCCTTAGCTGTGCCCTTCCCTGAGGTGTTCCCAAGGCTCCTCTCCAGGACAATCCTTTACCTGGATTGTGTTCCGTGTCTCTTGCTGCCAATTTCCTGCTCAACAGCCCACCTCAGTCACCTACTCGTTTGGACTGTGCTTTCTACTGAGCCAGTCCTGCCAGAAAAGCAGCTTTAAACACACCTCTGAGTAGGCACTGATCCAGATAAAGCACATCCATTCCCCTCTGCCCAGGGCCAGTCTCCTGTACATCTGGCAGCCTGCAAAATCTAATACCCCGTCAGGGTCCAACACATTGTTCCAGCCCAAAGCAGTAATGCAATTTGTTTTGTTAAATCTGAAGTAATTCCTGCAGGTCCTCAGCCTTCAAAGGCCAACGCTGCCACTCTGGAGGGAATTCTGTGACCCCGAGCATTTGGTGGTGACCACACCAAAGCAAGAGGTGGCTCCTTCAGCAGGAGAATGGCAAAGGGCAATTTTGGGCCTCTGTGTCCCCAGCCTCCCTCCCATTGTTTTAGCAATGGCAGCTGCACTCCAGCACACCCCAGCAGCTTCAGCAGAGGGTATTTGTGTTGGCTTAGTGCAGATCAGGACTCCCAGTCCACCACTGCCAGCACTTTGCAATGACAGCAGGACCTGGACACTGAGGATTTTGCTGGAGGCAAGCCTGTCACAAACACACACCCTCTTCAAACTTCACGTTAAACAGAAAGGACAAGAGCAGGAAAAGGCTACCTTTCGACGAATCTCACTCCTGTCTAGAAATGGGCCAATTTTGGGCAGAATACTCTTCCCAGGACTGGCCTCCTTCTTTGTGCTGTGAAACTTCTCCCTCAGGAACTTAGAGGGAAGCAGCTGAAAGGCAAAAATACACCAGCTAGAGCCTCAGAGATGTGCTTGTTCAGAAAGGTTTTTCTTGAACAAGTGGTACTGGTGAATAACTTGTGACCACAGCCACTAGGACGGTCCTGGAAGCCCTGGGAGTCTCCTGCTGAAATACTAAGCATCAGTCAATAAGACAGAGTGCAATACACATATTCCAGCCACATGGCTCTGTCCCATTGGCTTCTCCATGATTGGATGGGACATGGTTGGGGATTTCTGCTCTTTGGGCATTTGTTTCCTCTCACGTTTCATTGGATTGAGGCAGTGACCTTTCCAGAGAATGGGGAGGAGCTCTCAGAACTGCCTGAACTCCATCCCTGCACAACGCTCAGAACTCACAGCAAGGAGATATCACTGCTATCCAAGAGATGCAAGAAAACAAAGCTGTACCAAGAGTGAGGTGCACAGGAATGTCTCCAGGTTTTAGTTGTCCCTGTTGTTTTCTCTGTCTGGGCTGACAGAGCCCTCCACAGAAGAAAACAGAGGCATCTCCTTGGCAGAGGCTCAGCAGTGGGGCATCTTCAGCCAAGTGAGCTGCAGACGGCAAGGGACCTTTGTGGCCCTGGCTCCAGCGCTGCCTGCAGGGCTGCATCTGTGCCCACCCAGGAGCTGGGAGAGAACAGCTGCCTTGGCAGCTCTTCCAGCTGGGACCAGCCGTGGCTCTCGAGGCTTTGGGCAGAGTTTGAGCTTTCCCCCTCACGTGCCTGGGTGCCCAAGGGCAGGATGGTCAGAGCAGCACAGGTGAGTGCCCATCCTGACAGATGGAATGGCTGTGGCAAAGGGGAAGGAAAGAAGCCCATGCTGAGGGCTTCAGCTGTACATTGGTTTCACTTGGCTCTGCTGGCACAGCCAGGCAAGGCGCTGGGCTGTCCCTGACACACCCACAGTGTTCCCTACTGCACCAAGAGAGCCCCAGCAACAGGAGCACGGCACAAAGGGCTGGGGAGGGGCTCTGCAGCTTCAGAGCACTGCTGGACAACAGGGGCAGGGAGAGCAGGGCCAGCAGGGCAGTTTCCAGTGGATACTTACACTAAAAGATTTCAGCGTTTCCCTGGACAAAAGACGAGGTGTTGATGTCTTCTTCGGCAATTCAGATGCCATCTTGAATGGATGATGTCACAGATGAGACAATGCCTCATCAAAACTGGAAGGAGCAAGAATGGAACTCTGAAAATCCAGAACCCAATTCATGGCAGATTCAAGGCATATACTGGTGCTAAAAATTTTGTAATATTTGAAAGTAGTTGAGTGCTTGTTTGGCATAAGTAACTAGTATTTTTAGGCCTCTAGTTGGACTTTATTTCAACTATATGGCTACCTTGTGCAATTCAAAGATGGATCGTACTGAAACCCGGAGCTAAAAAGCTGAACATTAATAATAGTTTGAACAGAGAAAGCTATAGCTTAAATATTACTTAAAAACAGCTAGAGTGGACCTCCTCTTCTTTAGGCTAAACAACCCCTGCTCTCTCAGCTGCTCCTCACAGGACTTGTGAGAGATTGGAATATTATGGCTAATGGGTTAAATATTGTGAGGAAGGACTTTTTGCCCATTCTGACAAAACTGAATAAAGAAGCTGCGACCAATGAAGCCAACCCTTCCCTGAAAATGCCTCCTGACTGAACTTGGGACTGTGAGTTAAGCCACCTAAGGGAACTTGAGGCAAGATCAAGGTGACACTATTGTCTCAGGTCTGGGGAGAAGTAAACAAGGCTACAGGAGAAAAATGTATCCACAACAAAGCCAAACCCAGCAGCTGTCCTGAAAATCAGCTCTCTCTGCCTTCAGGCTGGGGAAGTCATAGCCACAGACTCGTCTGCTGAGGCCAGGTTGGCACACAAACCTCCCATCAACAGAGGGGGAAGGAGGAAATTTTGGGGGTGAGGCACAACCTCTGGTAAGGGGCAGTGGGCACCCATCCTCCCTCAGACAAACTGGCTCAGCTCTAAAAGCCCCCAGCCCCAGAAGGCCACATCCAGGGGACATCCCCATGAGGGGCAGCTGAGGGGGTGTCACAACCCAGCAAAGACCTCCAAAATGCCCCCAGAGCCATCCCTGAGGCCTTGCACCTGACAACTGCATGGCATGCAAAGTAACACAACAGATCTGAAAATCCACAACCCAATTCATGGCAGACTCAAAGGACATACTGGTGCTAAAGATTTTATATTATTTGAAAGTAGCAAGAGAGAGAGTCCAACTTGCCCCATCCCAGGGAGGTACCTGGGCAGTCCCACCTTGCCCAAATCTGCATGAATCTATTGGAGTTTTGCCAGACCTCACCACAGAGAAGACCAGAAGAGGATTTAATGGTATGCCAGTGAGATCCATGCAATGGTGATACTTTCTACTTTCTACCTAATCTGTCACTCTCTATTTCTCTCCTTCTCCCAGACGCCCTTCTCTATTTCTCTCTCTCTCTTCCTCACATTTACTGTTACATAAAATCCAGACTACTAACTTTGGCATATGGTCTCGTTTGCACCTTAATTCAGGGGCATCTCCCTAATAATTTTAATAACTAGATCATAACAACCCACTGAAACTTGAACAGAACTCATTCACTTTTAAGCAGTTTAAGTAATCACTATAGGGAAAAAAGGTATAAACTAGTATATATAGGAAATTCTGCACTTCTTCAGTGGAAAAAAAAAGCACAATCAGTCGACCATATAGTGCATCCATTTGCTGTACATGCCACTGCGTCAGAGGACGGGCATTATCACATCCCTTTGGAATTATCTTTCAGAGCACAGAGACAAAACCAAAAAGTACAACTTCAGTCAATCTTTACCTTCAAACGACATTCAGTACACGCTGCAGAGACCAACGCTCTGCGAGTTCAGGACTCCTTGTTCGCAGAGACGAACGCTCTGCGAGTTCAGGACTCCTTGCTCGCAGAGACCAACGCTCTGCGGGGTCAGGACTCGCTCTCAGAGACAATCTCTGTGAACAAGCCTCTTGGCGAATCGCTAAAGAAGCCGTTTCACGAGCCCCAGGCTGCGAACGAGCAGCCCAGAGCGCGCTCCGCGGCAACTGAGGCGGCGGCGCCGTCAGGGCCGCGGCGGTTCCCCGGCAACAGCGGCCCCCATTGTCGGGGCCGGGCCGGGCCGGTGACGCCGGGCGGGCCTCGGCCCCCCGCGTTCCAGCCCCGGAATCCGCTCCGGGGCCCGGAATGTGACGGTGCGCGGTGGCAGAGCTCGATGTCGCCAGACCCTTGCCCCCAGCGCCGGGCTGCTCCTCCACAACGGGAAAAAGCCAGGAGCTCAACAGTTGTGTTCAGCGCTTAGTGCAAGCGGGAATCAGCGAGCTGCAGGTCCTGGGCAGTAAGATGTAGCTTCTGGTTCTTAGGGACACACAAGGGGCAGAAATAATTTCCTGGTGTCATGGTTTATCACCTAATCAGCAGCCAGGAATTAGTGCTCCGGAAGACTGACATGATCACATCCTGTATTTCTCTTTGGCATTCTCTTTCATGTGAAATACAAAGTTGTGTTTCGTGTCAGGTACAAACAGGCGATGTGTGTGGTTGTGAATGTGAAATGTGTGGACACCGATAATGGGAGAGCTGTGAATTCTAATAATAACTGAGGAGACTAAAGCACGGAAAAAGGCCTTTGAACCTATCTTTTGTTTGCAAATTAACCCTAGATGATTTAGGAGCATTGGAATTAAAGTGTTAAAGATGTTGCTTTTTGCCTGCATTTAATCCATAAAAAGCTCTGCAATAATAACCGTTTGAAGTATAATTTTAGAATATTACTTGTATCCTTGAAACTATAGCTTTGGAATATATATAAAGGAAATGTGCTTATCTCACGCCTCATTGAAGCAGAGAAAAACAGTTTGAGAAAGGAAGATGAACATCACCTCAAAGGTTTATGGTTTCAACCAAAGGGAAGCTGGACATCACTGTTATGAGATTTAGAGTCTCTGCAATTAAAAAGTGGATACACATCTGGGGAGCTGGACCCCACCAGATGGGATTCCTCTTTCTTCTTTTGGAAACTGGACCGTCACCATCTGGGGATACTCCTTTGAGATACATCCTGAGAAATTAAAATCACAATAGTGTATAGAATTGTGATGTAATAATTTGGAATAAAAATTGCTGATGAGTAAAAATTGGAAATAGAAACTGCTGAAAAAACCTGATGGGTACCCCTATAAATACCTGTAACCATCAATTATCGGTGTGCAGCTGGAGGGAAAACTTCCCCCACTGTACCCAGTGCTGTATTGCTCATACTTTACCGTATTAAATAATAAATGGATTGCTGCTTGAATATTGGCCTAGTCAAGCTTCTTATTCATAACATTCAGAACACAGATGTGCTAAAAGGAAAAAAAAAACCTACAATATTTATGAACCTCTATCTTCAAATGAAATGCAAGACTGATTTTCAGTTATATTCCCAGCATTGTAATAAAAAACCACTAGACCCATAATTGTTGCAAGTTTCCTTGCAGTAAACTCGAGATTTTAATATTCTTTCCAAGTTTATCTGTAATATATAGGTTTATATATTCTAAAGAACTTAGGTTTGTTAAATTACTGCATACACCTTCATGCTACTGAGCAATAGCACAGATTGATTGTGTCTTCAGCAGAACTGGTTTGTCTTAGTAGAAAGACTTAGAAATGAAAACCTTTCCGAGTTAACCAGAATTAAGTAAGTACTTTTGAAAACAAAGGAGGGAAAAAAGACCAACCCTATTAATTTATGATGTTTCTAAGTCAACTACTCTGCGCAGCCTAAGGAAGCTGTAATGGAATAAGGGAAGAGAGATCTTACAACCATGTTATCCATACGTGTGTGGAAAACCTTCCCACAGAGTGCCTGCACAGCTGCTTTAAAGACTTGGTGACAGAAGAGCAACATAGGATTGCGCTAAGAAAGACAAATATCCAATTAAAGTCAAATTACAAATTATTTTATTTTCAGATGGGGCCGCAGATTGTATGCTGCTCACCAATCCTGGGGGTTCAGAATGTCCTGCAGCATGGCTGAGCCATGAGACTTGTGGAGTAGAATTATGAATTATGAAAAGGTGAAGCATAAACATTTATTATGCACCTATATTGCATTACCAACTCAATTTAAATCTCTGAAGTAGTCATTAGTGTCAAGAGCATATCCAACCACAAATTTACCTGGAGTTTTGAAGCCTGGATAAGTAAGAAAATACAGTTCTTTTTATACTTCAGTGGTGTGAGTAGCTTTTAAATGCACAGCTGGGACTCAACACATACTTGAGCTGAGAGTAATGGGCATCATCTCTTGCAGGGAGCTTTCTTAAGAATCTGAGCTGTAAATTGATGACAGAGGTTAGAATCTAAACCATTCCCATGGGTCAGTAATGTAATTAAGGAGTTAAGAGAATGATTTTTATTAACAAAATAATTGTTTAAAACCTAGTTATGAGTTATTCCTGGGAGAGGAGACAAGGAGTGAGATTTTACTTGAGTGAAAGTAGATGAACTGTGATTCAGCAGGACTTTTCAGTTTGGAAATAAGACAAGTTTAATAATGTGGAGTCAAAACAAATGCCCTCTAGGGTCAAAGCAATGCCAAACACAGTTAAGGTTTGATCTGGTTTTGCTATCTAAATAGTTAAATTTGTATATCAAATAGCTAAACCTGCACTCAGGCCAACCAGGGGAAAAGAACAAGGTGGTCATGAGGTCTCAGGATAGCATGGCTGCTCATTAGCTTTTTATGGAATTTCTCTCTATTTGTCTTGTCCTTCATGAAACTTATGGGCCAGTTGTCAGATGTGCTGCCTGAAGTGAAATTGCAGGATTGTTTTGGAAAATATAGGAAAAAAACCCCGAGAAAAACATGATACTTACAGTCTGGTCTGTCGCCTGGACTCTGACATGTCCTTTGAACGAGCAGGGTGTAAGGCAGAGCAGAGAAGGTTGGTTTTTAAAATGCCTTGCTCTAAGCTCTGGACTCCCATTCTGCCTCACCTCCCCATAAGCGTCTCAAATGGTGCACTTAAATTAAAACAGTGAGATTATTGCACAGAAAGAAGTGGTGTTCAGCCTTGTAGTGCAGGAGAAGCAAAGGCTCTGGTCTTTATGTCTGAGTGGCTCAACTTTGTATTCAGTTCCCTTCAGTCCTGTGTCTCAGCTCTTTGCCCTTCCATGCAGCAATGGACATGGAATAGCACAGGGGGGAAAGCATGTCCGAGTGGCCGGTAATGATTTGAGTGGGGAGGGAGAAAAGGAAAATTTCTTCTGCAAAATTACATCTGTTCTTGCTTTGCCTGTGCACTTCAGAAGAAACTGAGAACCTCCTGCACAGTCACTAGAAGGATTGTCTACATAACTGATGCTTAAAGCAACTGTAATTATAAAGCACTGTGGTTACCTGACAGACACAGGGATATTCCACAAAATTTCTTTAGAGATCTACTAAAAGCAGATCTAGAATGCTACTTGAAGTCATCTTCCCAGTGCTGACAGACTCTTAGATTCTGGAAACCTCTATGGCTGAGGGTATTAAGAAGTCTTCAGAGTGTTGTCATTCTAGTATTGAGGCAACGGAGGTGGTGTTAGAAAACCTATGGAAAGAGATGAATTTCCTTCAAACATAAAGTAAGAAACAGGGAATGGATCAGACTTTATGGACTACATGGAAAGAGCCATAAAACCTTTTTTTAATAATTTGACCAGTGAAGATGGTAGTGCACAGGTAAATTTCCCAGTTTAACACTTAATTTTTCAGCAGCTGGATAAGGATTACTTCCTGCATTTGCTTCCTCCCACTCCAAACTTCAAGCATCTGTCAGCATACACTGACTATTGACCCAAATGTTTTGAGTATGTTAGTTAGGGGCTTTATCCTTACACCTTACAAGAATATACCTTTTATCATCCTTGGTTTCTTGTCTTTTATTTGTGAAAGCAGAGCTTTCATTGTTCTACCAGTCTCAATAATGTCCTGAAAGAGATAAAAAAATAAATTACCCTTCAAGTTTGAAAGGAAATCCAGACTGTCAGTGGATAAAATTAGAGTATACCAACCTGGCAGCACAGTAACATCCTCAATTATTATATGTAATATGTATTATTTTGAAAAGAAGGGAGAAAAAAAATCTGTGTTATTCCACACCTCCTTCAGTCATTACTTACCTCTGCTACTAAAGCATTCTGAAGGAAAGGAAAGGAAAAGGAAAATACTTAAAAGGTAATTTGCAGCAAATTACACAGGCAAGAAAAGCACACTAAAACCCTCAGTTAAAGGGAATTGCAGATTTACAAAGGAGATTGTTGCTTGAACTACTGACTTTACTTGGGTGCTTTCTGAAGAGTCTTTCTGTAAATATTTATGAATGCTTAAAATATGGTGATAAAGGCACCTATGTCAGGTCCATATATTTCTCTATGTATAGCACTAGTATTCTAGAGCCACACTGAATAAGTCAGTTTAATATGGTTCATTTCTGGGATAAAAAGGGGAATAAGATCTTTGGGAGCAGTCATCACTGATAACTTCAAGTTTCCACTGAGATCAGTGGGAATTATTCACTGTTTCAGAGCCCAGCAATTTAAATCAGTGTTAAGTGGCTGGAAGTATGCAGTATCAAAATCTTAAGAAAGATGGATTTCCTGGAAAATACACAAGAACAGTTGTTTCCCTTTAAAAGCTGAAGATGCTAATCCATTTAGTGCAGACAGGTCCTCTCCAAAAAAAATTGATTTTTTTTTTCAGAAGAATCATTCCAGAACGAGAAAGAAGAGATGGAAGCCATGTAAAGCATGGCCAAAAGGGTTATCCTGTATTTAGTTGAAAGGTGTGCTGCTCTTGCTTTTTGCCAGAGGAGGAAGTTTGAGCTCTGCCCCTGGCTTTGTCATGCTGAGGGTTCTGCTGTTATTCCAGTGAACATATAATATTCACCCTTTGGGGCAGATCTGTCAGTCAGTTCCTACAGCTGTACAACCCTGAGCATTTCATGCATGCAAATATTAAAATTATAGGTTTGAATGTCCAGCAATTAAAAATTAATTCAACTTCTTTTTCTATCTCATAGAAAATCTGGGGTTACAATAAACAAGAGTACTTCATACAATACAGATGCCTCCATTCTCTGGACTCCTGTAACTCAGTCTGATCTACAATACTGATAAAAGCTGCAGGTTGTAGTTTCACACAAATCCAACGTTTTTTCCTGGGTTTTTTGCTCATCCAATGTTTTTTCCTGGGTTTTTTGCTCATATGGAAATTATCTTAAGGATTTACTTTGGCTTTCTCCTTAAACTCTGGAAAGGTGTGATTAGTTTTATACTATTTTGGTAAATAGGCCAACCTCATCGTGCTGTTCTTCAATTGAGTTTATTCTGTGTAAAATTTCTTTTGCTTTTTTCCAGTAGTCTTGCAGACATCTTTTTCTGACTTGCACATCCAATTCTTCTGCATTGTTCACATTTCATGAGTTATCATATAATTTCAGAGACAAGTGTTCAGCTTTATAAAACATAAAACATTAAAATTTTACCAATTAACATTTAAAAATATTTATTATATTTAGTACGCTGAGGGACAGCCCCAATAATTTAATGCAAAATAACATTTTCTATAAAACTTAAATTTATACATAAATATTAACACACTTGAAATATACACTGCAGTTACAAAAGGTTACATATAACTTGCAATTATAGTTCCTTATAAACTGTTTTCACAATGATGCTGTGAAAAAAAAAAAAAAAGCTTTTTCATTGAATTAAATCTGGGTTCTTCACCAGTATGAGTCTCTGCTTTTTTAAAAAACAGTTCCATATTAATGGACACTACAAAGCCCCATAACCCTGACAGCTCGGACAGAGAACCCAAGACTAACACCATGAATGCCTTCGAGCATCAGCACTTTATTATTCCCCAGTACAGCCTTTTATACCCTTTGGTCTTATGCTAACACTTGTGTGCCCTTTTACCCCCTGGGCATTGGTCAGTGCACCTCAGCATTCGTGCTCCTTTTTCCCTTAAGGATGGGCACTTGTTTTACACAGCTGCACCTTGTCAGGGGTGAGATTTCCTGCAGCACTACCTTTATTCTCTTACAATCCATTCTCCCACACACCCCCTCAATCTTACACAAACCTCTCAGTTGTGCTTGCAGCACAGAAATGTAGATACCTGTTTGTTTTTTCCTAACTAGCAACTGCACACCCTCCACGCTCTAGAGATTAGAGGACAAGGTCTCTGTTTCATGGGAAGGATGTCGTGGAGCTGAGGGGTGGGATTGTCCGGCTGAAGGGCAGCGGAGGCCCCGCCGGTTTAAATTTCACTGTATTTATTTCATTTATTCTGAGGGCTGCGATCTCGCGGAGCTGAGGGCACAGCCCGGCCCGGCCCCTCAGGCACCGCCGCAGCCGCAGCGCCGCCCGAGCGCCTCAGGGCGCGGCCGCCCCTGGACTCGGGACAGCCCTGAGCCTTCCCCTCAGGCGGGCGGGAAGCGCTTGGAGTTGTAGAACCGGCAGGGGTGAAAGAGATCTTTAAAACCGTCAGTTCAACGTCAGCCCAGCACTGACACTGCAAACACTAAACCACTAAAGCATTTCCCAGTGTCAGATCCAGAGGCCTCTTTAACAGCTCCAGGGATGGCAACTCCACCCTCTCTCTGGCCAACCTATTCCCAGACCTGAACACCTGAACAGTGGAAAGTTTTTTCTAAAATCTAACCTGAATTTCCTCTCAAGGTGAGGCCACTTCCTCTGGTTCTCAGTGCAGGCTCAGCAGCAGAGAGCAGCCCCCCCTCAGTGCACGCTCCTGTCAGGGAGTTGGAGAGAGCTGTGAGATCCCTCCTGAGCCTCTTCTCCAGCCTGAACCAACCCAGCTGCCTCAGCTACTCCTCATGGGGCACCTTTTCTAGAACTTTCGTGAGCCTTGCTGCCCTTCTCTGGACACACTCAGCCCCTCAATGTCCTTCTTCCCGAGGGGCCCAGAGCTAGACACAGCACTCTGAGTGTTGGGGTCTCTAGCTGCTCAGAGTGACCCCATGAAAAGTTGGAAAGTCTCTTTTCCCAGCCCCAGAGCTTGAAGAAGCAGTCAGGGCTCTTCATTTCTTCGTCTCAAGGTTGTTTATTGTGTCTTATCTATAAAATTCTTTCTCCTGCCCTGCCCAGGTCCATCCAGCAGGACAGTTCCAGGCACTCTGCCTGCCCCCAGGGCAGTGTTATGTCTTTATACTAAAAACTATGTGTACAATGTTTACAATTACTTTCCAATACCTATCACCTGTGTTAGACAGTGAGCTTCTACTCTAAACCAATCTGTAAGTGCCAACATCACCTAGAAGATGGAGGCCAAGAAGAAGAAGGAGAAAGGCTGGAGACACCCAGTCCCCTCCATCTTGCCCCCTGAACCCCCATTCTAAAAACCCCAAAATCGACTTTCAGTTTGTGATAAATTCACTACCATTCTGCTTAATTTGTCGTGGCTTGCAGATCTTCATCCAAGGTTGGTACCTTGCTCTGTGGGTCATAATCAAACCCACAGGGGCATTTTGGGCTCTGTGCCAGGGTCTCTGAGCGCCCTGGCAGGGTCTGGGCTGCTCAGGACAGCCAGAGGGATGCTCTGGGCCCTGACACTCGAGGTGTGGCCTCAGCAAGGCCCAGCACAGAGGGGCAGGCACTGTCCTGCTCCTGCTGATCCAGCCCAGGTGCCGTGGGCCTGCTGAGCTGCAGGATGTGGCACCAGGCCTTGTGGAACCTCACACCCTTGTCCTTGGCCCATTGATCGAGTCTGTCCAAGTCTCACTGCAGAGCCTTCCTCTCCTCCAGCAGATCCACACTCCCACCCAACTGGGCATCTGCAAATTTACTGAGGGTGCTCTCAATCCCCACCTCCAGATCATCCAAAAAGATGCTAACCAGGACCAGGCCCAAAATGGAGCCCTGGAGAACACATTTCAGTGCAGCTCACTTTGCATACTCTGCAGTTGGAGGCTGCAATGCCCCCACAACAGAAAGAGCTGCCATCCCTTGGCACTGGCCACGCACACAGGTGCAGGAAAACACCTTTTACTAGGTGAATACAGCTGACAGAACTGAGCTTTCAGGCACACACTCCCTTTCCCTAATGACCCTGAACTCAATAAAAGGTATTTCACCTTCCAGCTCTTTGCACCATTGGATCCTCAGACCATCAGAGCTCCACCAGCCTCTCTCATCCTTTTGTGCCTTCTCCCCACTCAAGCTGATGAGCAGCTTTGATGAGAAAAAATGCAGTTTTGCTGCCAACAAGGTGAGCCAATTTGCAAATGCAACTTACCCTGCCAAAACCAGCTACTGCCTTTTTCTTTCAGAGGTGAGTCAAAAAATTCTAGATATTAAAGAATTGTCAAGATATAGTATGATTTTATTTGTCCTCAGGAAACAACAACAACAACAACAAGATAATTACAAATAAAGAAACTTTAATTGGCAGGTAATACAGAACAGTCCAGTCAGTGGTAGAACATCACAGTATTTACAGTTCTGTAAATACAGCAGCAGCGTCTGGAAGTCAAGAGCTTATCCTACAGCTGGAAAGTTGCTGAAGTCTGTGACATTCCACTGTAAATAAAGGTGTTATTAAAAATTACAAACTGCCCTGTAATGACTTTGATAACTTCCTGTGCAGCAGCTCCTGCAAAAGAGAAGAAAAAACAGAAGGCAGTTAGCAGGTCATATTTAAACAAGAGTAAAATAACGTTACTTATCTAGAAGTCCCTACACTGGAATTATTTCAGAAGTGCCTGATAAATGTCCTAGGAGGCAAAAATGCCCTTCAGTACTTCCCACTATAAAAGAAGATCAGAAAGCTACTACTTCAGAAGTTAGCTTTGCATACACTTTCTCTCCATATCCAGACACAGAATAAAAATGAGTGAGCAGACAGACCCACACAAGTTGTGACCTCTCTCATCAGAGAAGCTGGATTAAAAAAAAAAATCATGTAAAATTTAACTGCAAAATAAACTAAAGGGTCACTTCAGTGTGTTCCCTCTGAGTTTTCCTGTAGTAAGAAACATTCTGTACCTTCTTCAGAAATTACCTTTTGCTTTATCAGAAAAAAATTCCTACATATGCAGAATATAATACAAAATCTTCAGCACTGCATGAAGCCAAATAAAGAAGGTAAGTGAATTGATGTATCAATTTCGGGCATCCATTAAAATATATCTGCAGGTCAAATGAAGGTAAGAATCCAAGGCTGCTGATATTTCATAGATCTCTAACATATGTATATTATGTTAAAAGAAGATATATACTGCACTAATTGTAAAATTACTGTAATTATCACTTTCCTTTTAAAAAAATTAAGCCTCTTTCCAGCATTTCATTTCTTAACACATTTTTAAGCTTGAAGACTTGATTGTTTTTGAAGTTTTACTGATTATAACCCTTGATGCATTCACTTACTCTATATGTACTGTAAGAGGTCACATCTGGAGAAGGGGAGGATTGTGCCCTACTGCCATCTGTGGCTGCAGCCTTTGCTCTGGGAGCCCAGAGTCACCAAGGCAGCAGAGTCCAGAGTAACCAAGGCTGAGCAGTCCAGCCTTTGCTCTGGGAGCCCAGAGTCACCAAGGCAGCAGAGCTGTGGCTGAGCAGGCTGTTGGTGTGGCCCTGGATGTCACCCTTACCTCCCATGAAGGCAGCAACAGCGTGAGGCTCGGCGGCTCCGTAGCGACAACTGCACAGGAAAGGAACAGTCACAAAGAGCCCAGCAGCTCTACCAACAAAGCCACACCTCAAAAACAACACTTACAACTCCTGCACATAGTCATCTTTCACCACTACAGACAGCCCATGTTCTTGGAGGAAACCAGTAAGGCATGATTTTAGCTTCGCAATATCATCTTCCACCTGGTAGTTGTAGACACCTGGAAAATAAATCAACTCATCAACTGTTTCATCACACAACTGTAACATCACAGGCAAAGCTAAGGAGTTTAAATGGCAGCCTGAATATTTTGTTTTCCTAAAGTTTCTAAGCCAATTATTGTGTTATTAGTACTAGACAAATAGTAATTGAATATTCTGTTGATGCTTCTTATGATAGACAAATTACTGCATAGCTGAACTGATTCATAGTCCAAACAACCCATTAATGATACCAATTCAGATAAATTTTTTAAGTTCCTGAAGAGAAAAAACTCTAATTTTCATATTCCTAAAGTTGTATTACTGTGGAAACAAAACCACAACTAATGTTTTTGCAGTTTATAACTTGAACTACAGTAACTACTGGACTTTATATTTTTTTTGATGATGTGAAGAACTGGTATTAACATACCTGGGTATCTGCCATGCTGCTTGTAAAACCTATTGACAGCCCTCAGCATCAAGTACAGTACTATTTCACTGTCAGGGTTATCCATATGGGAAACTGAAAACAGCAAGAGAGCTGGTTAGCTGGTACAGACAGAATGGAAAAAGCAATGTTTGAATTGCCTGAAAATAGTAAATCTGCAGTAGAAAGAAACCTTAATGAATGCAACCTATGACAGAACCTTGATCAAACAGCTGTCAGATACACAATTTTGCCTCCAAAGTTTATAACAAAACCATATTTTATGTATTTAATATAAACTATTCAGTGAAGAAACACATTTCAATTCTGGCAGGTGCTTTAAATGGGTATTCCTTAGTTATAATTTTAGGATTTGAAATACATGTTTTAAGTATTATCTGTAATGACTGTAATTATAAAACAGGTCTTAAATCCCTTACCACACAGCACAGTAGTCTTTGTAAATACTAGCTGCTACTTTTATCTGGCTCAACAAAAAAAAAAAAAAAGATAATATAAAAAGCAAAAAGCAATATAAAAAGCAAAAAGCAATATCAAGTAACTAGTTTGTTAGTTCACATCCTAAAGAGATAAGCTGAAAGGGGTCAAGATATTTATTTTATTTGGTCAAGTTAAAGCACCTTTTCAGCTCTGTCAGAAATAACTGACATACAGAAAAAAGAAATTTGAAAAAAACCCCAGTGTTTTATTTACAGAGTACTACAAGTAAAATCCACAAGAAAACAAAAGCTGAAATACGCATCAACCTCTAAGGTCACTTTTGAAATTTCCAAATCAAACTGAATTCAACATTCCAGACCTAAATCTCCACAACTGTAGTTGAGAGACATATTCCTTACATTAAGTATTTTAACTCACTGAAGACTTTGTGACATTGCAAATGATAAACAACACAACATGTCGCTTACGTTTTGCTTTCCTCACCAAGGCACTGCAAGTTTGAAATGCAGTACTCACCGATGGCATCCCTGCTGCAGGAGCTGGGGCTGTGCTCCTCAGCCAGCGAGCGGCAGCGCACCACGCGCAGGAAGGCGGCGTTGCTGCCTGCACGGGGACAAGGAGACACCGCCCGTCAGTGCCACCCTCACTGCAGCTCCGTCCCACTGCCATGGCACACGGCAAAGGCACAACCTAGCAGCGTTTCATTCAACACCTCCCTGCTTCTTCTCAGCTTGCAGTAATAAAAGCCTGTTTAACTACCTTTAGGTCTAGGGCTGGGAGAGTTTTAGGGTATTGGAACATGAATCCCAATATTACCAGTTAGATTGTGCCTGGGCCAGTCTGACCCTCGCTGCTGAGCCAAGGGCGGCTTCTGTGGTGTATCACCCCAGAGACACCTTTAGCTTGCTGGTGGTTGCAGCCGGGCACTAAACAAGTCCAGGCTTGCTAGGGACTCCGTTTACCTTAGGAAGAAGGCTTCAGGCGAAGGTGAAGAGAAAAAAGGAGGGATTCTGCTGGAGGGTTTAATGCAGTGGTTTATTCCATGGTTACAGAGGTCTGAATCTTGGGAAGACCTCCAACAGAACGCTCGACCACATGGCCGGACTCACCTTTTAAGCTCAGGGGGAGGGGAGGGGACAGGTGAGCCACCAACCAGGTGGGGGGGCGGGGTCTCAAGGCACGAGGGACACCTAGACAGGCCAATGACCTCTGGGCCTGAGGGGCATCCTTTGAATTTGACCACACGATGCCTTTGCTGGAATGTTAAGCCTGATTGACAGGACTCACTCAGCAAAGGGGCGAGGGGGAAGGGAGGGTTTTGGCACACCTGGGTAAGGGACCCGGAAGTTTAAAACACACTGCAACATTAGGGAAATCCTCCCTGCTCATGCGGAATATCTATGTATCCTCTCTGTGGTTAACGTAACAGCTACACACAGCAATTCATCAGTCCCAGCCACCATGTTTCCCTCTTCCAGGCTGCAAATCAACATTATAGTGGAGCCCTGGAAAAAGTTAAAGATAGAATCTAAAATGTTAAGCTTTGTGTTTTCCCAGATCAACTGCACCTGCCTAAGCAGTATGATAAATGATATAATTGTTACATGTGATGATAGTTTCTCATTATTCTTCTTATGGTTATATAACAATTATATTTCATTACTAAACTATGTTGGAAATTCAGAGGGGGGCTAAATCTATGTATACAATAGAACAATATAAGTTTAATAATTAACATGAAAGTTATATAATGATAGAGTATAAAACATGATCATCTCCGATGTATGGTCGGAGTCAGCTTTGGGTTGAATACACCCCTGACACCCAGAGCTCTTAATAAAAAGCACTGCATGTAATTGCTATGTGATTATGTGTTTTTGAACGTTAGCAAACATGGTTCTTGCCATCTTCCAGTACATCTAATCTGCCTCACATGTTCTCAATTAGTATTTTAACAGCACAGCTGGCAAAGGTCCTTTTCCAGTATCATTGCTATGGATCGACCCAAGGTGCAATTACAACCCAGCACTGAAAAAGGAGCAACTGGGAGGCTCCCAAATGCTTTTACCAATGCAGGGCAGCACTCTCTTGGCTCTGTGCTTACAGGGGAGCTTTCCAGCTCTGAGGAGCCTCAGCCAGGCTGCTGCTGGAGACCTGTACACACCCAGGACAGCCACAGCCTGAAGGCCATCAGCTGAGTTACAGCTTTCCAGACTACCTCAAGTCTGCAGAGCCCACACTCAAACCAGTACCCCAGCACGAGCAAGAGTGCTCAGGTACTCATCACAGAAAGCAGAGGGCAGCTGCTCCCTGTTGTTTGGAGTGAAAAGATACATAATTTTAAAGCCAACCTTTACAGACTCACTCCTGAGAGATGCTGAATATCTGCTACTTCTCCTGAAAATGAGGGATGCAAACCACTTAGTACTTTCTTAAAAAATTCAAATACTGACTTACTGCTTAATAACTACATGATTATTCAGAAGTTTTTGATTATTTGATCATTTGCATAAACCCAGAACAGAATCCAAGCATACTCACAGAACAATTTCAATTCTCTCTCTGAAATAGACTCAGGTGCCTAAAAGAGAGAATATACTCATTCCAGTACACACAATGGCTAGAGAATTCCTGCTTTCACATATATATTAATATATTTATTGTGAAATAACATTTCACATATGATTTATTGTGAATTAACTAGTTACTAATGTACCAAAAAAACCACCCTGTCTTAAATTGTAAAGAGTATATCCCTGTATGCATTTTACTTTTATACAATCAAACCAAATTCATAAATAAAGCAGATACTTCACAGATACTTAATTCCATTAAAAGAATGGCCATAGGTTTGCACTCACCTTGCCCAGGGACTGTAACAATTTAGCAGCATGGCTCCCCACAGCAGCAGCATCCTTCTTTGCTTTTTCACGGTAGCTGGTAATAATGAAGAAGTAAATAATTACAACAGAAAGCCATCAACTCCACATTGAAGGCAATCTTTTTTTTGTTTGTTTGTTTCACATTATAAAGACAAAATACAAGCCACACGAATGGTAGTGAGCTCCCTCAAGCAGTTGTCTACTTACACATTTTGCAATTTGATGAATTTACTGGAGTCTGCTATCATATCAGGAATGGTGCCCCGGACAGGCAAGCTTCCTTGCCCTTCATTTGCCACAAATTCCTTTAAAGCTCGAACCAAAATCCAGAAGGAAGATGACTACAAAAGCACAAGAGACAGCCATGTACACAGATGTTATATACAATGCTTTTTCTACATTTAAGTCTTACCCTTAACTACTCATACCTGCTCCGTTAGTTTTAGGCAGCAGTCATCATTAAAAAGCTCTTCAATGCCTCTTGGAATCTATGAAAATAAATAAATTGGGTTGGAAATTCTTTGACTTTTGATTTCTTGAATTATCTCATCTCTCAGTACATAGGTGAGCCAACTCCAAGTGACCTCAGAGTTTCACAGCAAATGTCTGAATCCTACACAGTCAGTGCTGCTCAGACACATTTCAAACAGCAGCCCTGCCCAAGAGCAAGATCAATGTCACAAACAAAATCTCATCTGACTTCCATCTTTGACAGAGAAGATTTAAAGAACTGCAGCAGTAAGTGCCCACCCTGCCTGGTGGGGCAGAGCAGCCAAAAGGCCAGGGAAGGGGAATGGGGCTACAAAAGTCAGTCAGAATCCTTAACTGCTGCAGGTCAGTCTGGCACAAACTCAAATAAATATTAATATTCTGGGCTGTGTCTTGTAGTGGCTTGGATGACAGCACTAAGTTTTACCTGATGCTTTTTGGGAGACTTAACATGACCATCCAAGCAAGGATCAGCACAGTTCAAAACAAAAGAACATAATCTAAGAAGAATTACAGAATGTGCTTTTGCCCCATGTAGCCTTTACAGTTTACCCCAGATGAGAAACTAAAGAAATCAGAGCTTAATTTTAAACCACATGTTATGAGGTCAGGATTAGTTAAGAAATAATGAAAACATCACTTCTAATGCTTTTAAGCTTGACCAGTTTATGAAGGGAATTTTGTAGTAAGTTTCTTCAAGAGCAAAGAAGTGAATTTATTGAATTCAAGTCTGCTGGAGGGAAATGCAGATTTCTTGCAAGAGCAAGGGAGTAAGAGAATTTCCATAAGCTACATTTCCAGCTAGTCTAGGTCTATTTAACTACACAACTGCAGTTCTAACATTGTACTAATCCTGTTTTAGCTAAATACTAAATACAAATGTTATAAATGGAATTTCTGTCTTAAAACTGAATAATATATTCTGAGAAAATGAGGCAGTTGAAATTGCTTCAGTTTTATCACAGAGATGCTTATTTTACCTCTGTACGATTTAATGCTGTATTCACATTTTTTATAGCTTCCTCAAAGTTTTCCTCATCTTCTGGGGTGCCATTTTCATTCTTTAAGATACCTTATTGAAAAAAAATACAGTTAAAACACACAACTGTTTGAGTTACATCTCATCATTTATGTCTTACCAACAGAGCAGGCTGGCTGTGGATGTATTTGTACTGCATTTGTGGCCTATCAGCTACCAGCAAAAAAATGAAAAATAAATCACAAGAAAAAAGATCAGATGTAATTATAAAGCTAACTTCATCTAAATTCTTCATATGATTCATTTTCCTGTAATGCTAAGTAGAAATTCCTCAGCACAAAAGCACTGGGTTTTTTGTGTAAGAAGGATGCAATGAAGCTTCATAGGCACTAAGTTAACAATTCAACTCTCCTTCCCATGCCAGTCATGTTTTGCTGGGGTTTTAGATCAAATTTGGCAAATACTTATGCATCCAAAGATCAAGCCAGGCCAAGAAAGTGCCTCCACTAAAAATCTGACATAACCAAAGGTAATTACTACAGATCAGATCTGCTCCTTATCACAGCTTGGAGATGAGGACCTCTTCAAACTTGCCCACAGGCCATCTTCAAGTAAGGAAATACCAAAAATTCAGTCAATGGTGTTTTTCTAGAATAATTTAAGACAATATAGATCTTAAAAATGCCACATGAGTTTTAGCACCCTGCAAAATGAAGCCATTCCCACACTGGTGACAGTGCAGTCAGTGCTACAGAACCTGGCCATGCAGAGGTGAATGATTACCAATGTCTGATGGGTCAGTGGACACACCAAATACTTGCAGAACAACAATTCTAGTGTCAAAAGCCATTTGCTTTCCTCTTTATAACATTTTTAACAGAATTTTATCATAAGGCCTTTGCTCCCACCCAAATCACACTCTGGATCTTAGACAGGATAAAACATTGACAACAAACATTTATAAGCAAGTCTGGCATCTTAAGAGCCACCTGTACAAAGCAATAATTTAGCAGAAGAATCAGTATATACCAGCATATCTTTCCTAAATTACACTTGAGAGAACTAAGGATTACTTTTCAGGTGCCACCTTGTATCTATTTCTGCCAGCAGGAATAAGGGAGCCCTGGGACATGGATTACCTTGCCGAATCAGTTCTTTGAAGGCTTCTTTCTCTTTGTAATTCTTAGGCAACTGTTCACTTTTCTAAATGTAAAAAACATAAAGAGATTTTTGTCTTTAAAATGCCTACTACTGAGCTTACTGTGTTCAGACTGCTAAACTCCAGGAGTCTGTCACTGCTCACACATTCACTTGTATTTCAGTTAGTAATTTTTTTATGACTCCACCTTTTTTTAATGTCACACACAGCAAAAAGAATTAACTGCTTCAGAAAAGACAGACCAGTAACAGTAATAATACAGTTTTGCAACATACCTCATTGAACCATTTTGTGAGATACTTGGCTACAATCACAATCCATGGAGTGTGGCTGTGGTCCTGTAATTGAACAGTGGAGAAATCTTTGTCAGATTGAGAAAAAAAAAAAAAGGAAACAAATTAAAAACCTATTTTTAATGTAATCTCCAAATATCCTTTCCACTACTCCAAAGACACACGACATGTTCCAGATTTTGATTCAGCCAAAATGTTCTTTAAGTACTATAAAAGAAATTATCAAATTATTATTACTTTATTTAAAAAAGGCTGAGCCAAGTTCTCCAATATTTTTCTGGAGTGAAACTTATGCCATGCACAACCACCCACGGTGCAAAGCTCTGCAACAGTAGGTTAACTAAAAAAATTAAAAAACAAATTCAAAAGAGGGTGTGAGGGGATAATCTAGCAAAAGATCAAGTTGTCCAAGAATACTCATTGATTCCTAAGACCCCCACCTGCTTAAGATTTAAATAGACTGGAACATTTGGAGCAAAGGCAAAAATAGTTTCTCGTGACTGATTCTAGAGTTGGTTCTGTTCAGATGAGTCTTGGCACCAGAGTCACCTGCCAAGAGCCATTTGCACAGGATCCCTGCACTGTGTATCTGCATCTGTGCTGGGCAGCACACTGCAAACCCCACCAACCTTTTTGTCCATCTGCTCCAAGTTGTAATCCTGAACGTGTTCTGTCAGCTCTGGAAATGGTCTGTCCAGTCTCAAATCTTCTAACATATTGTCAGGGTGAGATTCAACAACTGTGAATAAACATCACAACTCATTTCTCAGCATTATGTCTGGCCTTCAAAACAGAGCTACACAAACACAGGATCACCTGCTACTTTCAGTGCTTGATTCTCCAAGTAAGTGTTCTGTGTAAGTCACCCATAATATCAGGATAATCCCAATTTTACTATTTGCTGCAATCCATAATCCCCATGCATTCCTAAAAGAATGCAAACTCCCTAAGACTTAACAAATACTAAATGTGTCACAAGCTGAAAAAAGACAAACAAAAAACCCCAAAGTGACATAAATTACTGAAGCTTTAAACCTTCCAGGAAGTCTTTACCTCAGCAAACCTCTAACCTGTATGTTCTTTAATCACGACTCTCATGTAACCAACCAGTCCATAGGTCCTGCAGACCAGCAGAGGAACATTGGAATTCCAGAGAACTTCAGCCAGGCGCAACAATGTACTGGAAGGAAAAACATGCTTTTTTCAGATCTACAGAATACAACATTTAACTACAAAGTTAACTCCTGCACCAGTTACTCTGTGAAAGAGTCCTCTCAGAAAACTTTTCTAATATCATCATGATCCTAAACACGTAAGGTGATCAATTTCATACAGGAATTTACAGTGAGTTGGAAAAATATTCATCCATTATCTTACTTATGTCTCATCCCACCCTCCCAAATGCTCCAAGTATCAAACAAAAAGCTTCAATGTGAGATTGAAATAAAGGATTAGATCCATGTGTTGCAGAGTCCTAACTTCAAGCAGAGGCAATTTCCATCAGAGGAGCAAAAAGGTCTCTAGAAAATGCCATCACTGGCTGAAATTTTCCTTCACAATGACAGAGTTCTGTTCTGTTTAAGTTTTTCTGCAAGGAAGTGCCTGTGCATAAATGCACACACACACACACACACACACACACACACACATATATATATATAAACTTGCTTTTAAACTGAATGAAAACAGGTAATTCAATCTTAGGTAATTCTTACCTTTCTGGCAGTTGTGTTGCAACCACCAAGTTAAACCGATTAAAAAAGGAAGGGTCGTTGTCTAAAAGCTTTTCTGGACTCTAAACAGGGGGGAAATATATGTTAGGGAACACTGACAATTTCTGAGTACAGAGCAAGCCTGCTGAATATGATGTGTTAAGTGAAAGTTATAAAATTAAGATGAAGTTACAAAATAGTGTTTGAAATACATGAAGTGACTTTTCATTTGAAATACATACAAATGATTTATCTTTCTCAAATGCTGTTTTATCCTGAATCTATTTAAACTGCAACATCACAAAGCAGCACAGAGCTGTTATTTCACATTTTTATCACACTGTATAATACACACATAGTACTAATTCAGGAAGACAAACCTCTTCAACAAAGTTTCCAGAAACGTCACTATTCAATTCCTGCAAGAGCTCCATGGCACTCTGGGCACGACTCTGTTTCAGAGCAATCAGAATGAAATGCAGTTTACACAGTGGATGAGTACTACACAATGCCACACCAAGCAATACCAACAAAACAACCCCAGAAAATACCCCACAACAAAGCTCATTTACAAGCTAAGACTCCTTACTTCAAGCCTTGCTCATCTGAAGCAAAAATGCATCCCATAATAGCAGACACTGTTTGAGAGCATTTTCTGTAATATCATTTTAAAAAGACAAACTGTAAGACAGCTATTTGCTAATTTCCAGTTTCATTACAGAATATCCAGGAGTTATCTATGCCTCTTGTACTCTCTGTTTTTGTGATATTTTTTCCCCATTTCCCTCTCTACTCTTAGCTTTACTCCTTCAACCACAATGGTCTTATACCTCATCCTTCCATAGATTTTAATCATAAGCTCTTCATTTTTTTCTATTCAATCTTGCCACAATTGAGTTTATCTTCTCACTTATGAGCAACTAAAATAAACATGGGAATTCTGTTAAAGAATAAACAGACTTCAATCTATACACATATGCTTTTAGCATTATTCATAATACCACGTTTAAATACTCAACACTTCCATGCTTTCAATACACATAAACTGACATTTATTAACTCCTTACCTGACCAATATGGCTTTTTTGTAAAAAGAAACTGAAAAAGAGGCAAGAGAAAATCACATGTGAATTTTTATTCTGAAGAAAAAACAACACTAAAGTTACAGTTTGTTCTGCAGAATATGCTGCTCTCATGCACAACAAAACACTTTCCCCTTTAAATCTGCTTTTTCTCACCATTGTTGTATTCTCCTCCGAAAGTTTCTTAAGAGAGCTTTTCAATTCCCAAGCCATAAATGTGAAATACAGAACATGCCAAACTTCTCTAGAAGACAGGCTCATGCTGCAGGGTCTTTCTCCCCAGGCTAATCAAAGACTCACTAGCACTGATTTCCTCATATAATGGAATTTCCTTCCCCCTCACATAACCCCTGCAGGTATCTATGCACACCATAACAGAACTTGATCAAGAATCAGTATTCAAATCATTTTTACAGGATTTGCAAACATTTTCTTACCTTTTCCCCTGCTGCACAGAGCCTTTCAAAGCTATGAAAGCTAATAAATGCTAGCAGTCAGAGTTGCACAATGACTAATGAAAATTAAGTCATCTGCATCACCAGAATTAGGGAAAACATCCTGAACCACACTGAAACACTAGCACTGTCATAGCTCAAGCCTACATCAAACAAGTTAACTTTCAGTATTTTTATATTGAGTAGAGCATTGTCCTTATAAACTTGACACACCTGTAAGGTCCAAACCCAGCAAGTAAAATAATTTAGCAACTAATGTCAAAATGACTGTGCATGCTGTTTGTCACCAACCCCCAAACCCACAGAAGACCTGGAGAAACACAGAGTGGCTTTTAAAAGAATCTTACAGGGCTTCTTAGCAAATATAGAGATGGAACTACCCATGAAACTCTGTCACTTGTCAATTTGTAACTGAAATCAATAAAAAAACCTACTTATTTCCAACATCTTCTCCAGAGACTCGATTCCCATCGACAATTGTAAACGAACCAATACCTTTGGGGGGAAAAAACCTCCAATGAATAACTTGGCATCATTAAGCTGTCAGATAGATCACAAAGAAGAGACAGAAGAAATATCTACTGACCTGGCAGCACCAAGTTTTTGAGTATTTCAGTTCCTGTTGCTGTTGCATTTATCACACAAACATGGGCAGATTCCAACGCTTCCTGGCCATGGTCACCCCACAGTCTGCATTGGGAGGGAAACCAAAAGGCAATGAAGCTATTGAACTTCAGATTGCACAGCCAATAAAATAAAATAACAACAACAACAAAAAAAAGACAAATGGAGGGCTGGCATGCTACTGTCCATTCACTGCTGAGGACCTAAACAGCACTAACCAAAATAAACACCCTTAAAGAAACTTACTGTGAAAACTGAGACTTTCCAAAGAGAGTTTCCCTGACATCTCATTTTCTCCAACTTTACACCAGATGCATGCACACACCTCTTTCTCTTGGAACATACTTTAACTGGTTAAAAACCAGCAAGGGTTAAAGCAGTCCTTGCCCAAATTTTGTCCTGTTCTGCTTTTCCTAACTCTCATAATAAATAGTATTTTTATATGTATTTTTTAAAATTTCTCATACAAGACACTGAAACACACAGGAGACAGAAATCAGTCATGCTGAGTCTGGTACTTCAGACCCCTAGAGAACAGCACTGAGGCTGAGATCTGGCTGGGACAGTCCTGAGTGACATGTCCTGCTGGTTTCACTGGGGCAGTAACTCACAGAATTTTTAGGCTTGGAAGGGAGCTCTGGAGGTCACCCAGTCCAAGCCCTGCCCAGGCAGGGTCACCTGGAGCAGGTGACACAGGAACATGTCCAGGTGGGTTTGGAATGTCCCAGAGAGGGAGATTCCACAGCCTCCCTGGGCATCAGCTCCAGGGCTCTGCCCCTCCAGGAAAACAAATTCTTCCTCATGTTGGGGTGAATTTTGTTGTGTTTTAGCTTATGGCCATTGCTCTTTGTCCTGCTGCTAGGCATCACTAGAAAGTTTTGCCCCATCCTCTTACTCCCACTTTTGAGATATTTCTATGCATTGATGAGATCCCCTCTCAGTTTTCTCTTTGGGCCAGCCAGGTCAGCTCCCAGCAGACCAGAGGTGCTCCAGACCCCAAATCCTCTCTGTGCCCTCCACAGGATCCTCTCCAGCGGCTCCGTGTGGAAACTTAACAGCTGCACTGCAGACAGCCAGCGCTAACACCGGTGCCGCTACCCCTTCCTGGTAACTCGGATCTTTTCTGCCCTTTTACAGAACCCAAGAATGGCTCAGCCTGGAGGGGCCCACAGGGGCTGCTGTGGTGGCACCTCCCTGCTCCAGCAGGGCCAGCCCAGAGCCCAGGGCACAGCAGTGTGTCCGTGTGGCTCTGCAGTGTCCCCAGGCAGGAGCCTGCACAGCCTCTGTGCCCCATCTGCTCAGGGCTGGGCACTGCCAGGGCAGGAGCTCTGGGCATGGGCAGGGGCAGCTCCTGGGCTCAGGCCCTGCCCGTGGCTCTGGGGCCATGGCTGGGCCCGCAGCAGAGCCCGGCTCCATCTTTCCAGCACGCCCCTTTATACGTTCATATATATACAGAGAGATATACATAATATCAATATTTAGAATAAACATACTTATATATTATATACTTATACAACAAACATTGTACAAATAATTTATATATCTTATATAAAAATGTACATAAGTACCTACGTATATACTTTTATGTATCTCCATCCCCCTTTGTGTATACACTTAAGATTATGTATGCATATATATATGTATTCCCCTAAATATATCCTGTTAATTTATTGCATATCTACTGTCCGTGTGCCGACAGAGCCCTCACGGCCCCGGTGGTCGGACACAGCTCCTGTTCCCCGCGGCCCCGGGGGCCGGTCCCCGGCGCGGCGCCGAGCGGGCCCGTGCCCTCCGCGGGCCGCCGGAGGCGCGACCCCACTCCCCGCTCGGTCGGAGCCGGTCCGTGCCGGGCGGTGCCGGTCCGTGCCCGCCCGCGGTACCTGAGCTGGCGGTCATAGCGCTGCTCCTTGAGGCCGGCCCGGCCCGGCCGCGCCATGGCCGCTGCTCCCGCTGCGCACGCGCGGGGCGGGTCCTGCCGTGCCCTGCCCTGAGGAGCGGCCCCGGCTGCGGTGCCCAGCCCGGGCCATGCGCTGATTCCGGCTGCGTCTCTGCCTCCCTCAGCCCTGCTGGCAGCAGCACTGCACTGCTGAAGGTTCGAAGCCGGCAATGTCGGTAGCACCTGGATCTTCCCCTCTCACTCGCACCCCCACCCCATGTGCACCAACGCCGCCCTCGCCCTTCTCTGTGCCGCTCCTGGGGACCCCTCCGCGCTGTTTGCCGGCACATGAGGCCTCAGAGAGAACTGCATTAAACACGGCTTTCTCCACATCAAATCATTTCGCCCTAATAATAGTCACAATAGGAGTAAACTTGCCCCCATCAGCTTTCTTCCTCATCTCAACCCACCCCTTCTTTAAAGCAATGCTACTGCTCTGCTCAGAGTCCGTTATCCACAGCCTGAACAGTAAACAAGAAAAATAGGAGACCAATAAAAAACACTTCCAACAGCCACCCCTTGCCTAACCACTGGCAATCCAGCCCTCATGGGAGCCCCATGCTAGCAGGATTCCACTCAAAAGAGCTCATGGAGAGTTTAATCACATCCTGCCTATGCCTTGGCACTACTCGTAAAATGTGGAGTATGTAAAATTTTGTTAAGAAAATGTTCTTTGCTGACTGATCTTTGTAACTTGCAAACCTAATCGACAGGGAGGGAGATTTAATCTGTTAAACAGGGCAGCCAACAAGCTCTAAGTGGTGTGCAGCTGTTGGAAACATAAATTCCTGGTCAGCAGCACTGCCTTGTTAATGTTTGGGGCTGGACATGTTCCGATGATCTCAGCCCCGCGGGAGGTTAACAGCGATCAGGAGAAGGATTTCCACTGATACACGTGAAATGCAGAATTCAGCAGCCACGAGGACAAGGAACAAAGCAAGGCCAGTCAGTAACTGTGTAGAATCAGCTCTGAGCAGGTAAAGGGGAATTTCGGCTAAGTCTGGTTCCAAGGAACAGCCATGGTGGAAGCCATGTTGTGGCAGTTTTCTGTTCCCCTTGGGATGCCTTTTGCAGCTGCAGCGTGTCTGGAGCTCTGGGCTTTGTGGTTTCAAAAGCCTAACCCTAGGCAGTAAAGAGTGCTTTAGGCTAAGACTGGTTCCGTGGAAAAAGCTGTGGTGGAAGCCGTGTTGTGGCAGTTTTGCAGGGGCAGGTCAGGAGCTCCAACTCCTGAAGCGGCCCACAGGAAAGCAGCGAGCCAAAGGCGGAGAAAGGGAGAGCGTGGCAGTGATTAGCAGGAGATGCAAGACACTCATTAACCAATAGAAGAGAGAATCCTAATAAATAAGAGAACTATGTAACCTGTAGCCAATGGACACTTGAAACAGATAAAACCTCTTGTTCGTTACACAGAAAACCTTAAAAATAGAAGATGTGATTAAGTGTTTGTCTAGCTTGCTACACAAAAAAAACCTCAAAAATAGAGGATGTGGTTAAGTTCCTGTTTGATTTATTTAACTTACATAATTCTTTTTTTGCCTGCATAATCGCGTGGTAATCATAAGATCTTAAGTAAGTTTTATAAGAGAAAGGGCGAAGCTCTTCTACCAAATATGGAATCAGGTCAAAGGACACAACCGAGGAAGACTACCAAGACCTTCATCATCGACCACCAGGAGGTGAGAGAAGACCCCCTAGCAACAATCAACGCAGGCGCAGAGTACTTCAAAATGACATAGCAGTCCGGAAGCACTAAGAACTTAAAAAGGGGGATGTTGGGGATGAGGGTTCGGCAGTTGGTGGAGCAGAGACTCCCCTGCCGTCCAGCGCTGAAACTTTTGCTTATGCTGTATGCCTTGAATTAATAAATTCAAATTGGAAATTTCACTCCTCTTGAGTCTATTTATAACAAATTGGTGCCATGACTCGGATGGGTGAGTGAATTGGATAAGTTGTTCCAGAGAGGGGGCGCCCCACCTAACCTAGTTAGGTGGCCCCTCTGGACGACCTCCACCTCCCCCACCGACGAACCTAAACTATACTCATAAGCAAAAGGGAGACACCGGTGAACCCCTTAATCTTCTGTGCACAGGGTCCGGACGAAGACGCAGGACGCGTAAGTATGGGATCCCAGAGTGCAGGGGCACTCCGGAAGAACGGGATCCGTCCGGTTGGGGTTGGGATCCCGGAGTGTGGAAGGCACTCCGGAAGAATGGGATCCTGGAGTGTGGCAATGTGATGTGTGAATGAGAGGAGGACTGGTAGCCAGATCTTCCAAGCGATTGCGGACCCTCCAGTAGTGCGGTTCCCGCAGACCCGCGAGGGCTCGGGCCACGAAAGAGGGGAAGTGAAAGATACGTGTGTGTAAGAAGGCACTCCGGAAGAATGGGACAGGGGAAGAGTAAGCCCCCTGCACAGGTTAAGCTCCCTCCATTCCAAGGGACAGCCCCCTGGGATACTTGCTTAGTAACTGGAAACACTTCCCAGGAACTGAAAGTAAAGACAGGGCTAAAATGATACACTATTGTGTAGAAGTTTGGGGCGGGAAGGAAATTTCTAAAAATGTATATTGGCCCATCTTCGGATCATCGGAAGATTGGGTAAGACAGACATTAAACATTTGGGTAAACTCTAAAGAACCTATCTCGCCAGAAGAAAGCGAGTATGCAAAAATCTGGGTGTTTAGACCAGAAGTATACATCTTTAAGCTAACTGAGGAAAATAAGGAACTGGATAAGAAAAAGGAGAAGAAGGGAAAAGGAGATGAAATTATAATAGTACCCCCTCCTTATGTCCCACCCCCACCTCCTCCAGTGCCAAATGCACCGGTGCCCCCACCTCAAAGTAATGATAGTGACTCTGACCAATCAGATTACCGGAGTCCAATCACTAGGAGTCGGACTAAAGAACAACAGACGGGGCTTTTTCCCTTAAGGGAAATGCCGATGGGGGTCCGCAGGCAGGAATAGGATTTATTTCAGTCCCCCTGAGTTCGACCGATGTTCAAGAATTTAAAAAAAGAAGAAATGGGACATTTACTAGAAGATCCTTTAGGAGTAGCTGATAAGGTAGATCAATTTTTGAGTCCAAACATGTATACATGGGAAGAACTCCAGTGGATTTTAACAATTTTATTTTCGGCTGAAGAACGAAATATGATTAGGAGAGAGGGAATGCGTATCTGGGATGCGCAACACGCCCAGTGTCCCTCCGCGGATACTAAGTGGCCTCTGCAGAATCCGCAATGGGATCATCAAAACCCAGCCCATCGAACGCATATGCAGGATTTGAATAATCCAAGGAATTAGGGAATCAGTCCCAAGGGGCCAGAATATAGATAAAGCTTTCAAC
Source organism: Zonotrichia leucophrys gambelii (assembly GCF_028769735.1). NCBI lineage: Eukaryota > Metazoa > Chordata > Aves > Passeriformes > Passerellidae > Zonotrichia > Zonotrichia leucophrys. Next base: position 18,196,021 of record NC_088181.1, on the reverse strand, counting down.
GATAGACAGAAAAAAAGATGAATCACCCACAGATTGATTAGAAAGGTTAAGACGGAACTTCCAGCTATACTCCAGTATGGATCCTAATGGACCAGCCGGAGAAGCTCTTTTAAAGGTACATTTTGTTTCAAAATCATGGGAAGATATAAAAAGGAAAATACAAAAGATTGAAGATTGGCAAGACCGAGGGCTGGATGAACTTTTAAGGGAAGCACAGAAAGTGTATGTTAGGAGAGAGGATGAGAGTTATCGGAAGCAAGTTAGGCTGATGGTGGCAGCAATGAGTGGGAATAGGGGGTATGAAAGACAAGAGAGGAAGTTTGGGGATCCCAGAAAGGGAGAGCCCAGAGACAGCAAGTCAGAGGATTTGTTTCTATTGTGAAAAAAGAGGGTATTTTAAAAAGGAATGTAGGGTTAGGATTAAAGATGAGAAGGAATTCCTGATGGATTAGAGGGGTCAGGGGCTCTATTTATTGGGGACCCGAAAAACACCTAAAGAGCCCTTGATAAAACTTAAGGTGGGTCCCCAACACCAGGAAATACCTTTCCTGGTAGACACTGGGGCCGAGAGATCAACTATTCAGTTTTTACCAAAAGGATGTAATTTGTCTAAAGAAGTTGCAACCGTCATTGGGGCAAAAGGGGAACCATTTGAAGTAAAAATTATTAAGGGTGTAGTAATAGAAACAGATTCAAAAATAGGGATAGGGGATTTTTGTTGGTTCCCGAATCAGAATATAATTTATTGGGTTGAGACATGATTATTGAACTAGGAATTAGGATTGATGTAGAAGAAAAAGAGCTTAGAATAAAACTTTGTCCTCTGCGAGTGGAGGACGAGGCAAAAATCAATCCCGAAGTATGGTACACTCCTGAGAGTGTTGGGCAGTTAAAAATCACTCCTTTTACGGTAACTATTAAGAATCCAGATGTCCCGATTAGAATAAGACAGCACCCTTTGTCTCTGGACGAAAAATTACTTTTAACAAGTACATTGAAGGTAATGTCTCCCCATAACATTGGGGGGGGGTGCTTCAGCAAAAAGCTGACAAATGGATATCTGATGCTCGACTTCTCAAATACGAAGGAATCCTAATAGAAGCCCCAAATTTAACAATTGAAACCACAGCCTTGCAAAACCCCGCTGAGTTCCTATATGGAGAATGAGGCGCAGAACCATTAGAGCATGATTGCATAATCACTATAGAGGAACAAGTAAAAATAAGACCAGATCTGAAAAAAAAAAAAAAAAAAAAAAAGAAAAAAAAAAAATTAAACACAGGAGAAAAGTTATTCATAGATGGGTCCTCAAGGATTATAGAAGGGACGAGAACATCAGGGTCTGCTATCATTAGGGGACCTGAGTTGCAAATACTAGAGTCAGGGCCACTAGATAGATCTTGGTCAGCCCAAGCGTGTGAACTATACTCCTTACTGCGTGCATTAAATTTTCTGGAAGGAAAAGAGGAAACTATCTTTACAGATTCCAAATGTTGTTATAGAATAGTACATACATTTGGAAAAAAATGGGAAGAAAGGGGGCTGGTCAATTCTCAAGGAAAAGATTTAGTTCACAGGAATCTTATTACGGAAGTTTTAAAAGCACTAAGGAAACCCCGAAGGTTGGCAGTAGTCCATCTAAAAGGGCACCAACGGGGATTAGATTTACAGAGTAGGGGAAATAATGCAGCGGATCGAGAAGCAAAGCGAGCAGCACTACGAATCCTGACCCTGAAGGGAGACAAAGACATCACTGATTTAAAGGGCCAAGACCAAATTATAAAATTTAGGGAAGAAGAAAAGAAAAAGCTGCTAGAAATTGGAGCAACCGAAAATTCTGAAGGGAGGTGGTTTCTACCCGATGGGAGGGAAGTATTACCTAAAGTTATGGCCTATAGATTATTGGAAAAAGTTCATCAGAAGACCCATTGGGGATCACAAGGATTAGCAGATTATTTTGCCACCAAATACATGAGTATGGGGATCTGGGACATGGCTAAACAAGTAACTAGGGGTTGCCTTCTGTGCCTACAAACAAATAGGAAAAACCTAAGGAAGTTGCCAGAGGGAGGGCGACCTCTGGCAAAGAGACCTTTTTTGCATATTCAAGTAGATTTTACTGAACTCCCGAAGGTAGGAAGGATAAAATATCTATTAGTCCTGGTCTGTTAGACCACCTTACTCACTTTGTAGAAGCATTCCCAACCCCGAGGGAAACTGCTAAGGTAGTTGCGAAAGTATTACTAGAAGAAATAATTCCTTGATATGGGGTCCCAGAAGTTATAGATTCTGATCGGGGACCACACTTTACATCTCAGATAACCCAGAACCTAGCCAAAGCTCTTGGAATAAAATGGGAACAACATACTCTGTGGCATCCTCAAAGTTCAGGACGAGTAGAAAGGATGAATGGAGAAATAAAGAAACAACTAACTAAGTTAGTAATGGAAACAAAAATGTCCTGGGTAAAATGTGTCCCTTTAGCCCTATTAACTATACGGACCACACCTAGAATAGATATAGGGATATCTCCCTTTGAAATGCTGTATAGAATGCCATACAATCTTGAGGGACCTCAGGAGCACCCAGTTATTAATGATCAATGCATGAATAAATACTTAGCAGAATTGAACAAGTTTAAAAAGGCTTTATGAAAAAAAAAAAAAAAAAAAAAAAAAAAAAAAAAAAAAAAAAAAAAAAGGGATGCTTGCACAAAAACCCCCCTTAGATTTTACCTTACACCAGGTGCAACCAGGGGATTGGGTGTTGGTCCGAAGCTGGAAAGAAAACCCCTTGATACCAAAGTGGGAAGGACCTTACCAAGTACTTATTACAACAGATGCAGCAGTCCAAACTGTTGAGAAAGGGTGGACTCACGCTAGTCGTATCAAGGGACCAGTGAAACCCAACTGGAAGGTCTGCAGTGTCCCTGGAGAAACCACAATCAAATTACAGCGAACTTCATGATTTGGATAATAGTCTGGGTAGGGGACAATCAATATCTTCAAGACCTCTTAACAAGAAATGGGCGATCACCGGGATATTGTAAAAGATTAGAGGATGAACTGGGTAAGCCTTACTTTAAGTCTCCTCGCCTCAAATATAAAGGACAAACCTGGGGAGGGGAGTCAGCCAGATGTGAAGAAATAAGACTAAAATGCAATTATTTGGACTGTGATTGTTACCCATTTTTATGCTTTTCTTGTAAGCTGTGTCACGAACCGTGGTGGACTCATTGTCGGAGAGGACGGGTTCCTGGGGCATTTGCGGCCCCTGTTATACTAATGAAAAGAGACTAACTTCTATGATCCTTAATTATAAAGTAGACTCGGGAGAAATAAAACTTGGATCAGATCAGTGGTGGGAGACCTTCTCAAAGGGTATAAACCCCGAACGCTTCTGTTATCACTCAAACGAACCGGCCCCCTTCATCCTTGACATTCTCGAAGTGGTGTGCAGGAGAAGTAGTCCCACCATATGGTGTGATATCCCACAAATAAAAGCCAGAAACTGGGCTGCTAGCTTAGAGAGAAGGTGGGGAAGAGACAATCATAATTATCCAGCTCCTGAAGAATACCCCTGCTGCCGAGAAGATGGTCACCCTCGAGGCTCGCAGCAACCGAGTCGTCGAGCGAGGCAGAGGGGTAATGGACCGTGGAGACAATCGGAAGTCTCGGCCCCTCTGTGGGAAGTCCAGGAGATGCTGGCAGTCCTACCGCAAGATTGGTGAGCCACCACTAAGGGGAGGGGAACGGGGAAAAGAAAGACAACAAAAACAAATTTTTAAGTCCTATTCCAACCATGTGGACCACCCGGTTTGGACAAAGCTAATACTGATGTGTGTAATGATTAAGATATCCTATGCTCAGACCCATGAACCCTTTAAGTGGTCCCTAATTAGATGGGAAGATCAGAAAGTTCTAGAAACAAAAATTATACACTCAAACCCCCTTTTTATGAGGCAATAGGAATCACGGCAAAGGCTAAGAGAATAAATGACACCAACCCTGCGAGATGCCTGTGGAAGAAAGAGAATACTCAGAAAGGAATAACTTTAGCAAAAGTCACAGGGAAGGGGAGATGTATAGGACAAGTAACCCCAGAAAAACACCACCTGTGTGCTGAGTATGGGAAACTTAGAGATCCAGCAAAGCCAGCACAATGGCTACTCCCAGCAATGAACACAAAATGGGTTTGCAATACTTTAGGAGTTACTCCTTGTATAAATATAGAAAAATTTAACAGAACCAGTGAATTCTGTGTTCAAGTGTTAATCGTGCCCAGGATAACTTACCACTCACCTGACTACGTTTATGATCAATATCAGGGGCCAGAGCATCACTTAGTAAAAAGGGAAGTCTTCACCACTCTCACGGTAGCCATGTTATTGGGAGTCGGAGCAATTGGAACAGGAACAGGAGTAGCCTCATTAGTACAACAACATAAAGGGTTTCAAGAACTTAGACTATCTGTAGACGAAGATTTAAGGAGAATTGAAGAATCCATAAGAGATCTCACAGAATCCTTAGATTCCCTGGCAGAAGTAGCATTACAAAATAGGCGAGGACTAAACCTTCTATTATTACAGCAAGAAGGGCTATGCATGGCCTTACGAGAGGAATGTTGCTCATACGTCAACAAGAGTGGGGTCATCCAAGACTCAATGGCAAAACTTAGAGAAAGGTTAGAACAGAGGAAAAAAGAAAGAGAAGCTCAACAGAGCTGGTATGAAACTTGGTTCAATTACTCCCCCGGCTTATTACTTTGTTGTCAACTATTGCAGGACCAGTAATACTGTTAATGTTGGGACTTATGTTTGGACTTTGCCTTTTTAATAAAATAGTGAATATTGTTAAAGGGAGGCTGGAAGCAGCTCACCTTATGGTGATACGCTCAGAATACAAAGCTTCGCGGGGAGCCGAAGGGGGAGAATACTTAGAACTAAGTCGATACGCATTGGCTAGGTTTGACGAACAAGAGGATAAAAGAGAAAGGGGGGATTGAAACAGATAAAACCTCTTGTTCGTTACACAGAAAACCTTAAAAATAGAAGATGTGATTAAGTGTTTGTCTAGCTTGCTACACAAAAAAAACCTCAAAAATAGAGGATGTGGTTAAGTTCCTGTTTGATTTATTTAACTTACATAATTCTTTTTTTGCCTGCATAATCGCGTGGTAATCATAAGATCTTAAGTAAGTTTTATAAGAGAAAGGGCGAAGCTCTTCTACCAAATATGGAATCAGGTCAAAGGACACAACCGAGGAAGACTACCAAGACCTTCATCATCGACCACCAGGAGGTGAGAGAAGACCCCCTTGCAACAATCAACGCAAGCGCAGAGTACTTCAAAATGACACAGCAGTCCGGAAGCACTAAGAACTTAAAAAGGGGGACGTTGGGGATGAGGGTGCGGCAGTTGGTGGAGCGGAGACTCCCCTGCCGTCCAGCGCTGAAACTTTTGCTTATGCTGTATGCCTTGAATTAATAAATTCAAATTGGAAATTTCACTCCTCTTGAGTCTATTTATAACAACACTCACGTCTTGGTTTGCTAAAATATATAAATAAGGGGAAAGTACAGATAGCTGGGACAAGTTGGGCTGCCTGATTTGTGAGAAACCACCGAACGCGAGGCTTGGCAACTCTGAAATAGACAATCGATGTCTCTCTCAAGTGTCTATTTGCTGGCTGTTGCACTGTAATGGATCCAACTTATCTGGACAAGAGTGCCATTACCTGAATTTATGATCAAAAGGGGCATTTCTCTGCATCTCTCGATGCACTTTCTGTATGGACTATTGAGACATTTTCAGGCAGACTGAGGCAGAAGCCCTGAAGGTACCGCAGTCAGGAAAATCCGGTAGGATATATTTTGCAGCTATTCCTGCTTAGTATGGAGACAAGAACATATGAAATCTGTTGTGCCTATGTGCTTCTGTTATGAAGATTTTCCCATATAGGATCGACATTGGTTGGACTTTGACAGTGCATAAAAAAAGAGAATATTTCAACACCTTAACAGATTTCAACCAACATTTCTGGCACTAAGTTTCAACAACAAAAGAGAGGTCCTGAAATACCTGCATTGTTCACACTGATTTGTTAGTCCATATAAAAAGTCCATTATTCTTTTAATCTGCTTCTCTTCAATAACTTTAGTTTTCTGTATATCTGCTGGAATGATGTACACAGGAGTACATTACTAGATGGAGTGGTTTACATCTTTCAGGTGATGTACTACAAAACAGGGCTTCCTCTTTTGTTTTTCATACACAACATCTCCAGCAAAGTTCATTTTTCAGGCTTTGTCTTTGCTGTGCCACAGTAAATACTTCCTTTTGCTGTCATTTCAGTGACCATTGCTGGATTTCAGGAAAATTCTGTTTCCCAAAATCAAAAGAAGTCTCCTGTTCTTGCTCTCTGCTACACTGCTTAATCTGGACAAACCATAAATTGCAAGAATTAATATTTCAGGCTTAGTTCCAGAATGCAGTTCCCATACCTAGTATAAGGCAACCAAGTGTGTATAGCTTTAAAAGTCAAAAATAAGTAATAAAAAAATGGTGTATGAAGGCTGGGAAAGCCCTAGAGAACGAGGTGCCTCATTCCCCTTTTTCTGCCCCACTTTCCCAAGTGTTCCTACTAAATTCCTTCTATCCCATTGACCATCTTGGCCTGTGTTTGATACAAGCTTTTTCTCTTGCATAGTTGTCTGTTAACTACATGCATGTCCTTTTTGTCTTTTTCTTCTTAATCCCTTCACTTTGGCACATTTTTTTTGTTTTCCCCCAGTGCCAGGAGGAGATTCCCAGTTGAGTTTTTGCCTTAGAAATCTCATGACTCTCAGAAATCTCTGTAGCTGTGGGGGAAGGATGACCACTTTCAGCTCCTGAAGTTTCACTGGCTGCATGAGAATCTCAATATATCAATGTACATGTATATGCATATGACCTCAATGTATCAATACACGTATATATGTATATAATTTCAATATGTCAATGTATATACAAAAGCCATCACCTTTTTGTGTTTGCAGGGAAGACCTTAAGAATTTAAAAGTTGAAATTTCTGTGGTCGACCAAGAACTGTAGGCAGTCTGTTTTAAAATAAAATACTAAAAAATACAAAAAGTATCTGGAATTATTGTGCTTTTTAGTGTTCAGTTCTGCTTATATTTACTGTGTAGAGTATTTTTGTGCAGCTCCTGGGTTTGTTGAAATGCCTTTAGCACACATGTAAAGAACAGATGCCAGCTCAGAGTAACCCCCTGTGGGAGCTGCCAGCATCTGTGGTGGCAATGTGAGAGGAGAGAGGAGCTGCCTGGATAAACAGATACTCTGTCAAGAGGCACAGACAGGCTCTGGAGTGATGAATGTTTTATTTAACATTTCATCTGCTCCTTCCCATGGTACGTGAGCGGCTCAGAGTGTGCAGCCTGCACCCAGGCTGGTGGGATTTCTAACCCGGTTTTGTTGGCATGCAGTGACATGGGGTGCATTAAAGAAGGGACATAACACCTTGTTTAAATATGTCACCATTATTAATGTCAGCAGATGTAATTGCCAAGTTACTTAATACACTTAGAGTGCCATTGAGCCATTCACCTTGGAACCAAATAACTCTTACTTCATCTTACATACCTTAAAATGCAGCTCTGCCCCTCCACAGTGATGCAGTAATATTTATCAGAAGCATTAACCTCAAGTGACACCTCCATGTGCAACAATCTCCCAACAATTCCAGACCTGTAGTATTATAGAGGCATTTTACCTTAGAGATTAAAAGCCCCAATTTCCTCAAAACTGCAAAACTTAAATATGTCCAATTCAGCATTCCAATCTTACTTGAAGTTTTCTAACCATAATATACAGTCCTTATATATATAGCAATTATATAGCAATTTAATAAAGGGAGCTCCAATTAAATAATAAAGAAAATTAATTCTATATATAAAGGTGGGGAACCTGCAGCATTCGTTGTTAGTTCTGTATCACAACCTGGTGACAGGTTCAGAAGACCGCCTGTATTTGTCCTGGGCTGCTGCTCTGTTCTCATCACTGCTGGCAAAGGGGAATAAAGCACTAAGTGAGAAGGCTGGGGAAGACAGATTTCTGTTTTAAGGCAGCTTGGAACATCCCACTGTAGTGAATGGAATTATGTCTTCCCATCACTCACTGTGAAGCAGACACTTCTGACATGGTGTGAAGAGCCCAGGAGAAATTTGTGGAAATCATGTCACTTTTAGCTCAGCTTTGGAGAAATCCACACCTTGAGCACCTACCACTCTGTTGTTCTCACTTTCCATAAGTTCACGAGAGTGATGTAATTGTCCTGGATTCAAACTAGTAAAACAGAACAGAATTACATGATGACTGCAGTTTTTGAAGTGATAAATGATAATTTGAGGACAGAATCAGTAAAACCCATTACTGGAGTCAGCCAATATCCAGGGGTATCAGGGTTACAGAAAAACGTGATATTTGTATAAGCAACACTGTTACCTTATATTAAAGGAAAATTTAATATTTTCCTCATAAAGAAAGAAGGCTGGCTGGATTGGAAGCTCATAAAGTTGTCACTTACACATTGACTATCATTAATAATGATACATTTTACAAGCTAAAGTTTTATTCAGGCTCTCTTTCCTTTCCCCCCAGGTATTATCATTCCCCCTTTCCACTTTTGCTAAATCCATCCATCCATTTAAACCTCCATTTTGTGGAGTCTGTTTCCTGCCATGTCTTCAGGATATTTTCACTTGTCTCAAAGCTCTTCCTGTGCCCTGTGTTTGTAATGCAGATCTGCAGAGACCTGTGTGGGTTTGAGTGAGAAGATAAAAGCTGAAGGGTCGATGGTGCCCAGTGCAAGTTGGCACTGCAGTGCCCTGTGGGCTCACCTGAGCCCAGTTGTGATGTTTCTCTTGAAAACAGCTGCTCAGCGTTTTCTGCCTTGGATGTGGGCTTCCCCAGCTTATGCTCTGCTCTTTTAACACACAAAATCCCTCTTCCATTTCTTTTCACTGCTGTGTTGGTATTTTTTGTACTTTTCCCTAGACCCGCTTTCCTGACTCTGCATCTGAGTATTTTAAGGTTCCAATTCCAGTGTTGGGTGCCCACAAGGGGCTGTGTGCCCAGACTGTTGGGACACAGCTGTGCCCAGAGTCTGTGCCAGGGACCTGAGCAGGTCACAGCAGCTTGACAGGAACAAACTGGGGAGCTCCAATTAAATAAGGCATTGTAGAGCTCTCCTGTGGAGACCTTTGCAGCAGTTTACATCCCTCTGTGAGTGATTTAGCTGGCATCAGCAACTCTTAAAGGTTTTATAGCTGACTATCATGGAAACCTCCTGAAAAAAAAAATAATACTTACAAGGCAGTACCACAACATAAAAGTTGCATAAAATGCTCTTATTGATTTATTCCTTCCATATTCTTGATTGCATAATAAAAGAATTCCTATTTTTGTGTGCTACTGTCTTTGTGAAAATCAATGTGTTTATAAATGTATCCTTGACAGAGAGCATTTCCTCAGAGCTAACAAAATTCCAATGAAGGAGCCCAGAGATGTCTTCAGACATTTTACAGCTGCAGATTGGTGTCTCATTGTAGCCTCTGCATGGGTTTAGCTGGGTGCAGGCAACTGCTGGATCATTCCAGGTAACTGAGGCTTCACAGATCAACTGCTTTCTCTGGAGTCTGCTATGTTCTGTCCCTAATGTAACCACACTTTTAATTTTGTCCATTTAAAATGTTTCTTTAAAGTTGCAAAATTAAAATCAGATTGTCAATTTGTCCTTACTTTGATTTGTACCTTGTTTAAAAGCAGCATAAGAAGTTTTTTTCCAAGATGAGGATGTTCTCCATCTCATCTAAGCACCAGTTGTGATTAATTACAGATCTGGTCAAAACACCATTCCTTTTTTGCAGCTGGCAGCAGGGTTTCAGAAGAGAGGCAGTGATGTTTCCCCCTGAGGAACACAGATGTGAGAAGGGCTGGTCCCACCTGCACACGACTGTCCTGATGCTCAGAGCCCCTTATGGCTTTTCCTTCCTTGGGGCAGAGAATGAGAAAACACTCATGTTTCTTCTAAATTTGATCCACAGTTTGGTTTTCTCTCTAAGTCCTGAGACTTCAGTTGCCTGAATTTTACATTTTCCTTCACCCGTGCTGCCTTAGCAAATAGGGGGAGCAGGAGCAGAGCAGGAGCAGCAGGGCTGGAGCAGGAGAGCACGGGCGCTTTCCCTGTCCTGCAGGAATTGCTTTGGCTGCTCTGTATCTTTAAGGGGCTGACCCTATCCCACGGGGAGCCGCTATAAAGGCAGGTAGGCAGCAGTGCCCTGCTCAGGGAGCTGGAGCCAAGCAGGGGCAGCTCCCAAAATGACTGGCCACCACAGTTGGGGATATGGGCAGGCTGACGGTAGGTTATGGCATTTCCGTGCTGCATCTCTCTGTCTTCCCCCACTCGTTTTCTTTCTAGAGCTGTTGCCTGAGCCCTGCAGAGCTGCCTGCATTTTGATGTCTGCAAGAATCAAGTATATACAGCAGGTAATTAATTACTTTATTGATAATCAATAGCACCCAGAAAGTGGCACCAAAAGGTGTGCAAGTTTACATCTGCTGCCTTTCAGTGTTGCAATCAACATTCCTAAACTGAGGGAAGCAGTTTGAATGATTTGGGGTTTTTTCAGACTGCAGATATTACAGATGGGTCCCTTTCCAAAATGCTGTTATAAAAAAGATTACCTGTGTCTCTCTCCAAAAGCAATTCTGTTAGGCGAAGAAGATTTAGTAGAGCAGTAATAGATCTCCTGGTTCTGTGCAGTTACTGAAATGTGATATCTAGGCTTTCATAAAAGTGAATAAAATAAGCTCTATGTTATGTATGTCTAGTACATCAATAAATCGTACAGACCAGCATCAGATCTCTTACAGAACAAGTTATGCTTTCTGATTTGACAGTTTTTAATTTAGTCCTCCTCCTTTGCTTCCCACCTCCACGGCTGCGTGTCACAGCGCAGGGGGGCCGTGGAGCTCCTGAAGGATTGCCACGGGAGTGTCGTGTAGTGCCTGGATCCTTCACAGACAGGGTGGATGAGAGCCTGATGCTGGCCAATGACACAATTGCATAACTTGCTGGAGTCTCTCTCCTTGCAGCAATTATTTTAGCTGCCGAGTGTCCAACAAGAGTCTTTTGTATAACCTTGAGGGGCCAGTCTCTTTCTTAACAGCAATTCCTTTAGTTTCTGTGAGTCTGAGAGCACAGCTGAATACCAAGTGAAGCTGGTTAGTGCTAGTAAGTAACATTATGTATTTGTGCTTGTAGCTAGGAGTAATAAAGCCCTGGGTACTCTGATGAAGCTTGTGAGAGCCAAATGATATTGCCTTAGCTTGTGTAAGAGCATTTAATTCCTAGATCTGCTTTCTATGCAGGATGAGAAAAGATAATTTTATAAGCTTAGCAGAAAGTGTCAAAGCCAAGCAACAGTGTAATAGATCACTGTTGTGTTATGTAAACTCAAGGACGCTAAATACCTGTGCTTGATTTTAAAAAAAGCTTCCCCTTGTGAAAGTAAGTGAGAATGCTGCAATGAAAAATGTGCTTCTTGAGAATCCTGAAGTACAATTGCTATTGTTACGCTTCATGCATAGAAGCAGCAGAGGAATTTAATTGCTGCTTTCACTACCATAGCAAAGTAGAAAATGAGCCATAAGAAACAGGAATTCTTAGATATGGATAAGCTTTTGTTATCTTAAATGGCTTTAGAATCTTCCAGCTCTGGCAGCAGAGTTCTGCTATTAAATTGGGCCTTTTCCCCTCTCTATTGAGGTCAGGAAGTCCCAAAATGTTAATTATCATCCTGTACCCTTCACTCAGGTTAGAGAGCTACCATAAGGGGCATGAGTGAAGAATGGAGCTGTCTCAAAGATTTACTGCAGTCATAAAATTATTTTAAAAATAACTGCATAGTCAGTAGCTAAGAGATTGAGTCATCTGCATCTAATTTGAATTGCTGGAGCTTTTACACTCTCTTTCCCAGGGAGAATTAAATGCTTTTTCCTTGGGGAGTGTGTTTGTGCATGCAGATGTTTACACCTGTACCTACCTTGGAACACCTTATCAAGGTAACTGCAGCCTCTGCAGAGAGAGTGGCACAAGTGACTGGGGGTACAGCAGTCTCTGCCATGATCTCCTCGGTGTGTTCTGGACAAAATATTTGAATCCCCATCTTGTTGCAGCCTGCTTGTGCTAATAAAACCACACCAGCCTAGAATTTAAATTAATTTCTCACATTCCAAACATTGGAGTCACTCTTGCTGAGCAAGCTTTATTTCAAGCCTCCTGCAAACCCATAATGACCGTTCTGTGTGTGGTGGGAAGGAAATAACGCTGCTTTCCTTGGCTTGCTGTTGCAGGCCCTTCCGAGTGGCACAAAGCTTACCCCATTGCCCAGGGGAACCGGCAGTCCCCCATCGACATCGACTCTGCGCGGGCCGTGTACGACCCCAGCCTGCAGCCCCTCGTCATCTCCTACGAGTGCTGCGCCTCCCTCAGCATCGCCAACACCGGCCACTCCGTCATGGTGGAGTTTGAGGACACTGACGACAGGACAGGTGAGACTGGCACAGCCAGCTGGCTCAGAACACAGCTTGGGACTCAGTGGGGGAACTAATTAAGCACATTCTGCACGGAGTAACTGCTATGATGTATAATTTCAGCTTAGAACAAGGCATGTGACTGGAGCTGTTTATACTTTGTCTTCACTTGGAGCCTCTCTAGCGATGCAATATCACAGATCAATAAGTGTTTCTTCATTAGGAAAAGCTCTTGCCTCATGAAAATGAGAAGTTTGATTGCAGTCCTTTTCTTTTAGATGAGCATTGAAGTTTGCTGGGCATCTCTCCAGCACTGCCAGACCACATCCAGCACCCAGAGCAGGGATGTAAGCTCCTCAGTGCCCTGGCTTGTGATCACCCCAATCAAAGATGCCAACTCATGTGCCAGCTCTGGCTCAGTGCCTGGCTCCCACCCACAGGGAAGGGAAGAGGATGATAAGCAGAGCTGGTTCATGCAGCACAGTCATCATAATCATAATCACTGCACCAATTTGTACCTGGACAAGTTGCTGCTACCTTGCATTTTCTTTTCTCCTCCCTGACTTGTAGCACGTTGGTTTCTTCAGAAATTAGAACATCATCAGCTCATTCTGAGTTGGTAGCAGCCAACTTTGGATATTGGACTGTCTGCAGTTGTACATTATTCTTGTCTCAGCCCTTGGCAGAGAATGTAAATTCTTTAAGTGATTGATTTCTTCTGTTAGGTCTGTTTCCATGGTAGACTGTGCTTTTACATCTGGGGGTAGGGGAAGAGCATTCAAATGGAGATAATAAAGCAGCTGATAAATGGGAAGAGTGCATTAAAAAAAAAACAAAACAAAAAGAACTGGAACAATTTGTAAGCCTATCAGCTGATTTCATATTCCTTTTGGGTGTGCTGATTGATGCAAGCTAAACAGGATACCTTGATTTTGAAAACAAATTGCTTTTTCTGTGAAGTGGCTTGTCTGCCCTTCTAAATAAGGCCAAGAGGTTAATATTCCAGACATCTTATTTTAAAATTTCTCTTCTAGAATGAATTTAAGAACCTGCCCAATGGGGTGGTCAAGTTTTTAAGCATCTTATCTTTACTGAATTTGCAAACTGGGTGAGCATTTTTCACTTTCACTGCACAGATCTGTTCAGAATAACACCTTATAAATAGAATTTGTAAAGCCTTTCTGGAAGTATTATCTTAGCTTGGTAACTACTTTAATGCAATTTTCAGCTGAACTGTGTCTGTGTAACAGTGAACTTTATTCAGCCTTAGAAGTTAAGGGCATGTATTACTCTGCACTTAGTGACACAGACTCAGAGCACCTGCCAGGAATGAGACCCTTCTACACTAAGCATGTCTTGTTTCAATAACACTTTTCCAAGGAAGATGAGTGCTAGGAGTGGGAAACATGGCTTAAACTGCTTTTAGTTGTGTTGAAATAGATCTAGTGACTCAAAGCTCTGCATAAATGACACAACAGAATTTTGACAGTAATCCATAATAGCTAAATTTCTTAAAATATTAGGGACAGGTGATGCATTCTTTTGCTAACTTTAGAAAAATGTACTAGGAGTATTTATATCTTTAATTAATATTAAAACCTTTGCTTTGGCAAGGCCAGTTTTCTGCTTAAAGGCCAGCTGGAAGCATGCACATGTGGTAGCACCATGCAAGTCCCATTTTTCACTCTTTAAATAAAATGTTCTGAACTGCACTGAGGATGCAAGCTTTACAGATATTAAATGTAATTTTAGTTTTCTTAATGTGAGACTCTGATCAAGTCTTGAGGTCTGTTGGGCAAAGTGAGATTTGGTGGCATATAAAATTACAGGGATTACTGATGCTGTGATAAAATATCTTCTATAGGTGGCATCTTAAACATTTGTCTGTGCTTAGGTGTTATTTCTAAATGATGTATGAAGTGTCTCTGTGGCATTTCCTTACCTTTAGAAGGTGATTTGAGGTTGAGTGGTATCATGTGAAGTACCAGCTATTATATTTCCTCTTTTATGGGATCAGGTATTTAAAGGAAATGGAATATGGATAACCTCCGCTGAACGTAAAGATACTGTAAGAAGGAAATACTTATCTGAATTGTCCAGCTGATGTTCAGGGTGTAAGGTTTCCTGGGAGCCTTCTCCTGTGCGGGTGAACAATGGCAGCTGTGCCAGCCTTTCCTCCCAGCAGAGCTGCTCCATCCCTCTGCTCATCCTGGTGCCTCCTCTGGGCTCTCTGCAGCAGCTCCAGGTCCTGGCTGTGCTGGCCCAGGGCTGGGGCAGCTCTGCAGGTGGGGTCTCACCTGAGGGGCAGAATCCCCTCCCTGCTGCCCACGCTGGGCTCAGCCCAGGGCAGGGGGTTCAGGGCTGGGGCAGGGCCAGCTCTCACCCACAGCACCCCCAGGTCCCTCTCCAGGGCTGCTCCACCCGTTCCACTTGCATTTATTGTGTTTGCCAGGAAAGGCGTAACCATAAGGGTGGTCACAACATCTTCATGTGTCAAATAGGCTCTTCCAAGAAAGCTACAAATTCTGTACAGGTAGCCACACAGTGGTTTTAATTTACATTTTTTTCAAATGAGTTTTGATGCTCTCCATTAATAAATCCATCCCTCTTAAATGCCTGGATGATGAATCTTTTGCATGCTGGCATCTTGGAGAGGCTACTGCCTTTTTTCCAGTATTGTGCCAACAGTGGTTAGTTTTACTAGTAGGAAGCTAAAAGGCCAGAATGCTTAAGCTTTCTTCTCCTGTTTTTTATTTCTTGTTTTGTTCTTCTGCCCAGCAATCAGTGGAGGGCCCTTTCAGAATCCCTTCCGGCTAAAGCAGTTCCACTTCCACTGGGGCACCACTCACAGCCAGGGATCAGAGCACACCATTGATGGAAAACCTTTTCCCTCTGAGGTAAGCATGTGTTTTCACAGATGGGATTATTTCATGTAAATGATGGCTTTGTTTGCAGTGGGGGCAGGATTAGGATTCTGATTCCTTGCTCACCATAGGTAGATCAGCCATCCCTGCCCTCCTCAGCTGGATGGGGAGAGGAGAGATAAGGAGATAAGGAAAGGCTGTGAGTCGGGATAAGGGCAGGGAGAGCTCCCTCGCCAGTTACTGACACAGCAAAACAAAAAAAATCTATTAACAACCAAATCAGAGTAGGATAATGGCAAATAAAAGCTAAATCTTAAAACAGCTCCTCCTCAGCCCTCCTTTCTTCCTGTGTTTAACTTTACTCCCAGCTTTCTCCACTCTGCCCTGAGTGGTGCAGGGGGATGGGGAATGGGGGCTGTGCTCAGCTCATCCCAGGCTGTCTCTGCTGCTCCTCCCTCCTCAGGGCAAGGGCTCCTCACATCTTCCTGTGCTGCAGAGTGGGGTCCCTCCCACAGGGGACAGTGAGCTCCTTGAGCTTCTGCAGCCTGAGAGCTTCCCTTGGGCTGCATCCTGCAGGAGCTGCTGCAGCCTGGTCCTTCCCATGGGTGCAGTCAGTCCTTCAGGAGCTGCTCCAGCCTGGTCCCTTCCTTGTGATCACGAGCTGGGGAAGCTTCTGGCAGTTTCTCACAGGAGCCACCCCTGTATCCTCCCACTCCCAAAGCCTGGCCATGCCACCCCCGTGTGGGCTGTCACAGAAAACTTGCCGGGTTCCTGCCCACACTCATGGACCTGTCCAAAGGATTGAACTTCATGTTTCCAGCAATGCCTTTGGCACAAAACTGTGCTGTTATGAACAACTGTTAGTGCTATCAATGAGAAACCACGTTGATAACTTCGATCACTAATTTAATTCTTATTTGTTATTTTTCTTTGAAGCTCCACTTAGTACATTGGAATGCCAGAAAATATGCAACATTTGGAGAGGCAGCAGCAGCTCCAGATGGCTTGGCAGTAGTTGGTGTTTTCTTGGAGGTAAGAATTGCAAAAATAGCATGTTTACATGATAAAAAGCATTATGCTGTAAAGTGTTTGAGGACTATGCCACATATTTAAGAAGTGCTTAAGGAAAACAGATGACTTACTGGAAGCATTAATGCATTGAAAATTGCTGAAAACTTTGGTAGGAATGTTAAGATTTGAGTAAGAAAGCAACCCCTAATTAAAGCATGGTTGCAGTCCTTCTTATTTATCCTGTCTACTCCACTCTTTTAGATTGGAAAAGAACATGCCAGTATGAACAGACTCACTGATGCTTTGTACATGGTAAAATTCAAAGTAAGTTCTAAGCTCTTTAAATTTGCTTCTGGGATATCCTTTAAAAATCATGCTCATGTACATCTTTGAGACAAAAATGAAAAATCACCCGCCCACAGATTCTCCCATAACTAGAACATAACTGTAGTTGTAGCTTCTTTTTCCTCTCCAAAGTTCATATTATTTTCCAAATCTCAGGTGCATCACAAGGCCATGCTGACCCCACTGGTCATCCAGAGGTTCTGCCTTTCCCAAAAAGTCTAAAATCCACAGCTCCCTGACCCTTGAGACTCAGCTCTTAGACTCAGCAAAATAATCCTTCTCCACTGAGCCTCAGCTGGCACAAGTGCAAGCTGCCTGTTTGTCTTTGCTGCAGAGCTCTGGCAGGGATGATCTCACTGAGGTGCAGAGTTTGTTTCTGAGTGACTGAGACCCTTTTGGATGCTCCTTCAGCCTGAAGAATGTTGCTCTAGACTGTGGTACTTAAGGCAAGCACTGCCTTAGGCAGCACCCCCTTCTATTTCTACCAATCTTGTGGTTGATGTATCTTCCTCTATCAATCCACCTTCCTCTAATTTTAGACATGAAGGTTTGATTTATTGTTTTTGAGCCATATTTACCATAGCATACAATAACTATAGGATTTAAATTTTCCTACTAAAATAGATGAGAAAGAAACAAAACAAGGAACTCTGCTGTGATATTATCTATACTCACACTGAACACCATATGCAGAACACATTTCCTGCATTATTTTTGGGCCTGTTGTGACAAGAAGTGAATTTTGGTAGAGACAATGGTGCAAGATCTCAAAGTCCAGTAAGCCAGCATTAGGCATCACACTTGCCATCTACTTTTGGCTAACAGTTATAAGGCAGCCAAACCTTTACAGAATTCTCCTTTCCCCTTTTCTTAATGTTAGTTTAACATTTTCTTCTCTTTCAAAAAAGTTATCTTACCTGCTCTTAAAAGGATACATTTGAAGTCTATTTTCTTTTCCCAGGGAACAAAAGCTCAGTTTAGAGGCTTCAACCCTAAATGTCTCCTGCCCACAAGTCTAGATTATTGGACATACCTCGGTTCTCTGACAACCCCACCCCTTAATGAGAGTGTGACATGGATAGTGCTGAAAGAACCCATAAGAATCTCTGTCAAACAGGTAAATTTCTGGTACTCTCTGTTATTGTAGCATTCAGTGGAGGATAAACAGGCAAAGACTGTTTTGATTTGAAATTAGGCTAAGTTAAAAGTCTCTGAATATTTAATTTGGCCTGTTCAATCCTCAGGGCTTCTGTTGATTTCTGTTAATACTCTCTAGGAGCTTAGCTTGAACCTGTTCCATTAACTGATTAAAATATACAGAATATTTCCTTTTAGTCCTTTTTAAAAAACTATTACTGTTGATTGCCCCCTTGAGCAGTGAATTGTTTCCCCTGAACTTCCAGCTGGAGAAATTCCGCATGCTGCTCTTCACTGGTGAGGAAGACCAGAGGATCCAAATGGCCAACAACTTCCGCCCCCCTCAGCCTCTGAAGGGGAGAATTGTTCGGGCTTCCTTCAAGGCCTGAAGAAAACTGATAATGGCCCTGAGATATCCAAGAGCTTCCACATGTGAGATACTCGAAACAGAAACTCTGGTCTGCAGACCAGGCATGGAACACGCAAGGCAGACATTTCCATGAACCCTCTGCTTGGACAGGGACAATCTTCTGGCTTTCTCTTTTAATTGAAGTGCTCATTCTTTGGAGAAATGGCATCTTTTTAACCAGCACTATTTAATATAAAGGATAGCTGAGTGAACTAGGTTTGTTATCCAAGACCTGAAACTTTATAAAACTAAAATGACATTAAAATCCAACTTGATATAAAGTGGAAAATTGTGCAGTGATCTACTAGTGCTGATGGTCACAGCTTCTACTTGTCTCATTTAATACATGAGGAAACAGTAATCAAGAATTTTGGACAAACTGGACTTAAATTTTCCTTACTGATCTGTTACCATTTGCTGAGCTCTGATTTAAAGATTGCTTTCACTGTATTCTTGCTTCCTGATGACACAGCGTGTGAGTAGCACTAGAAAAAAGTTCTTTACTTGCCTCAAGTAGGCCCTGGTAGGAAACTAAAATGTATATTTTAAATCTACTGTTCTAAGATGCTATCTTACAATGTAATGCTGTGTTAAAAAGCAGAGCAGTTTACTGCAATGTTATTTAGGTGTTTGTCCTTTCAGCCCATGCAGGACACACGACCACAGTGCCCTGGTCAGGGTCAGTTTGGTTGGAGAGTTCCTCTGTAGTGATCCAGGTGTGTTTTGTGTTCCTCAGTTGCTCAGATTCTACCTCAGCTCAGTGCTATGCTCTGCAATATGACCTCCTTCAGTGTCTGCCCGACAGAAACCAGGTATTTTGTGTCCTTTAGGGAGCTCACATGGGTAGATCTTGTCTGCCCTGGGTGAGCATTGCTGCACAGACCCTCCCTGCTCCAGGGCTGCCTGGCAGGGATGCTCCCTGCACACACAAGGCTTCAGCACTCCTGAGTCCTTTTACCTCTGCAAAAGTTGCTTTAGAACAGCCATGTGTTGGTTCTGCAACTTAGGGACAAAATTCTGACTCTGGTTCTCAATACTGTGATGTTCTCTGTGACTACCCACAGTCAGTTCCCAGCTCCTTGGGTCTCACATGGCCTGTTCTGCATGTGTAGTTCAGGTAGGAATTGCTGATGTCGATCACTTTGCACCAGCTGAGATGGAGAAATCAGGATGTACAAGGCCAAGGGAGGTGGGGAGCAGGGAGAGCAGCAGCTGCTGTGGCTGCTCCCCTTCCTCCAGGGAAGGATGACACGAGGTGTGGAGCACAGCACAAGGAGTGAAGGACTGAATTCTGCTCCTCAAATCTCCATGGTTTTCCTGCTACACTGACCTAAAACTTTGTTTCTCAGTCTCCTCTTATGTAGAAAGAGGGCAACACTGACCTCTACCTCACAGGGCTGTTGTGAGGGCTAATTCAGCATTGTTTTAGATGAGAGATTCTTATCCAGGAGATGCTGAAGGCCATGGAAAATACTTACAAAATGCAATGGTTTTAGCTATAATGAATGTATTATGAACTTTGCTAGTAATGCAAACTGGTATTGTACAAACTCTATTTAATGTATCTTGATTTCTTTAACAAATTAAATAAATGAGACTTTAAAATCACATGTGCATATCTTCATTCTTCTTTTTGGGAAGATCCGCCTCTCCCTATGCACAGCATCATTTTTCTTGGATTTTCATTAACAGAAATTATGTTTTGCTGTTTTCAACAGTTGCATCTCTGTTGGATCAAGGAATGCTTTGACTGTTTATGTTCAGTTCTACAGAAACTTTCCCTAAGCTACTGTGGAATTATCTAAGTACAGATAAGAGTTATCCCTCTCAAGTTTGTGGACAAGTTTTTAAATTCTAGAAATTATTTCTGGCACCTCTTTTTAGCCTATATCACAGTTCTTACCATCTTACAGGATTAACACTTTATGTTTCAGCTTAATCCTTTCACTTAAGTTCTAAAATCCTGTGTACCTTGAATGACTTCTTGCCCAGAGTTAAATTATTATCATTAATCTTAATGTAAATTTTAGAAGAGACATAAGAGATGCATTCTAAAATGTAAGAAGTCTTTCAACTCACATTTTGATAGCCAAAAAACATTTATTAGGGACAAATTTCAAATATAACCAATATTATTTACCTTATGTACCATAATCAACTGCTGCATTAATATTAGTACAGGTGTTCACAGAGCAGCACCTTCAGTGTTTTCCTCTCACTTTAGGCACAGGCAGAGGTTTCTGCTCCCTGTCTCTCACAGGAGGTAAAGAGGGCTTGTGTGCTGAAACTTTGTCCAGTTTTCCCCAGTTCCAACCCCTCAATCTAAAAAGAAGTTTATTTACAGCCAGGATGTGTCTGCTGTGACCTTGCAGACAGTACTTAAGCTTCTCTGAGGGTGGTTTATCCATGAGCAGCAGCAGGATAATGTTTAGCTTACACAGTTATTGGAAAAGCTCAGCCATTGCAAAGAGCTTTAAGTGCTGTGTTGCCCCAAGGTGTTCAGTTCCAGGGAGAAGCTGAACTGTACCTTCCTGCAGAAATAAATTTCATTTTGCTTACATGGTATTTTCGGTTGGGTTTTTTTTTTTTCAGTTGTTAGATGCAAGAACATGATCCGTTTTTTTACTGCAAGGAAGTAAAATATAAAAGAAATACTTTTATATTCTTTTTTGTTTCTTGAGATCCTGATCATCCAATAAAAGCCACAAGTGTTGTATTGGATAAACACCTATTCTTCAATGCACTTCATTTATTTTGAGACTGAACAATTCTAAAACAAGAGCTATCCTTACCTTTTACCAATTTGTTGTGTTGAAGAAAAATTGGGAGTTGACTGTAATTATTGCAGCAAGAGTTCACTTACCTTCTCCTGGGCTTGCAACCATCCTGAGAGAACAGAGGCCTCACATTTGGGACAGCAACTGAACTTGCAGTGGTAAAAGCTGAATTAAAAATGCCCTCTAGTGGCTCTCCTTCCCTTCCTTGCCACAATGCTTAAAGCAATTGTTAAGGCCCATTCAATCAAAATACAACAGAGGAGAGACTTTAACTCTGGCAATTTGTAGATATGAGTGATTGCCATTGAAAACCCCTTGCTGGCTTTGTATATGCAGTCATTGAAACTCCTTCCTCAGATAAAAATCACTCTGACAAAAGAAACTCCATAAACCAGTTACAATTTTTTGTTCATTTCACTGCTGAGCAGAGAGATCCTCTGCTAGGTGAGCTGCACACTCTCTTAACTTTAGCTTTTAAACTTTAATAGCTGTAGTTACAGTTCAACTTTGGGATTTTTCCCCAATCTCTTGCAAGCAGAAAGATTTTTAGGCAGTTTCCATCACACAGTTGCTATGATGTAGCAGATTTATAATGATATGTTTCATGATGAGGGTAAATTAATCCAAATACAAGAACTGGGGGAATGGTTTTGCAAGGTACCTCAACATCAAGATGGTGCTTTTGGCAGTGTTCAAAGGTCAGAAAGATAAAAAAGCGAGCTTTTCAGGAAAAAACAGAGATAAGCCTGAAGAAAATTAGGTGTTATCTCATACCTCAGTGTAGCTGCTTTCCTCTCTGAATTGCTCTGCATGCAGAAGTGACCATTTAGTAACAGCACCGAGCATCAGAGGCCTGTCCTGCTCTGCCTGGGAGAGTGGGGGTCTTGCACTTTTTCTCACTTACTTACCCTGAGGAAAGCACAGCAGAGGACAGAACCTGAGTGACATTTAATTTCATATTGACACAGTGGAATATTAAATAAAATTTAGGAGCCAGCTCACCCTGTTTGTCTGTTGGAGGAGCAAAAGGTGGAAGGAGGAGAGAGGGGAAAGGAATATAATCACTTTTTTACACATGAGCACTTCTTCCCAAGACACAAGTCTTGTGAAATTGAAAACTCACCCCAAGAAATGTAAATTTACAGTGGCACAGGACCTTAATGAACATTTGTTTGTTTAACTACAACCATTTTAAGCAACTCCCAATAAAAATGATCCATGTGGCGTTCAGGTCCCATTACAGCAACTGGGAAGACCTTTGCACCAGTGCAATTACATTGACTTAAACTGGGTCTTCAGATTAACCCCTGCAACTCCAGACTGCTGAGCCTCTGCTGCAGGGAGAGGCCAAATGAAGCTGGAGGGCTGGAACGGCACCTTTCCTACCATTGTTCATGGTGTTTACCTCTGTTCACCGATGTTTCTGTCTTCTTTCCTAGCACTTGAGTGTTTGGTTTAGATTACTTAGGAAACAGCTGCAGCCAAACTGGAAAGTGCAGTTGCTCTAACAGACCTGGAGCCTCCTTCATTTCTCCATTTGTTTGGGGGGTTTGTGTGTTTATAATAAGAGATTTCTGCATCTGTGGTGCCAATCTGCCTTTTGTGAAATGCTGTCTGATACAGCAGATGAAATGTCATTATTCACAGGGCAAGATCCAGCCAGCAAATGAGACATTTTAAGGGTGCTCAGCAGGAAGGTGTTTTGTGGGCTGGTGCTGTTTCCTTTCCAAAAGCTGCTTATTAGACTGTGGAGCTTTTTGTGCAAAAAGCACAAAACTCAGTCTGTGTTCACTGAGATGGACCAGAGAGAGTTTGTTCAAAGGAGTCACTTTCCTTTGCATGCTCTCAAGTTTCCAAAGGGTTTGGATCTATTGCTGTTTTCTGATCTGTATCACTAGGCTGACTCTCTTTATTGCAAAAAAACTTCTGAAAACTAGGAAACTACTTTTAGTAGTAATTTACTTCTTTTTTTTATTCAAACTTTTTGCTGCTGGTCAGCTTTTTGACCAAAGGATTAGCTATTTATTAGAAATATTAGTCCACTTTTTAACTTGCTTTCTTAGGTATATCTGGCTTATTTGGTGTTTCTGATCTTTGCGTGCCCCATAACAGGAAATGTTTACAAAGCATCAGGAGTCCCAGACTTTCCATGAATATCAATGAGGTCACAGAAGGTAATCCGTGCTAGCACCTGCTGTGAAGGCAGTGTGGATGAGGAGCAGCTGTTTGCAGCCTCTGGAAGCAGAAGATGTTTAAATTGCACCAAAGCAGCCACAGCTGGTTTTCCAAAGGATCAAGCAGGGAGAAAAATAACATTCTATGGGAAAGAAGGAAACCCCAAATAGTGCAGTCTGGCCTAAACAAGAACACAGAAACGAGTTCAAAAATGTATTTATAAAACCAGAGTTGATGACTGTACAAGTCAGCAGATAAGATTGTTCCTTGAAAAAAGTCTAAATATAGGATCTGCTATATTCTAACATATAGCTGCACCTTAATACAATACCTGGAATTAGATTCATTTTCTTATAAATACGTAAGGATTTTCTTCTGGCACAGGACTAAACTTTGCACACATATAATCAGCAAAGTCAAAACCAAATCTGAGCTTTTTTAAAAGAAACTAGAGTTCTAATTTTTTCAATGCAAATGAGAGCACAGAGCACTATGGCAACCAAACATCGTTGCTACAGAAATTTGCCATTTTTATTTGATATTCCTAAAGGCAAAAAGCACTGCAAGCCTGAGCAATACAATTTCTTTCCTCAGATGATATTAGAGAGTAGCATTTCTACTATTTTTTCCTTTCATTATATATCACTTTAGTTCATCAGCATAACCAAACACTCCAAAGCAGAATCTAAATCTCAATTCAAGTTGATATTCAGCCCAGTCAAGTACCTTCAATATGATATTGAATCTCAATTCAAGTTGATATTCAGCCCAGTCAAGTACCTTCTTGTGTTTATGTTTCACCTTCATTTACATGGTTCCTAAGTCACTTCAGCTTTATGCAATGAATTTATGAAATTACTGCATGAACATGTGAGCAATCAGTTACAGTATTCAGCTGAAGAGAAGCATTTAACCACGGTGGGATCACAGGAAACTCAGAGCAGTCAGGCTTGTTTTCAGGCTGCTGTGTGAGGCTTTATCAGTTTTGTAAATGGTACAAAAGCTGAAACTTGGTAGGGCAGAAGAAAGAATCATTAAAACATGGATTAAATAATGGAGTATCCTGAGTTGGAAGGGACCCACAAGGGTGAGTGAGTCCAGCTCCTGTCCCTGCACATGTGCCTTCTGTTTAGAACAGCTCATGTCCCTGTGCATCCCTGGCACGATGCCCAAGGGCTCCAGGGTTTGGCAGCCGTGCCCATTCCCTGGGGAGATCCCGGAGCTGCTTTTGGTGCATCTGAGCACCGCACAGAGCAGAGAGATGCAGGTAAGGGCTGCTGTGGGTGTCCTCTTTCAGCTCAGGTTTGTCAGGCAGATAAAATAATTACGTCAAACTTAAGGTGGTTTGTTGTTTGGTTTTTCTTCGCCATGTGCTAAAATACTGTTCTGAAAATGTTTGTTAAGATGACCTGCTTTTTTGTATGTTCTTCCATGCAACATAAAATTATCGTTTCGTTGTTTTAATGAAAACAAGAAACAAGTGAAAGCTCAGACTCATTGAGGATGATCGGCATCTTTCCACATGAGATAACCTGGGGGCATGCTCATCTCATCCAGGATAATTGCACCACAGTATTCAACTAAAATTCCTTGAACACAAGAAATAAAAATACACTGATAGTATCAAAGCCTCTTGTGACTTGCGAGCCTCTGCTTTTGCGAAAATGATTGTTAGAGGTTTTAAAGCAGGGACTACTTAGTAACCACGGCGTTAACATCAGTAACTACTGATTAACCTCCGTGCACTTTGGGCCCATTCCTTTCCCTCGTTACCGGGCTTAGAACCGCTCAGTGGAAATGTTAACCGAGACAAGCAGTCATATGAAACCAAAAAACCGGGGAGTCAGCAAAATGAGCCCTTTTGTTCTCCATAATTTATACGGCGAGTCAATTACGAAAGAGCTTTGCGATTTTGAGTCCCTTCAGCCGGTGTCCTCAGCGCTGAAGGGTGTAGAATCGTAGTGGAAAAAAACCCGGAAAAGCGGAGAGGAAACAGCGTGGTTTAGAGCGATATAAATGAGGAAGAAAGCCCTGCTGGTGCTTTTTCATCCTAACACGTGTCACTCGCTCCCTTTTTGCTCTCGCTATTGGGCAGCCCAGGGCCGCTCCCCTCAGCGCCTCAGGGGCGGCGGGCGCGGGGCGGTGCCGGCAGCGAGTGGGGCCGGGGCCCCTCAGCCGAGCGGCCGCGCCCGCCGCGCACAACATGGCGGAGGGGCGGGGCCGCGCCCGCCCCGCTGTGTCCTGACGGGAACCCGCGGCTGGGCGGGTTGGGCGGCGGGGCTGTCGGTCAGCGCCGTCCCTCAGCCCCGCCGGGGGCAGCGCGGGGCCAGCGGGCTCGACTGGCGGCTGCTCGGCCGGTGGGTGCGCCGGGGGCGGGGGACGGGGCGGGCAGAGAGCGGCGGCCGCCGGGGCAGCCGTGCCGGGGCACAGGGAGTGAAGCCGGGCCTGGCGCGACGACCGTGCGGAAGCGGGAGGTGGGAGTTGTGCGGGGCACGGGCTGCCGCGGCGGCGGCGGTGTGCGGTGGGTGTGTGCGGGGCACAGGGCGTGTTCTCTGCGGGGCAGGGTGGGTATGTATGCGGGGACGGGCTGTGTGAGGGTGCGGTGCGGGTGTGCGAGAGCAGAGGGGTGAGTGCGGGGCAGGGCTGTGGGGGTTCGGGGTGTTGGGGAGCAGAGGGGTGAGTGCGGGGCAGGGCTGTGGGGGTTCGGGGTGTTCGGGAGCAGAGGGGTGAGTGCGGGGCAGGGCTGTGGGGGTTCGGGGTGTTGGGGAGCAGAGGGGGTCTGTGTGTCGGTGCATGGGGTGGGGTGGTGCGGAGGTGGCGCGGCAGGGATCGGTGTGTGCCGGATGTGTGTGGGATGAGGGTGGGTGTGGGCAGCGTCAGGAGGGTGAGTGAGGGGAATGTGGGGATCTCAGAGGGGCTGTAAATCCAAATGTAACGGGTATCTGTTATTTCGCTGGGAAAAGCGGGCGCTGCCGCGCTCTGCGGTCCGGCAGCTGCTGGGGCCGTGCCGAGGCTGGCCGGGCTCAGCCCGGGCCCCGCTGGGACACCGCGTCCCCGGGGAGGCAGTGCCGGCGCTGGAGCGGGAGCGAGTTTATGTAATAATTGGCTCTTACATAATGGTCTTTAGCACACCGCTTTAATTAGCACCGCTACCGGGGGCGTCCTGGGCAGCGGCGTCTGCACACTGCGGCTGGGGAGGACCCCGAGGATGGGAGCGCAGAGAGCAGGGCTGGCACACAGGAGCTGACCCTAGGCGAGCGCCCGGCTAACCGGTGTCACTGACACTGCTGCTGGGCGGAAAACCACACCGCCTTGCACTGTCAGCCCGCCGGGAGGAACGGGGCACGGTTCTTTAAACACTGTTTCAATCGGGTTTTTGATCAAGTATGTGAAAGTCATCCTTTCAATCTCATGGCTTAGAGGGACAGAAAAAGAGTAAAGGAAAAACAGAACAGTGAATGGACTGAAAAAGGTTGGCAAACCTTGTGTTGTGCTGTAGGTGCCTTTTGGGTTTAGCTGTTGCTGGAGTTGGTAGTGTCAGCTGTCTTCCTATTATTTTGGTTGCATTCTTTCGGTAGGACTGCAAAAGGCATTGTGTGTGTTGGGTGATGCAGTGTCCCAGGAGACTGCAGGCGAGCCTTGGACAGGGACCTGGCACTGCCTTTTCCACCTCCTCTCCTGACATCAGCAGTGAAATTATGCTGTGTCTTTGCCTGTTCTCACCAGGTCACCAGATTCATAGTGGTGGGGTCTGTTGGAATGCTTGTCTGCTCTTTTTTGCATTAAGTATGGGTAGCACACTTCAGAAATGTTTTGTGACACATTGCTTTGGGTTCCAAACAGGATTTTAGCAGTTCTTGGGTTGTATCAGTAGGCCTTCTGTTTAGAATAGCTCAAGGTGACTTTTACTTCCTGCTGATTTCTTGGAAACATTTCCACTCATCTGATCTGGCTGGTTTCTTGTTATTTCTTGTGAAGCGTGCTGCTAAAAAACTGGTGTTGTGGCAGCATGTAGTGTCTGTAGCCTGAGCAAGTGGTGTCACAGGCCAACTCAAAGTGTTTGAAAGCTCACAGAGAACTCTCCTTTCTCAGTGGCTGCTAATGGGAGTAATTGTACCTGCAGTGCTGCCATACACTGAGTTTTTTAAATCCATGGGGCAAAATTCTGTTTGTGAGTGAACATCTGGTTGTACTTAGCACTATCCCACAGCTGGAACACCTTACTGAAAGCAGGAGACAACGTGAGGATGTCCCCCATGGCAACTGAAGAGCTTCAGCTGCTGCAGTGCCTGAGGTTTCAGTGCTGTTGGCACCAGAGATCTTCCCTGCAGCTTGTTCTGATTGCCCTCCAAATGAACAAATTGTGAACCTGTACAAGTTGTCAATGTCTTATACCTTTCACTGCACCAGATTGCACAGTGCTGGAAAAAAACATTAATTAACCAGCAGAAGAATTTGCCTTCAGCTGTGTAAAAGATCCTGCCTGCCTGAGGGTTGGTTAAGATGTTGAAGGTAAAAAAAAGAACAGCTGAGCTTATAAGCTGTAACAGAATTGGAAAGGTAGGCTGGCTTGTTGTAGCTGTGAGGATCATGGTAATTCACATAAATCATTAACTGGCCACATCTCTCCACAGTCTTTCCACAGGGTTTAAGTACTTATCTTCCCTTGGGTTTGAAGTTTTGACTCTATTAATAGAGTTGTACTCTAGCAGGCTTTTTTGAGAGTTGTGCAACAATTGTCAGTTTAAGTCCCAATTTTCTTCTGTGTCATGTTAGATGAGGCTTTTTGTTGTGCAGTTTCCAATAATGTTTCTTGTAGTGTTGCCATTTCTTCTTATTCTTGCCACAATGAGGAAAAAAATCCTGTCTGGAAAGTAAAAATTATTTTTTCTGATGAGTTAAAAGCAGCAGTCATATCCTTGGTTATAATTAAGTGACAGAAATGGTATCACTTTTAAGATGCCTTTATCCATAGCAATCTCTTTTGGAAAGAAGTTCTGAATGTTTCTGAGAGCTCTAGATATGCTTCTGAACTTCTATATGGAAAGCTTCTTATGAACTTTCTAATTATTTTCCCTTTCCTCCATTTATATTCCAGGCTGCAAGGACATTCCCTGTTACTGAAGGAAGGTGCTCCATTTTTGGAGTGACTTATGATGTCAGGAACTGTATCATCCTGGATTTTAAGCTCAGCCAGAAGCAGCATTATTTTACAAGGGAAAGGACGTTGGTACTCCATCTGTATCCCAAACAGGAACAAGATCAAATGGAAGCTCCTTTTCTCCAAAACATGTCCCTCCTCTGCTGGGAGCTGCAGCTTGGACAGGACTTTCTCCTTTCCCAAAGCATTCCGGCACACTTCCACCGAAGAAGAACATTTTTCCTTCCAGTTGTCTCCGGCACAAATCAACGACATCCTCAGAGCAGGCGAACTATCCCACAGAACGTTGGATTTGACTGGCAAGAGTGCCAGTTCCGTGCTGAGGTTTGAAAGCAACCAGCTGGCCTCCAACAGCCCCATGGAGGACCGGCGCAGCGCGGCCACGTGCCTGCAGACGGCGGGGATGATGTTCGGCGTGTTCGACGGGCACGCGGGCGCCGCCTGCGCCCAGGCCGTGAGCGAGAGGCTGCTGCACTACATCGCCGTGTCCCTCCTGCCCCGCCGGAGCCTGGAGGAGATCGAGCTGGCCGTGGAGGCCATGAAACCCGTGCGGCCCATCCTGCAGTGGCACAGGCATCCCAACGACGTGGAGTACCGGGAAATCGCCTCGCGGTACTTTGAGAACCTCCGCGTTTACTGGCAGCACTTGCTGGACCTGGACGCGGAGCCGGGGTTTAGTTTGGAAGAAGCCATGATTTGTGCATTCAAAAGGTTAGACTCAGACATATCACTGGAAGTTCAGGCGCCTCAGGAAAATGAGTTGATGAGAAATATTGCCCTGCAAGTAGCGTTTTCTGGTGCGACAGCCTGTGTAGCTCACATTGATGGCGTTCACCTACACGTGGCAAACACTGGTGATTGCAGAGCGGTTTTAGGGGTCCATGAAGAAGATGGAACGTGGTCTACTCTCCCTCTAACCCGAGACCACAATGCCTATGATGAATTTGAGATTAGAAGATTGAAGCGAGAGCATCCTAGATCTGAGGAGAAAACCCTATTTGTGAATGACAGATTACTGGGGATTCTCATGCCCTCCAGAGCTTTTGGAGATGTGCAATTAAAATGGAGTAAAGAATTGCAACACAGCATTCTCGAGAACAGCTGCGATGTTGAGGCTCTAAACATTTATCAGTACGTTCCTCCGAACTACCACACCCCCCCTTACTTAACTGCAGAGCCTGAAGTCACATACCACAAGTTAAGAAGCAAGGACAAGTTTCTCGTTATTGCTTCAGATGGGCTATGGGAGATGCTGAGTAATGAGACGGTTGTAAAACTTGTTGCTGGACACCTTACTGAGCT
Organism: Zonotrichia leucophrys gambelii; assembly: GCF_028769735.1. Lineage (NCBI taxonomy): Eukaryota > Metazoa > Chordata > Aves > Passeriformes > Passerellidae > Zonotrichia > Zonotrichia leucophrys. The sequence goes on along the minus strand of NC_088181.1, from coordinate 18,166,247 downwards.
CAACATGCAGAGACCACCACTGACTTTTAAGAAACCGGTTAATTTGGGTTACATGCACAACTTGTTGCTGCAGAGGAAGAGCAAAGGCTTGGCCTCCCTGGACCAGAACGCGGCCACGCACCTGATCCGGCACGCCATCGGCAGCAACGAGTACGGCGAGGTGGAGCCCGAGAAGCTGGCTGCCATGCTGGCCCTGCCCGAGGACCTGGCCAGGATGTACAGGGACGACATCACCGTCACCGTGGTGCACTTCAACTCACAAACCATTGAGGATTACTACAGGAGCCACCAGTAGAGCCTGGCGCTGCTGCACTCCAACACCACCAGGGAACTTCCAGAACCGTTCCTCTCGCTCTCTGGTGCTCCAGCTGCTACCAGTGCCTGCAAGATCCTAAATCTTGTTGTTACTTACTGGCTTTGAAAATAACTTTCTAAAAGGTGAAATTTCCCTGGGTTTCCAGGTTTGTATACACTGAAGAAAAACGTTTTCATAAAACCTCACTGAAATGTGATTGAACTAAAGGTCGTGGACCAGTTCTGATTCCAGGAGAACCTCTGGTAAAACTCTCCGATGAACAAACAAGGCAGATTTCACTGAGACTGGTACAGTTTAATGGAGATGGATAATAGGTGTAGCTGCATGGAGTGTCAGGCTCTGCTCTTGTGGGGAGTGAGTAGCATCCTGTTGAAGCACTGTAACTGAATTAAATAAATTAACTACCAAACCTTTTCTGGATGTGTCAGATATTTTAACAAATTGCCCCATATTTATAAAATAACATGAAAGAAGGCTGTTCAAACAACCCTGGGATTTTCAGATGCCTTTCCTGATTCTCTTCCTTAAGCAAGGGAAAAATTGTAACTTCTTGTGCAGTTCTTTTCAAGTGGGAATTCATATTCTATGTGTGGACTTGTGTGACAGCTTGGGGTTCAAACACATGGGGTTCAAACACGTCACAGTTCCCTGTTCAGGATTTAACAGTACTAGACTTAAGCATTTGAGTCTTTTGCTTAAACCATGTACTCTTTATTAAAGTATTGATAATTTAAATTGTTTGTCAGATCTAGAAGTTCAAAAATTCACCTAAAAGTAAATACAGCAAAAGAGAGCACCTTTCTCTCCAGATTTAACTTAGAAGAGATAACAGTGCTGATACTTCTCCAAAATAGGTTTAATTTTTCATTCTTGCTTCTCCTTATAGGTACAGAGTTATTTTCCCTAATGAGTGTAAGTTTTAGTCTCTGAACATACACAAAAGTGTATTTTACAATGATTTTGCTTTGTACTGAGCTTTCCAGACTGCCCTCCAACCTTGCAAATAAGCTTTTACATATGGTGTTCTCTGGTGCCTCTTCCTTGTTTGCAGTCCGCAGGAACTGTTTCCCACAAGGATTTACACACTGGGAATATAAACCTGTTTACTGTTCTTGCTGCTGAGTAACAACTCGTGTGTGTGCAGGAAAGCAAATAAAAATATTACTTTTTTTTCTTAAATTCACTTAAAAAACATTATCCTTCTACAGTTTAGTAAATTAAAAAGTTTTTTTTTTCTCAAGATCTAAAGTAGGCAAGGTCTTGGGGCTTAAACTGGTAGCATTTTTGGATTTGGGGCTCTTTGTGTACTTTTCCTTATACATAAAATTTCTTAGTGCTTTTTTCAGGCATTTAATAATCTGTTTTGAAGATGGGATTAGAAGGAGAAGGAAGCTAAAACTGTTAAAAAATATTCATGCTTTTGACTATTCAGGATTGACTCTAATTAAGTGCTACAATTGCAATCACTAAATGTGTCCCTAAAAAAAACAAAGTTCTGTTCCTTTCACCATCCAGTGTGAAGTCATCTCTTGAAAGAGTCACTTTCATCAAGTTTAAGTCTTGGAGACATTGTTATGTGTAGGTTGTAATTGCATCTGCAAATTAGTGGTGATTGTTTTGGGTAATGTGTCTAAAAATCAGAAAGTTATTCCCCATTTCACAGTAGGTTTGCTCAGTTTTGACGTGCAGCACTATAATTATCTGTGGTGAAAAAGGATGATGTTAAACTAGTTAAAAGTTTGGTTTGGTTGGTTGGTTTTTTAAATACAAATAATGGATTCAGCTGCATGTTCCCTGGAATTTGTTGCTGTCAGTGAAGGCAATCCATCCATGCTTAGAATCATTTGGGTTGAAAAAGATCTCTAAGATTGGATCAGCTGTTAACCCATCACTGCCAAGGCCACCACTGAGCCGTGTCCCCAAACACCACATGGCCCTAAATGTCTCCAGGGTGGTGACTCCACCACTGCCCTGGGCAGGCACTCAGGGAAAGACAGAAATTTACCTGAAACTCCTCCATCTCCACCAAATTAGTGAACTAGGACTAATTAGGATGAGAAAATCCCAGGATGAAAAGTCCACCCATGTAGAAGAGTGTGAGGGCTCTAGAAACCCAAAGTGATTCTCTGAGCTGCCAAGCACGAGGAGAAGGCAACCTTCAGGTAAGCAAGGTGTTATTGTGCATTCTTACCAGAGTACTGAGCTTTGTACTCTCAGCTGATAGCCCAGGCCTGTGCATTCTCACACAGAGCCCCTGGCCAGCCACTCTGCCCTGTGGCTGTCACACCCAGGTGACAGCAGCAGCCACTGGAGGTGCCACTCCCCAGGCAGGGCTGTGCATTCACCCCACCAAACAGTGAGCAGCTGGAGCCACACAAGCACTGAGATCATCTCTACTTCCATGCTCACATAGGAGCAAGGGGACAATGCTGTCACCCCTCCCTTGGTGATCTCTGACAGCTGGCACCAGGTGATGCCAAAGAACTGTACCTGATCAAAATCAGGGGGAGTCTCTCAACAAGCTGAGGGGTCTTCAGCTCTGAAGGGCTGCTCAAACAGAATAAAGTATACACTGTGCTGAAATATTGCATTTTCTTGAATTCCTTTCAGTCTCAATTCTCTGCACTATTAGGTGTGCATATTTACTCAGGAAATAATCACGTTTTAACGTCACTGCAGAAATTAAAGGTTGTGCTGAGCTGTGACAATGTGCACACAGCAAAATGATTTGTGATGAATTCACCCACTACAACCATGGTCCAACAGCTTGCTGCACCCTGCAATTGCCTGAATTGACAGCAATTCAATTGTGTCTTCTATCCAATGGATTTTAACACAGTTCCAGATTCAGTCACTCTCAATTCTCAGAAATGTGTACACCATACACTTGTGGTGAGGAAAACTGTACCCATTTGAACTGGATCATAGGTATTTTCATCTCTAAATTGCTTCATTAATTAGTGCAATCAGAGCTAACTGGCACTAATAAAAATAGTATTTTATGACTAGGAGAGTCAAAAATTTCTATGTGAGCAAACTAACTGCCTTAACCTGCTCCTGCAAGCTTGATGATGTGAAGATTTATGAGAACGTTTAGATGCAACTCCTGCAAAATTGACAATCTGTTGGAATTAACACCTTTGCAGGCATTCTGGTTTAGGTTAGATAGTTCTGCTTGCCTTTGTGTTCTTCATTTCCACAGCAGTAAGAGATATAATAGTCAATAGTAGTCACACAAATTCTGTGTCTTAAAATTATGAGCATTATAACTTTTAAATAAAACATCTGAGGTTAAGCATGGAGATGTAAATACTAGGAAAAATATTATTTTCTTCCCTAAAACTTACACCTTGTACTCAAATACACCTTTTCTATACTTTTTCTTCAGTACTCCAAAATTATTATGCTTATTTATATTTAAGTATTGAGACCTGCATAATTTAGTTGGAGTTGGGAGAGGGTCTTTTTTTTTTTGTAACTTTTTTTGTAGTTGGTGAGGGGAAATCACTGTTTTTGTAAGTAAAAATACTCCTTTCAGACTTAAACCAGTCTTTATTAAATGGGTGCAAGGCAAGGTTTTGGTTGCTGCACTGGAATGCAGCTCCTAGGGAAATGTGCCAGGTTCCAGGTCAGAAAGCACAAAGGTTCAACCTGGGGTACAAGTAAACAGCTGGAGTTTGCTGAAGTGTTTGTAGCTCTGGGGGTTTTCCACAACAAAAACAACTCTTAATAAATGAAAGTAAAGACATCTTGACACCGTTGAGGTTCCATTAAATTAACCAGGTAGCATCGGGGACATGAGGTCACCAGCTAAAATATCCAAACTGGGCTTTAGTTAATTTGACACTTGCAGAAAGTTATTTTAACTTTGATATGTACGTGTTCATTAGCAGTTAAAGCATCTCTGTAACATTCAAAATGTTGTTGTAATTGTCTTAAATAATGCAAAACCCCCCTACAACACCTACAAAAACAATAAATCTTTGAATTGCAATAGACCAGTAGCAAGGCAAGTGTTCATGTACTCAGTCTTTGAGGCATAACTTTTTTCCCATTAATTCTGAGGAATTTATCTGTTCTTGGAGAGGTAAAAGAAAAGAAAATTGTTTGGGACTGATTTCTTCCAGAAGAAGATACTTGTGTATAATTGAGGAAGAGTTTTTTGGTGCTAACAGAGTCGAGGCTCTCTGTTCAGAGCTGTAGTTACAGTGAGAACCAGAGGCAGATCTGTGCACTCCTGGGGGTTTGTCAGGGGTCAGTTTGTCCCACTGCTTATTTGTGCTCTGTTCTGCCACAGCCTGAGGACTTCCATGGAAAGCAGAAAGGGAAGAATCCCAAGTGTGACCTTCTCTTGGGGCTACAAAGCGTGGTGTGACATGAAAAAATGTTTTCCCTTCTTGTATGTGTGCTGGGGACATTGACCTTCAAGTTGTCACTGTCCAGTGGAACACTTGCCATTTTAGCAGATCCTTGTGTTTATCCCCAAGGTCTGGCTCTCAGTGCTCCTGCTGGATCTCTGCACTTGCCAGCTGGGTGGGATCATTTCTGTGCTGGTGGCTCAGGGACATCACAGCCTGGCCTGTGCCAGCAGTTGGGGCAGAGAAGAATAATGATGGGTTTTATTTGGGTTGAGGGAACTTATCTGGCACTTTTCTTAAAAAGAAAAAAACCTGCATGGCTTGATGAGTTTTTTTTTTTTAATCAAGCAGTGCAGAAAGGGAAACTGTGGTCAGCAGGCAATGTTTAAAATTATATGGGTCATAAAGCACACTTCCCGTGTCTCCCTGCTGCAATTTTGGAGCCCATCCTTTAGACACTTGTTCTGGGGTGGGCAGTGAGCTCAGACTCTGGCTTTGTACTTCTCCCAAACCAGCCCAGAGGTTCTCCATGTGGGAATTCTTCCCACCTGCAGGCGACTGCAGTGCTTTAGGAGCCAGTGTGCTGCTGCCAGTGCAGGGGGTTCTGCATGCCCAGGGTGCAGCCTTGGGCATGGCCCTTTCTGTTTGTGTTCATTTGCTTTTGTTTGTCCCCTCTGAAATGCCCTTGGTTGCTTTGAGATGGCTCTCACAGCCCAACTTCACATTCCATATTTCTCTGTTGATTTTCTTGACAAGCAGAATTCCCATTTCAGTGCCTTTCTGCATAATCCTTGCTCTGGGACCTGCAGAGCCGGGCTTGGCCAGACGATGTCACCTGAGTTTTGCAAAAGCATTGCTGTGCTGTGACCAGTCTCTCCTTGCTCTTAATTGTCATAACATAAATTTCAGATGCTCTTGAAAATAGAGGAAAAAACCAACAACCACCCACACACATGTTAAAAATTCCGTGTGATTTATCAGTACTTCGAACTTATGAACAGGGTAATCTAAGCAAGAGTTTGATTGGCTTTAATTCTTTTTCAAGACCAAGTGTGAATGGCCCGAGTGCCCTCAGGGGTTGAGCTTTGTCTCCTTGTCCTGGCTCTGTGAGGTACAAGGACATGCAGGTGAGGCCAGGACACCCTTCCTGAGCCTCCTGGACAGGCTGCAGCTGCACAAGAGGCAGAGATGCTTCCAGAGCTGGGGAAATGTTGGCTCAGCCACAGCCCCTGTGTCTCCTCCTGCTGCTCCAGCTGCTGCCCCAGGGCCTCACTGTGCCTTGGAGTAAAACAATTTCATTTGGACAAATTTTCAGTATGGGCATTGCATTGGAATGCTCCTGGAGGAATGGGGATGCATTGTTAGTTTGGGTGTTCACAGAGATGTCTGCTCCAGCCTCTGTGTCACCCGGCACTCCTGGGTAAAATGAGGATTTCTCCACCCTTTACCCTTTCATCTCCAGTTCTGTTTCTCTGGGCATAGCTGCCTGCACTGGGTGCAACTTATCAAAACTTGCATTTTCTGTGTATTCTTGCTGTCACATTTCCCACATCCCTCTCCCCCTCCTATTCCTGTTACTCCATGGTATTACATTTTCTGGTTATTGTTCCAAACAACTACATCAGGAAAAAAGGACAACATTGTGATTTTAGAGCAGTACGAAAAGGGAGACATGACTTTCTTCCACAGAGGAGGATGAGGGAATTCCAGCGTGCCACCAGGTGTAGTTTCTGACAGGTGCACATGTGAGAAATCCACAATTCCATAGCAAAGCTTCTCCCATTTGCTGCTCTCACAGCAATGCAGAATTAACACAGAAATAGCCCCATATGAAGTGCTGGGGGACAGAGGAATAACTTTGTCCTCGTTGTTATTTGATAAAAGTAATGCATCATCCTCTTAGACCAATTTTACCTTTTGTGTAATCCCAAACTTCAGCCTGGGATTTGTTTGAGTCTGTTTCTAACCACTTACCATGAAAATAAAATAACCAGACAATAAGTGGAACTCAACTGAAGGATTAAGATGCTGGGCAGTGGTGGAGCAGGACAAAGTTGTGGGTTCTGGTCCCAAACCCTTTTGGAGTCTTTACTAACCAGATTTTTCTGTGCTCTCCCTCTATTAGACGTGAAATCCAGTCATTTGGGCAGATTTTCAGAGGAAACAATAGGTCATGATTAAAATTTTCCAGGGTTGGGGCTCATGAAGCTTCATCCTATTAAAAAAAAAAAAATTGGAATAGTGATTTCTGACTGTTTGGAAGCATTTGTAAAACAAATAAAATCAGGGCAGCCAGCCCTAATTATGATGTGCCATGCATTCAGGAACCTGCTCTTTGCCAGGGCTTTTCTCTGCTGTGAAATTCCCTGTGAATTCCCAAAGCAGGCACACTTGCAACGTTCAGTTTATGAATAAGAGATAATTGCTGTATTATTGAAACTATGGCAATAGTAGTAAAACCTTAACACTGCTGAAAAAGGGGATTTATTTATTTTTGTTATGATTTTGTGGTGAGCCCCCTGTCTCTGAAATCTTTGGCCAACAGTCTGAGTTTCTGTGGTGAAAACCCCAAAACCTGTGAATCCCACAGCAACAATGGGACATTGCTGCCCTTGTATGACCACATGACATAGAGGAAAAGGGGCTTCAATTTCATTTTAGCTTCTGTTTTGTTTTGACTTCAATTTGTGTGTGGTTTTTAATCACCTGGTGTGCTTGCTTATCTGGTTACCTTCATTCCCTTTTCTGGAGTGAGAGTTAATTTTTTAATGGCTTTTTCATTTATTTTTTTCCCCCAGTCAGGCTTTTAGAGGCATTCTAGTGTCATTCTCAGTGCATGCTGGTAATAAATATTTCTACTTGATTCACCTGCCAACTCATCTTTTATTCATCCTGCTGATGAAAACAATCTCCCACGAAACTTCTGTTGCTGAGAGAGTTCAAAAACTTTCCAGTTATGGATGTAATTGATCTCCTTTCCAGCTCAGTGTGAGAACCTTCTATTGCTTTTTTACACATTTTTGAGGAGGTCAAGAATTGTAAAGTTCTGATGTTAATTAGAGCAAGAGGAAGGTTGTAATCCAGGGAATGTAGCAAGAGGTGAACCTGCTCTTATTTTATGTCCTCATTGCAAAATCCCCACAAACAGCAGCTGAAATCAAACAGCTCTCCTCGAGTTGTATTTTGCAATTATGTTTTGTGAAAACTGCAAATTGTGGCAGGAGCCTACACATGTAGTTAAAATATAACAAAATCACCAAATAAATTTGAACAGGTTGTACTGTTCCCCACACCACCTGATGGCTGCAGCTGTATATATATATATATATATATACACATTAATTAAAAAAATTAAAATTTAGTATTAAAATAAATTAATTTAGTATTAAAATTAATAATTTAGTATTAAAATAATAATTTAGTATTAAATTAATAATTTAGTATTAAAAATACTAAATTATTTTTCTGTCAGTGTGGCTAAACACATCCCTTGATCTACAGAGGGAGAACAAGACCTGGAGGCAGGCTGGGATCCTGGCAGCCCTGAGCACCAGGATCTTCCTGCTTTAAATACATTTTTGTGATGAAAATATGATTTTTATGCTGTGTGATGAAAAAGGAGAGGTATGAATATGCATCCATTTAAGCTTTTATTTTTGCCAAAGGAGGTTTTCTCGACTTGGTGACATTTTAGCTGCTCTGAGGATGTTACCATGAGCTGAGAGGCATGGTTTTATTTCTGATATTTCCTTAGGAGCACAGCAAAGGCTGGCTCTGGTTCCCTGGGTGGTGTTGAATTAAAACCAAACGATGCAGGCATTGCACAGAAGTCAGACCTCGTGGTCAGTAGGACAATTCTACTGGGAAAGCGGAAGGAAAGCAAATGTCCACCTTCAAAAAAAAAAGTCACAGGATTTTTGATTCCTTGGCCTGGAGCAGGAAACGCAGGGTTGTGCTCTGCCTTGAGCTCACATAAATTTTCACTGCCATGGCAGCCTGGGCTCTGTCCAGAGTCACTTGGGTGTCCTTGGGAAAGCTGGGAGGAGCGAGAGTGGGATGTGCACGGGATACCTGCATGTGCAGGGTGGGATACCCAGGATGATGCTTAAGGGTCTCTGCTTTTATGGCTGGGCAAATGGCTGATCTCTATTCTGGCTATCAGCTGATAGAGTATATTTTTATTTATTGCTGACCACTTTTTGAACTTTGGTCTTTATTTTTTTTTTTTTTGTAGCAGAAATAGATTGGATCAATAACCTATTAATAACCTATTCAAGCCCAAAGTTCTATTCATCTGCACTTTCCAAACAAGAGATATTTCCATTGTTCATTATTACGTGCCACTTCCATTTCAACCCTGAACTCATAAATCATAAATGAGCTTGAAGTATTCATTTCCCTCTTTCAGCACTACCTTTATCTGGTATTTGCTGACATGGCTCATTATAAGTTATTTTTGAGCACAGTCCGACCTTGTTTTCTGAACAGATGAATTCATTGTTGGAAAAGACTCTATAAATAGAATTTAGGGGCCCCCAAAATGAGAAATTCGAGCTCATTAGGATCACAGCTGGAACAATGTGATCAGATATACAGAAATTTTGAGCTGGTGAAATGAAAGCAAAGCCTTGGCTAATTGGTTCTGAACCTTTAAACAACATAAGAGTGATAGAAACCATCTGGAAAAAGAGATTCAAGGCAGTATACACTGGAAGGAGAGAAGGAAGGGAGGAAAAATGAGGGCAGTTAATGCTAAGGAAAATAAATTAGGTGTATACAGTGGGATAAACAAATTATTTCTGGTATCTTCTGCTATTCTGAGCTATCTCCACCTGAGGCTTGCATGAAATTAAGTCTTATTAACCACTGCCAGTCTTCCTCATAGGTAAGAGGCAGATTTGTCTCCTGTATCAACACTTAGTGCTGAAGTGGAGAGGTAAATTTATGGATGAGTGACTCTACTTCACTGTCTCAAGCAGGATTGCTATTGGAAAATGCATAAATCCTCTAAACTATCCACCCTCAAGGAAGAGTAAGGACTTCAGGCCACAAGTAATTCCTGTGGGAACTGCTAACTGGGCACATAGAGCTGGAGCTCTGGAGCTGGGCATGCATGGAGGCTTTGCTCTAATTCCTCCCTTATTGGCACATCCAAGCATGGCTGGATGTCAAACCAGTCAGTTTTATCGTCATGAAACAAAACCCTGAGTAATGTCTTGATTTCTTCTTTCCTCACTGAGGAACAAAGCTCATTGTGCAGGGTGAGCACCCTGAGACCCATCAGGCAACGAGGGGGAGCTGGAGGACATTTTCCTAGGATGTGACATTTGATATTTAAGAATTACTTTATCATAAAATCCCAGAATGGTTTGGGTTGGAAGGGACCTTAAATCCCACCCAGTGCCACCCCATCCATGGCAGGGACACCTCCCACTGTCCCAGGCTGCTCCAGCCCCAGTGTCCAGCCTGGCCTTGGGCACTGCCAGGGATCCAGGGGCAGCCCCAGCTGCTGTGGGCACCCTGTGCCAGGGCCTGCCCACCCTGCCAGGGAACAATTCCTCATTCCCAAGATCCCATCCAGCCCTGCCCTCTGGCGCTGGGAGCCATTCCCTGGCTCCTGTCCCTGCAGCCCTTGGCAGTTGTCTCTCTCCATCTTTCCTGCAGCTCCTTCAGGCCCTGCAGGGCCACCCTGAGCTCAGCCCAAAGCTTCTCCTCTCCAGGCTGAACAATCCCAATTTTCTCACCTCTCTTCATGCAAAACATACAAGAAAATATATTTATTGCAAATGCCTGAGAAAGGAATAAAGGGCAGAAAGGGCAGCCAGTGGAGTGAGGAAGTTTGCTGAGATCAGCCCATGCTAGAAACAGATAAAACCTGTGAGCCCTGGCCGTGCCCAGCTCTGGCTCAGCCACAGGGCATGAGCAGCTCTTGGGAAAGTCCTGCTTCCTCCTCCTCACAATGGAAGAGTGAAATATCTTTGACATGAGCTGCTTTTCTTGTTCACACTCGCAAAATTCATCTGGTTCTGCCAAGAATTCGATCTTTTGAGAGGGCTGTTTCAAGAGATACTTTCAACTTTGAGAAATTGTGTCAGCTACAAATATTTTTTTTTTTTAATAAACCATCTAGTATTTCTGTCTGGAAGATAAAGAAGACTTTTCTGTGTTCACAGAACTGCATTAAGAAAAGAAGCAGTGATAATGGCAAGACAGGTGGTTGATTTCCCCAGCTGTTTCTCACCTGCGGGATCAGGGAGGCTGCTGGATTTAAACAAAACTGCAAATGCTTTTTAGACTCACTTATACCACCCTAATGGGAAGGACACAGGCAGTACCTAAAATTACATTTTTTTTGGTGGTGTTTCTTGTGCTTGTCATTTCTACTGTTAATGTGCATAACTTGCATAACTTCAAGGTGCTGTCTGTCTTTCCTCCTGTGTTTCTTGACACTTATTTTAGAAATAATTCTTTAATTTCTCTAAAACTGGAAATTTCTGATGTACCTATGTAGTTGAGTTTTGTGGCAAAATTAGACTATCTAAACCAGAGTATTCTGAAGTCAGAAAAAAGGAAACCTGAAGCTCAAAATCACTGTATGCTTTGAATTGTGCCTTATTACAATTTTGGTCCCTTCTTCAAAAACTAAAAATACCCCCAAACCCTCAACCTCTGTGGAAACAAGCACCATTCCCTCAAAACCAAGCAAGTGTGAATGGGAGTCTGTCCAAGCAGATTTTTCATATTTATGAAGTTCAGAAGACTTGGAGACTGTAGCAAAAATCCTGTGCACACTGTTCAAAACTACCACCTCACATTCAGCTGGCTTGCTGTGTGTGTAGGATCCGAGCTGAAAGCACAAACTGACTTTTAAAAACCTATTTCAATTTTAGATTAAATTAATGATCTTAATTGCACTATGGGTAGTGCAAGCCAGGACTGATTAAGAAAAAGAAAGTGATAGAAAATCATGCACTGACCTGAAAAATAAATTTGTTGTGCTCGTTTCAAAATTACTGAAGTACTTCTTGCATGCTGGTCTTTTCCCTTTGGTCTCTGGGGACTTGCAAACTTTTTTCCCCTCTGGCAAAGGATGTGTTGATTTACATCATACACAATGCTTATAAAAAGAAGAGATTAAAAATAATACACAGTCTAAATCCTTTAAGCACACACACACAAAATTGATAAAGACAAGTCTCAGCAAAAGGAGTGAGGAAAGAATGTAAAATACTCAGAGAGTACAAAACATTGGCAAGCAGAAGTAAATTTGGCATATTCTATATGAAAGTGTCCATGGTGCGTTTTGCCTTCTCATGTTAATGGTTTGAATGCAGTAATGCTGGGGCAGACAAGCTCAGACAAGCTCAGGAGCCAATTTTAAGAAGCTGTTACATTTCCCCATCTTAAATCTTTTAAAGATGATGATTCACAATCTTTATTCATTAATGGACAGCTGATTCATCGCTGGTTATAGGGGAAATAGATTTTTATATTGCAGCATAATTGCTCAGATTGCTTTATAAAGACCGTGCAATCACTTCTATGATTGATGTCTGCTTGGAAGGTTTACAAGTTGTCTGCAAAGCCTATAACCTGCCAAGTCACAGCATTAGGGCAATCACTAAAGTGATATAAAGTGATAACTTTTAATTTATGAAAAGGTTTTTCTTAAAAAAAAAAGTTTTAAAGCGCTCACATCTTTTTCAATGGCCTATAGAGCTCTAATTTTAATTTAAAAATGAGACGTACAATAATTTTCTGTTGGTTTAAATAAACTGGATTGTTCAGTCCCACATTTCACGGTCTTACATGCTGATTTTCACAGGATAAAAACTGGAATGTTTGGAGGTAATCAACAAAATAGTATAGGAAAATAAACCCTGCAATAAATATTGGACATTTTCCTAATTTGCCTGGCAATTCCAAGGAGTTACCATACTGCTGGGAGAGCTGAGCTGACCAGTGGCATCAGGTTGTTCCTGGCTTTTAGTGTCTCAGGATTAAAGAAACGCGCTCATTTGGGGATACTTTGATTCATCATTCATTCATCCCCATCATAATTATAATAAAAAATGTAAAACATTATCATTATCACTATTATTCCTCCAATAATTCGGCCCCCAATACTTTGCTGGGCTTTCAGCAAGTCTTTGGCAAGCAGTAACTCCGAGCTGTCTCTCACTGTGGGTGTCTGGCAGAGGCTGAGGCTGCAGAGCCAGGATGTTCACAGCTTTGGGCGTTGGGAGCCGAGGGAGTTTATGCCACAGACACTGTGAAATAATTATCTGAGAGCAGATTTGTCCTGGTAACAAGGACAGAAAGCTGTCCCTGTTGTTGGGAGGTGACTGCTGGGAATCACTGCTCCTTCTGCATGCGTGGGGAGAGGGTGAGAACACAAAACCTGGAATTCTATGGGAAAAAGGAAATCCATGAGAAGCTTTCAGACAGCCTGTCTTCAAAATCTGTTTGTGTCAAAAGGCCAGACAGTCCAGCTTTAAAAATGCTAACTAAAAACTTGCAGAAAATGCAGAAATCTTGAAGCCAACTGATTCTTTGTGAGATTCTGATCCCCCTTTTCAAATACAAAATCTCTGTGCAACACTGAGTGTAACTGAAGTGTAACAGCTCTCTCTAGAACACTGAAAACCCTAAGTAGCTGAGTGAAATGCACTTGTGTCAGGCAAGGATTGATGGTCTGCAGCTGATGGTTGGTGTGGAAGCTTTATCTCTGCTCCCTTTGACAGGTTCTCCTTAAAGTTTCCATCTCTGGCATTTAACCCTCATGTCGATTTTCATAATTATTTTTTACGGTTTTGATGACAACTCTATTTCTGCTTCATGTGTTGCTTTTTACTCTCCAGGGCTCCTTACTTCTATCCCATTATTACCACTCAAATTTTGTGAGAGAAGAGTTCACCCAGTGTGAAGGCATTTTTTGGTTGTAAAAGCACAAAATGGGGAGCCATGAGTTGCACTCAGGAGATGGCACTGACTAAAGCTTTGTTTATGTGAGCAGAAAGCAGCTGAATCTCTGAACATCCAAAATGCTACAGAGGCTCTTCACAGTATTCTCTTCCTTTTATTGGAGCCCTGATGGAAATTTCCACTTTCCAGCTTTGCAGAATTCCCATTACTTTAATAGTAAGTGTGGAAATGTAGTTTGTGTAATTCTAACTTTTACCACAATCCTTTATGCATTTCTTATTTCATATTGATACAACTAATTGATACAAAATGTCTTACTTTTGTTGTTGTCTTCTGAACTAATAAATAATGTCAAAATGAAAGTGTAAGGAGGGTGGGGAGGAAATATCATGTCTGCATAAGAGAGAGAATAAAGTGTATTTATGTAGATAAACAAATATATTTCATAAATACAACAGTAAGAGAGCTTAAAGTAGATCTATAAATTTTTTGTTGTATTTATTTGAATTGGGAAAAAATGCTGTCTTTGTCACAATTTTTTTCTGAGGCTCTGATGACTGTGAATTGTTTAGAGGCAAAGTTAGGGGGTAACTGCAGCAGTGAATGAAACCTGTCTGTTTTCCACCACACTTCAGACGGGTCAAAAGGAACTGTTTTTATATGTGAGTCTAGGTGGGAGATACAGAATGTGAAGGTCCCTAATTCAAATTTGTGCTTTTTCAGAGGCTTTGGCAGCATCCACAGCTTTGCTCTGATGCTCTGGTGTCAGATACCTCTTTTCAACCCCCTTATTTCTGTGTTCCTCTGTCTGGTGTTTCACCTCCTGGGAGGGAGCACAACAGGATTAATGAGACAATCTTATCTGCTGCAAGGCATTGGAAATGGCACAGAATGGCATGTATTAATACTGCCTTTAGCCTAATGTACAAAAGAGCTTAAACATGAATTCTGTGATAGGGTTTGCCTTGTTGCATTTAACTCAAAATGCAGATTCAAGCCTGCAGTGCCAATAATTGCAGTGCCAGTGGCTGCAGTGCCTGCTCTGCTGGGCACTCAGACTCTGTACTTTGGGTTTGCAGGGGACCAGGGAGGAAATCTCAGCCAAGGACACAAATTTAGGCATTCAACTCGCTTGCTGCTGTGTGGCATCCAAGATTACCTCTGTTTTAGGGAGAACTGAGGACTGTTGTCCCTGGCTGGTTTCTGGCATGTCTCTCTGAGCAGGATTGACATGACTCTGACACTGTTGCTAATGGCTCTGCATCTCTGTCACTGGAATTTGTGGGGCCTCTGCATGGGAAAGCGCCAGGTAAAGTTCTGTCCCCTGGAACAACAGCTGAAAGGTGCTGTTCCATTTGTCATACAGTTTTTCTTGCATATGTCTTCAAAGTTTCAGCTGAAGTGCCTGAGATCTACAGAGCCCAGGCTGACTGAGCAGAATGGGTGCCTGCATTTCAGTGGAATTTCCTGCTATCCCCTTTTGCACTGCCCTCACCATTAGAAGAGAAGAGCCAAAAGCTCTGCTGTCATGGACATATTTTATGAAAAATCCTTTGCTAGGACTTTGTCTCCTGAGAAGCTGAGAGGCCTCAGGAACAAAATGTAAGCAATGGTTATCTGCTGCTGTGGAATGCAACAGGTGCACCTGGGATTGGTCTCATGTGGTTGTTTCTAATTAATGGCCAATCACAGCCCAGCTGTCTCGGACTCTCTGTCAGTCACAAGATTTTATCATCATTCCATTCCTTTCTATTCCTTGCCAGCCTTCTGATGAAATCCTTTCCTTTGCTCTTTTAGTATAGTTTTAATATATAATTTTCTTTTAATATAATTATATATAATAAAATAATAAATAAGCCTTCTGAAACATGGAGTCAAGATTCTCATCTCTTCTCTCATCCTGGGACCCCTGCAAACACCACCACAGATTGCTACCATAAATGTCTGAAATCCTGCTAAAGTCTCCAAGCCATCCTACAGAAGGGCACCCAGCCCTCTTAAAAGCAAGAGAGACTTGAACAGAATCTGTGGCTGCCATGGGGTATTTTTAAAACTAATTGCAGAATAAAAGTTTCCATGTTTTTGAAAAACAGCAATACTCTCTTAAAAATGGAAGCTTTTTCCTTGCTTCTTTTTTTTTTTTTTAATTTAATCTATGGATATTTTAAAATTATCTCCTCCTGAGTATAAAAGTGGTAGTGCTCCACTTCTCTGCTGAAAATATTAACCAAACTTCCCAGAGACTTCTTTAAGTCATATCCCCAGTTTGAAGCAGCACTTGTCACACCAAACTTTAATTTGAAGGTAAATAATATCTGTCTGGGATATTTCCACGCTGCATTCTGTTTCCAGACTTTATGCACAGCAAGATTTGCCATCTCTAAAGCAGCAAAGCAGTGTTTGACATTGCAGCACCATATTGCTGGGTTTTTTAAAGGCATATTTATGAATAACCACAGCCAGAACTTGCCTGCTGAAGAACCAGCATTCCAGTTATTTGTACTCATGGAAATGGGGGATTCTTGAGTCTGATCCACCACACAGAGCAGTGTTGGAGCTGGAGGCAGGAAAACACACAAGCACTTTGTTCAGGGGGTGAAAAATGAGTTACAGCAGCAGCATTCAGCTGTGTCCCTCTGGCCAATGGAAGAACAGAGCCAAGCTGTGGCCAAAACACAGGGCAAAAAAGAGCAGAAGCAGTACCAGTTCAACCTTTATTAGCTTTCAATATTTGTCTAGAATGCTCAAATTACTGAATTACTTTCAGTATTTGTCTAGAATGCTCAAATCCAACTGAACTAGAATAAGTCTGTTTTAGAGGTGTGATTGCATATGAAAGTAAAGTAGGGAGCTCATTTCACTGCAGTCTAAATGAAATACAATGTCATTATTTATCTATTTTGGCTGAATTTTTGTGTCTGTTCTGCAATTAATAGGCTGACAGCCTACCTTTCAATCAATTCCTCTTAGGAACAAGAGTGTATTCTTTTTTACTGTTCCACTTAGGCAAAAATGGCTCCTCTACTGGCACCTTACAATTAACTTTTTTCCAGGTATGTGGTGGAAATGAAAGAGCTGGACTAAATACAAGAAGGAACCATGTCAGCTGTGGGTAGAGTGTCTAAATCTGTGTCAATCACAGGAACAAAGGCATCTTTCCAGCTTTTTGCTCCAGGGATCCAGCAGCAGTTGGGGGTTTGCTGCTGCCTCGCAGCTGGGAGCAGGTGAGCTGGTTGGAAACACGATGCTGAGCACTGCCTGCCTCCACTAAAAACATCCCAGCCCTTCCAGAAAAGGGGCAGGAAATGCGCTGCTGCAATCTGGAGCTAAGGGTAGCACAGGTGGTGTGTGCAGAGATGCTTGGTTTTGAGAAAAGACAAAATAGTTCAGGCTTTGCAGCCTTTGCAATGAGTGAATAAGGCTTGGCCTGCAGGGCTTCTCTTGGTTTCCAGCAAGGGGGCTGAGGGCTCCTACCAAAAATGGGTTTCCAGAACATTCATTTATTAGTACAGATTCTTTAGCAGTTCTAATTACATGCTTGGCAATTTGCACTGCACCCAAACCACGGTGCTCACAGCTGGCACCAAGGCTTCTAAAAGTCTTGCAAACAGATTGATAACAGATACTAAAACAACAGCCCAATATTTCTGATCTTTAATTGACAGTTGTTTTCCTTTTCTCCTTTAAAATCTACATTACAAGGGTATTTCAGACATTAATATGAGTTGTTCTCTAGCTTACATAATGTTATTCACCTTTTTTGGCATTATTTCATGCTGAAGTGAAGAGAATTCAGAATTCTTGCCAACCTGCTGTCAGGGTGTGTTCAAGAATGCTCATTGCTTACTTCTCTGAGTAATGTAAAATCATAAAACTTATGCATTTCAGTATATAAATAATACTTCCAGGTAAAAACAGGCAGCCAATACAGTAGAAAAAGGAAATAATCAAGGTTTTGACCTATTGTTTTGTCATCAGTCTGGAGAAATCCTTGCTGCATTGGGGTCTCACAAGTGTAATGCAGTGGGAGACCTGGCTGGGGAGCCTGGAGTCACTCCTCAGCAGACACCCCACACCAGAAATGTTCAGCAAAAGAGTTTCTTGCACTTTCATTTTCTGTCAGATTTTATAACACTAATAAATTGAGAGAAAGGTGGTTTATGGCAGTGCAGCTCCTCTCTGATTATGGCTGCATCTCTCTTGAGCTTTCATATTTAGCAGTATTTTAGTGCATTTTCTGACAAATGGCAGAATTAAAAATCACTGCCGAATTTCGAAGGGAAGGGAAGGGAAGGGAAGGGAAGGGAAGGGAAGGGAAGGGAAGGGAAGGGAAGGGAAGGGAAGGGAAGGGAAGGGAAGGGAAGGGAAGGGAAGGGAAGGGAAGGGAAGGGAAGGGAAGGGAAGGGAAATTTCTCCCACCCAAATCAACTCATTGTGTTACTATATATTTTTCTGATGCCTGTGCTCTGGTTGACAGTGTAAATTATGACTGACTCTCTATTAATTTTAGTTTGGCCTATTTTCTGTTGTTTTCCCAAATAAAGCCATTTTGGCAGATACAGCACAACAAGATATATAATCTTCAGTGGGCTTTCCCTGGAGCCAGACCAGACTGTGGAGACCTGGAATAGGTAAAGAAGAAATCTGCTAGAGCATAGGGAGACCCATACACAGATGTATGGATATACTCTGTAGGTCAGCTTTTAAAATAAAAAGCAATTTCCCCCCTCCCCTCCTTATCTTAACCATGAGTGTAGTAACCTTTCAATCCTTTCGTTTTCATTTATTCTTTTCATTTTAGTGTTTCCATTGGAGGTCATAGTCCCTCTTCCAGCATTTGAAATGGTCAAATGCTAAAGGAGAGGGAGATTATGTACAGAGGAACAATTTCCTAGCTGGATTAATGTCCATGAATAAATTCATTAGCGTGCCTTAGGGGAGAAAGGCCAAAGGGCTGAGTTTTCCTTGATGACCTGGGGATTTCACCATCAGGGACAGCTGAGATGCATAGGTATATGAAGATACTCAGCTGTAGCAATTGCTGCCCAGGCTTTGGATCTAATCTGGTCAGGTTTTTAATCCTTCCAAAGTAATTGGGAAAGGAATTGCATTCTGAAGTCTTAAAACATACCTTGGGTATCCTCTGTTAAAATAGGACAAGTTGGAATCACCCTATTTCCAGCCTTAAGCAGCCTTAATGCACTGGTATGTGGGACCAGATTTATTTCCAGAAGAAATAAGGCCTTTTTCATAGACTTCTTGTGAAAGTAACTTTTAAAATTATTTCAAATATTGACAAAGTGTTCATAGCACTGATTTTTTTTACTTGTGCATTTATTGCCTAGATTGGCTATACAGTCACGTTGAAAGGTAACATGAGCAAGGTGCTTCAAGGAGAAGCTTTGAAGTACAGCTGGGGACCTGTTCCAGCTTTTCTGGTGCTGAGCCACGGATTTGGTTCTGCTGTATGTCTTTACCTGCCCGCTCTGTGCCTGCCCTGGACAATGCAGAGGCTGCTCCCTGTTCTGTGAGTGGTGCCAGGACTTCCTGAGCTGGAGCCTTTGGAAAGCAGCAAAGCCCACACCGGACACAGAATTCCAGATGTGGCAGCTTACAAGGCCTCTTCTCTCTTCTAAATGTGTCCCTCCAAAGTGTCTGCTTGTTCCTGTCTCTCCTGGTGTTATGTTTTCCTAGGTAAAAATTGATTTATTAATTTGAACTAGTATTTAATCAGCTGCAGATGACGTGGTTGCCATGGAAATTGCAATCTTCCTTTGAAAAATCTTACCAGTGATTTAAAGATTTGTATGTACTATGGTAAACTAGGTCAGATCTGGCCAGCATTCCTGAAGCTACAGAACATTTACCATCCATACACCTTTCCCTGAGATTTGGCTCCCACTACAACGGTAAATATCAGAAATACAGTTCCACTGAATGATAGTAGTAATGACTAAAGCAGGTGCTGCCAAAATGTTCCTGTTCTGTTACCCTGCTATAATGAACTGGTGTGAGGTGACACAGCAAGGGCTCTGCCCACACAGGAGATTCTAGAGCTGGTTAAGGCTGGTAGATAGATTTGTACTACAGGTACATTCTATTTTTAAAAATGTGTTTGGATGAGGACATCTGTACTATCAATAAATAGTGAACTTCTATCTGCCCGAAGGGTGAATTGGACATCTGCCATTAGTGCCCCATCCCATTCTCTTACTAAAATATAATTATATATGTATGTGTATATATGTGTGTATGTATCTATATCCTCTCCTGGTCATTAAATGAGGAAATACATCAAAGTCATCCCATGGTGGTTACATTTCACTTCCAGTTAGTTCAATTCAAAATTATTCTTTTCAGTTAGGTTGAGTATCAAGCCATCAGACATCTTAGGACTTCTTGAAGTGACAAGTCCTTTAGACCCCAGCAACAATTTGGAAAACCTCATGTGATAGCACAGTCCTCATTTTCTAGGTTAGTTATCCCTCTGTGAGTACAAATGTCCAGTGAGATAAAAATATTCCCTATCTTCAAGAAGAGCCACGACAGCACCTGTGTGCAGAAGTAATCATGCAAGCTAAAGATCATGAATGTTTCCCCGAGCCTGCGTGCCCAAAATAGCCCAGGTTTGGTATCTGCAGTCCCAGGGCTGCTATAAAAAGCTGCCTGGGTGCCTGTGCAGCATCGCTGCCATCCGTCAGGGGTTATTTCTGGCCCGAGCGCTGACACCGCCACTTACAGCCAAGGAGGCACTGAGCTCCCGTGAGCAGGGCCAGGGCAGGCTCTGACCCTGCACTGGGGATTATATAACTGTGCCACTCCTGGGGCAGCCTCCCCAGCCTGCATTTCCCAGGGCAGCTCCAGCCCCGGGGCTGCTGCCCCTTCCCCTGGGCCAGGGGGCTGCGCTGCCATCGCAGGGCTGGGCAGGAGTCACAGCACACGTTCATTGCCCACAGCACAGCTGGCAGGTGGCAGGCTCTCTCTTATCACAGCCCCTTTCCACCCCCATGCTTGAACTCTGCTGCAGTTGAGGGGGATTTTCTGGGTTTTTGGGTTTTTTTTAATGGTTGAAGTAGAAAGATGTGTCCAAAAAAGTTTGTTCCACTTTTCTCATCCTCAATACCGTTGTATTCGGGGCTGTGCAATCTCATCCTCAAGAACCCCTGTAAATGTTTTTCAGACAGCAAATTGAGGCCCAGACAAGCCAATCACTTGCTCAAGGTCACAGAGGCAGATGGGAGAGTTCCCAAAGTGTGGCTGTTCTCTGCAGGACTGCCAGCCTCTGACAAAAGGTGTCTGTCCTGTGCTGGAAGACTTCACTGTGACACACAGGCTGCGAGGATTTACTTTGCTGGGCTTCTGGAGTGGGGTTTTACCCAAATGCCAGCTTCTGGCCAGGATGTTCTGCCAATCCAGGGTGCCCTTGCAGCATGGTGGGGATGAAGGTGTAAGAGTGGGAGCAGAGCTCTGCTGCCTGCTGGACCTGCTCTGCCTGATTCAGGCTGATCCCTGGGCTCAGACTGCACAGGGCTTGTACAAGGTGGTGTCTGGGCCTTCTCCTGTGAACTGAAACTAATGAATTATCCATGTCCACATTCCAATTTCTGGCTGAGGCTGAAGAAGTTGAGGAGGAACCTCAATGTATAACAAATGGGCAAACCCCAACTGATGATGCCACAGCAAATATTTTATATTGCGTATGGGATGTGGATATTCTGCTTTCAGGATACAGATGTGTATGGGATGTGGATATTCTGCTTTCAGGATACAGAGTTAAAGGCAGTATTTTTTAAGATCCATAATAGATTTTTATACACATTCTTGCATTCTCAGAGTGGTCTGAGCCCCCTCAGCCATTTATTGAGGCTCATATATATTCAGCTTTTGCTGATAACTCTAATCCTGCTCTTCTTTTTTGTCCTCCTAATAAGTTTTTCTAAAAAGTCTCTTCCCTAAAACGAGGCTTTTCTCAGGAGCCAGCATATCACATCTTTTCCACTGGATGCATTGAGATGAGCTCTTTACTCCACCTTGCGAGGCCACAGTTTGTTCTGGCTGGGAGCAGGCTTTGAGGAGCCCCTGTGCTTGCACAGATGGTCTGGGAGCTCTGGGGGACCATCGATGGTCACTCGTGCTCAGTTTACACCTCTCTGTTCCTGGCAATGTGCCCAGCACACACAGACACTTCCCACTGGAGAATGTGGGGAAAATGACAAGAAACAAAGTCTGGGGGAGTCCCTCTTTCCCACAGGTTGTTAGACAGACAGACACAGTGTTCTGATCGAGTCCTGTCTTTCTGCAGGGCTCTGTTTTCATTTGAGCCACACTTCTATTGCTTCTGTGCCTCTGGTTTACATAAGATCCTCTTTGAACATGGAAAATTGCATCCAGTCCTTGCACGTATCACTCTGTGTTTGCCTCCAGCCCCATTGTTATCATCTTTAAAATGATGTAAAAAGCTCAGTTTTCTCCCTTATGAAGTGACTAAATAGACTAAAAGAAATCTTAGTAGTGTAAATGCAGCATGCTTCTAGTACAAACATGAAGCAGCTCTACCAAAATTGGTCAATTAAATGGATTCAAAATCAATTTAATGAGAGCAAAATTAGACTTTGGAAGCTGCTGACAACAAATTTTCTGTTATAGGTTGGTCATGCACAAACACTGAGAAATTTAAATAAGTCTCAAACAAATGCCATTAATTTGCGCCTGAACTCTTGTAAAACGAAACCCCTGCCAAGTTTCCAGGGAATGTGTTTGATAAGGAGGAGGCATCCTTGTGACCTTACTAAAAACTCTCCTAGTGTGGGAATAGATCTTGCACGCTGTGCCCAGTGAGAATAGCAACGCTGCTAACTTTGTCCCAGATAGCTAAAAATGGGCTCGCTCACACGCTGGGGAGTCACTGCAGAGCCCCAAGGCTCAGGGCCAGCGTGGGAGAAGGGAGGCTGGACTCAAAAATGAAGGGGTCAGGGGAGAAAGGCTCAACCAACCACTCCTGGGTAATTAAAACTGCCTAATCTGGCTCCTTGCTGCCTCTGAAGTGACTCCTGAGGGTTTTTGTGCAGCCCAGCCCATTGGGGATGGATGACTGGGGACACGACTGAGGAGCTCACCTGGCTCTCTCCACAGATTGCTGACAGAAAAATGGCATTTCCCAGGTTAAAACTTGAGTGACACTGAAGGTGCAGGTGATATTGCCAAATAAAAATACCACAGAAATCCCTTCCACATTGTGCTGGGGTCTAGAAACCACCCGCTTTCTTCTCTCCTCTCTTCCCAAATATTTTATATTTTTAATGGACTGAACTCCAGAACCTGACATGTAGGCACAGAGATCTGAGTGCTGCATTAATTAACAGGTTGATAGGAAACTGTTAACTCCCAGTTTCTAAATCAAGCACAGATGTTGGGGTTTTTAGTTCTAGTTGCATAAACTCTGCTTTGTGGCACATTTAAGACATTTAATGAAATGTCACAGTAAGCCCAGGTGTATTACTAAGTGAGCCTGTTATTGAAGATGACTGTGCAGACTCTGTAGTTGCATTTATTGTTAGAATACAAAGTTCACTTCATACTGAAGGGTACAATTTGTTCTTGGATAGATTAGCTAACCAGCAAACCAGTGAACAGAGTTTCACTGCTTCACTGTCTAAAATAGATTGAGACATCCCACCAATAATCCACTTCTGAAATTAATGAGTGCACTGGCATGAAAATGATCACTGTTGGTTGTATTTCTGAACAGACTTAACCAAACTTGTGTCTGTATTTGATGTTTCAGTGAAAGCCTGTGATGGCTCAGTGATAATAAACTTTTTAATTGAGTTATGAATCTATTTTGCTTTTGACAAAACAAATTTTCACAATGGGTCTTCTTGAGCCTGACTTTCAGCTATTCCTGCTTCAGGAGTGACAAGACATTTAAAAATTAAGAACAAGCTCTGCCAACTGACTGATTTCAAAGCATAAGAGTACTTCAAATTTACATGGTGCAAGAGTTGGGGGAAAAGAAATAGATGCAGGTGTTTGCAGGGTGTTGAAAACATGGAACATATGTTTTACAATAAAATATGTATTTCACTTTTATATCCATGTGGCTCTGCTAATAAGTGGCTTTTCTTGTGGATTATTAGGTTTACAAGTATTGCTGAAATATTTTAAGTCTCAGGTTTATTATTTGGTATTTTCAGCATGGCAGTGTAAGAAATTTGTAACATTTGCAAGGCAAAACAAGATTTCACTGAAATTTCCTATCCCAGGGCTGAACAGATAGCAAGGTATTGGATTTTGTCAGAAATTTGAAAGCACATTGACATTAAAATATTGAAATTCAGGTATTCTTGTCCAAATTATTCACATTCCCTCACACTTCCTAAAATATACTGTCTCAAACATCTGAAAGATCTCACTTTTCAATCAAATGAGCCATTTGTGTTAGGCTTCCAGGCTTTTTTAAATGCAACTAACATTTTGGGATTTTTTTAAAGATATAAATTACCAAAATTACCTGGCAAACAAAACGAAATGAACTTCTTTATTGTGTGGCGTCTATATAAATTTACCTCAGCTTTTCTGCAGCTTTAACTGCAAGAAGCCCGTTCTGCTAACAGTGGGCTTTAAAAAATATTGCTTGATATACTCCAGGCTATGCAGACAGAATTTCCTGGTGGCAGGAACAGGGAAAGGAGACAACAGCAATGCAAGAGCAGCTGAGTCCAGATTTGTGTCTGGTTGATGGCTTGCTTGCTTCCTTTGTATTTGTTAGGTGCCAATGTTTGAAGGGCATTTTGGAGGAAGAAGGTGGCTCTTTTTGACCTTCTGAAATCTGTGATCTCAAGGTGTTTTCTGTCTTAGATTTGTTCTTGTGGATCTTCCTGAATCTGTACAAATGACTTGCTTCTGCAGTTGCTATGGAAATCTCTGAAATACAGCTCCATTTTGTGTCATTTCACTCTCTTTGTCCGTGAAAGACAATTGCTTTCTCTCATTCCCTTCTGTGAGTCATCACATTCTCTACTGCCAGGCCATCAAATAATTGCAAAAGTCTCCACTCCCAATAGCTGAAATGAAAAAATCAGCCTTTTTTACCTATTGTCTCCAAAACTCCCAAGTATCCAAAGACCTAATCCTAAAGGCTGCTGAAGTATAAATCAAATTGGAGGATGACAGGGCAAGCGGAAACTCGTTCCCATATCCTGGCTTTCTGAAGGTTTCACTGAAACAACTAGAGTGTAGAAGTATGAAAAGAACAGGAGAAGGTCATTTTGGGTTTCTGTCATCCTCCCTGAATGAGGGGAAATGATATTTTGCAGCTAAACCATTACTAGGAGGCTGTAAAACTGTAAAACTCTTGGGGTTTACAGTGAGATCCCCACAGGAGGGGAATCCTGGGCCTGACATTCCTGTCCCAGCTCCAGTGCACCCCTTCCCTTCGCTGCCAGGAAAATTTTGTGTGGCTGCACCACTTGTCTTAACTATTTCTATTTTAATGGGCCTCTTGAGCTTGCTGGCATTGGTTTTACTGAGGGCAGAGCTTTGTCCCTCTGCTCCTCACGTTGGTGCACCTGGGCACGAATCCAACTGGAGCGGGAACGGGAGACCTTTCCTGCAAAACTGCAGCACTCAGTGGTGTGACAAGACACATGGAAACTCCAAAAATAAGTTTGAAAGCAGCTTCCAGGAACACGGTCACAGCTGGGAGAGATTTTGGTATTTTTCACAGCTCAGTGTTGTTTTGATAACGGGCAAAGAGAATCAGCCACCGATTGCAAATGACTCCTGTAAAAGTCTCACCTCTAGAAACAAGAACTTGTACACAAAACACAGTTCTAGGCTTCTAGGAAAGTCATTAAAGGGATCTACAAGTTTGCCTCTTAAGTGAGTATGATTCACAATTTTTAAAAAGGAAATCAAATAAATACTCTATTATTTTCAAGGCTTGGAAGCCCCAGGAAACATTTGTGAAGCCATTATTAGCACTGGTCCTTAAGTCTGAACGGTCAGCCCTCTTCTTTAGTTCCAGTCCATTCCAAATCAGAAAAGGAGCATTTTTGATGAATTCAGTACAAATAGCAGACAACAGGTACCCACTCATCTGAGATCTGCTAGAGTGTCAGGCACTATTCAGGTTTTGTGTCCAGATAAACATTTTCTGGGACAGTTAAGCTGTTTTCACCAATACACAGGAAAGGTAAAAATGTAAAAACAGAATAGGAACTGGATCCAGAAAATCTTCCCATGGTACACACTGGACCTTTTTCCTTCTGTCTTTTGTCAGTGCCTCTGACAAACCTGCAGAACAGCAGAAACATCTTCCCCTCTGGAGGTCACCGTCCCTGGAATTTCTTAGACAAGATGGTAAAAATGCTCTCTTTGAGGACAGTGACTTCAATCACTGGATATTCTCAGCCAAAGAAAGAAACAAGTCTAATGATTCTTTCCCAGATTTGCCCTGAGATAAGGAAATCCACTGAAGCTGTGGAAGTTAAAATCACTGACAGTCATTTTCTGTGTAGCTTAGCTTCTTCGGAAAATGAGATTTATATTATCATACTCTCAGCAATAACATCATTCTCTTTCCCTGGAGATGCTTTATACCCATGGGACAATTTTAGCCAAAGCCAACAGAAAATGTGGAAGTCTGATTCATAATTAAGCTCCAACAAAAGTGAAGGCTGTGCAGAAGAGAAAATCTGTGCAGGGTGAGGGGAGGAGAGGGACACCCTGAGTGCCACACTCCCCTCAGCAGGGCCAGCAGCCAAGCCACAGGCAGGGACACCTGAGAACACAGGGAGAGAAATGAGTGAATGCCATGGTCTGGGTGAGCATCTGTGGAGGTGAAGAACACAGACTGATAGAAAGCAGCCCTCCCATCTTTTCCCAGTCGTCACAGAGGAACAGTGGAGTTTTTAGAAGGTTGGAGACCTGCAGAGGTGCTGGAATTCTTCTCCAGAATTACACTTTGGCTCTCGGCAACGCACCAGTTTGGTCAAGCAGTAAAATGAAAAGCTGCTTTTGAAAATTTGACACAGAAGTTTATAATCAGTAATTTAGGTTTTCCTTCAGTAAGACACATGCATATATCCTGAAATATATACTAGCAGTGAACACTTGTTAAAGTACCTTGCTGAATTATATTCAAATACTATAAAAAGGTGCATGTAATATTCTTCACTACAGAATAGTGACTCCCTTGTATTACCATAATCTTGATTCAAGTAGCTTTACAGAAATAGTTTTTTTAAGATCTGGGTATAAAATCTGAAGTCTTTTAAACTCCCATCAAGCTGTATCCTTGGCAGAAGTCGATGTCTTGACGTGCAGCATTGGAAGTGTGATTCCCAAAATAGCCCATGGCTGCCAACAGGCTGGTATCTAACTGGAACAGAGTCTTTTCCATTTTATCAGGCATATGATTTTTCAAAGAAGCTCAGCTGGTTGCTGTAACCACATGAAAGGTTCCCTACATGAGGCAAGAATGGGTACTAAAAATTCATTAGTGCTAAAAGAGACCAGGGTTAACCAGGGTTATTGAAACTAAGTCTCTCTTTTTGATATTATTATATCCAGCCTGGGGAATCTGCACCACATTTATAGTACATTGAGTCTTTTTGTGTTTTGCTGTGTGTCTTTAGCAATGGTGACATCAGAGATTGTCACTGTCCTTTATCAGTTCTGGCTGTGCTCAGCCTGTAGCTCAGCCAGGTTCTATTTGTATCAGGGCCCAGCCAGAGTGGATTTCTTATTTCACTCAATGAGCCATGATGCCAAGAAGCTCCTGTTCTCTTCAGAAATAATGTTTGGCTAGTACTTAGAAAGGAAGGCCAGATCCTGGATAAGAAGCCCAGATAATTCCTCCAGTTGCCTGTGCTCAGACCCATGACCAAACCATAAATAAGAATTTCATTTGCTTTTTCAGAAAAAAAAAAAGAGTGTGACAGTTAACAGAAACCTCTAATTGACACAAGAAGACAACCCCAAAATCCTATGTATTTTAACAGCCTTGATTTGTATCTCATCCCCTTGATTGGAGTTTTCTGTGTTCTGCTGTCACAGTTTTGGGGGGGTTGTATGGAAGGTGTTGAGTTTCTGCCAGTGCTGTTTGTAACGTGCAGCAGGGCAGGAGCTGCAGCAAACTGGGAGTTGCTGGGTGCCAGCTCCTCACTCCTGCTGGTGCTTTCCAGCCAAATGGGAGTCACAGGGCTGGGGGCACACAGGGAAAGGGGGTTGGGATTGATCTGATTGAGTGTTCATCATTTTGGGGTTGACTGGTGCTTGGAAACAATAATATTTCCATCTTACCCAGAGAACGAAACTCTCCAGGACCTTGGTTACTCTGAGTAGCTTTAAAACAGATTTAAATGTAAAGTACCTCCAATAAATTCTTCTGAAATGAACAACATGCACTTCAGTGAGGTGAAGTGGGACTCACTTCCTGAATTTTCCTGAATTTTTCCTTATTTCAGCAGCTTCCTGGAAAGTATTTCTGCTTCTAGGAGCCAATCCACTTGTGGAGTCCTTGGGAAGGGAATCTCAGTGGGCACCACTGTGAGCACAGGCACCAAGTGCAGCCCCTGGCACCTGCTCTCAACCCAACTGGCATCATGCCCCAGGGATTTAGTGGGAAAATTCAGGTGAATAGGCTGTTTGTGAGACTATCAGCTATGGGAGAGATAAACTCGTTACAAACACACAAATAGGCCATTTTATTATCAATAGGTTCCTGTTTTTTCTGGAAGGATCCTTTTAAAATGTAAAAAATGTGAAGAGTTTACTTTGTTAAATCTGTGCTTCTGGATGTGTAGAATAACTTTATAGGGTAAATGAGAAAATTATTAACCTATTACATGTTTCAGTACATTGACATGTCACTGTATTTATTGAAGATTCCTAACTCCTAGGAAGGAGCAAAAGAAATAATTTTAGGTCAAATTCAAGATCTGTAACACAGAAATATGTTTTTTGAATGTGCAGCAGTAACCTTTTCAACCTTGTTGTTTTGAGGTTTTTTCTGGTGTCATTTAATAGTAAAGTTTTCAAAGAAAATGCTGTGCAGCTGCAATTCTGCTTTTACCTGTTCTGCATGATGTAAGGAGAAATTTTCCCTTTTGACTTTATGGAAAAGCTCTGGCACTTGAGGCTTGATCCATGTATGAGATTATTAGTTCTAGGAATATCTGCTTCGAGCAAAGTCACTCCCAAAATAAACAAAGATGTTTAATATTTTTCTTTTCACCTGAATAACAAATGTTTACTGCTTTAACACATATATAGGGCTTCCTTTTTTGTCTGTTCAAGCTCCACAACATATTTATGTCCAAGTATCTTCACAAATGGCTCCATTGAGTTTATATCCACTTTGTTGCATTTATGCAGGGAATTTATGTTTTGTAAAAGCAATGCACTGGATAATTCTTATCCATATACTAAAATTAGCTAAATAAAGATTGTTATTGAAAGACAATATGTTTAAATAACGCCATTAGGGATTGGGGGTGGTGTGGACAAAACCTCATCCAGCAAACAGTTAGGGGGATGTTCAGGGGAATCTCAGAGACAAAAAATGTCCATATTAATGGGTTTATCATTGCTCCAGAGTGGAAGATTTTTCAGCAGCTGGAGACCAAGGCATTCTAGAAAGCCAAAAGGAGTTGTTCTAGGAAGCCTCAGCTTCTCCCCAGCTTCACCCCTCAGCCCCATGGCAAGAAACTGCCCTGTGCCTCTCCTCAGCAGTGTCCTCAGAGACCTTCAGTGCTGGGGACTGAAATATTCCAGGGTCAGCTGTTCTGAAAATTCACTATTATCCTTGGAAACCTTTTCTGATGTCCAACCTGAACATCGATGGAGGTTCTATTTTGCTGTGATTAAATCTCTTTTTTTCTTTTCCTGTCCATCTGGGAGGTATTTATTTGTTCTCCCAGTTTTCAATGCTTTAAGCAAGACAGTCCCATTTTGCTCATTCTTGCACAGAATTTAAAAGGTCCTTCATTGCAGCTCTCCTCTGAATTTTCTTTAACCCAGCAACAGCTTTCCTGGAGACTGGTCCAAAAACCAGGGCGCAGAGGTGGCACCATTGCAAAACAGAGTAGAAGATTCCTTCACTTTCACTTCAACCCCTAGGGCTGCCCCATCCCTTTTTGTGACTGCATTAGCAGTGCTGGGTCCCTGACTCACATCCAGTGTGAGTCACTGAGGCTCCCAAGTTCAGCATTCATGTTCCCTCATAATTTATTCCCCTCCTTGTGTTTTTGACTATTTCTGTTTGGACCAGTACAGCACTTCTTCCTATTGACCTGCATCTCTTCTCAGACATTTATTTATTTATATTTTTTATTTATCCTGGGCACTTGCAGGCTCAGCTTACTGGCATTTGCAAATTTAATAAGGACACTCTCTGTTCCATCTTCCAAGTCAGCACTGAGAGCACAAACAGGACTTCTGGGACAGCATCAGGCACAAGTCCTTCAGTTTTCTCTGAATCACTGAAGGTTGCAGTCTCAATGCCCTTTTCCTACACATGTCCTGCAGGAACTTCATCCAGAGGATACTTCCTTGTGTGGATGTGGCAGGAGACAGCAGCCAAGGCTTTACAGGAGCCCAGACATTTGCCTCCCACTGCTTTTTCTCCGTTCTCAGGGCTGGTTGTCTTTGAGAGAAGGGAATTAGATTGTCTTGACAGAATTTGTTCTCAGTAAATCCATGATGCCTGTGAGTCTATGGGTTTCCCACATGCTTTGATAAAATGTTGGAAAATATGTCAGTATTTTCCCAGGAATTTTAATTAATGAGTATCATTTATAATTCCCTAGCTGCTAATTGCTTCACATTCTTAGAATAAGAACTGTGTTTCTTTTTCTTTTTTCCCTTGGTACCCTTGTGCAGCATTTTTGAAAGAGAACTATTATGAGCTGCAGCACTGCTTCAGTTACTTCATTAAATAACCAGGATGACAAAATTCTCCAAGCCAATATGAAATCTCCCTAATCCCAATTTTTCCGTTTCTAGTTAAGATCCCACCCCTCCCTCACTGGTAATAATTATGTTAGGCTCCTGCTATTGCAACCAATCTTTTTTAAAAGGGTGATGACAAAAGCTAATAAACAGCCCAGTCTTTCCCAGAGCTGCCATTTGTTGATCTCTTCCAAGTCAAGTACAGAGATTTTCCTTAGACTATTTTTACAAGCAGTTTGTGGGTCACACTGGCTCCCACTCCATGATATTCTGTTCTGGAAAATGTTTTTACTGCTATTGTTCAGATTTCTTACAAAGTGTTTCCTTTTTGTCCTCCAGTGCCTGAAGCAGTAAGAGTTTGAAAATCTCTTTGGCCAATCCTAGCAAAAATCTTTGTCTTAAACAGAGACCATAATCAACAGAGAACATAATCAACTTATATAATTTCTAAAATGTGGCTTTACTTTAGGCTAGGTACACTTAATTGCACCATTTTCAAGTTTCAAACAAACAAAATTCTTCAGCGAGAATAAGCAAGCAGAAATTAGGAGATTATCTTCAGAGGGATCATGAATTTAATCACAGGATTGCTCACAAGAACACAGATGCTCAAGTAAGAGTCACGTGGAGGATGGAAATGTACTCATCACCAGCTAATGGCATCTTTAATTGCTTTCCTTACTTACAAACAGAATTGAATCAGTGGAGAGAATTACAATCTAGCTCTGTTTATACCATGAACAAGTGTAGATCATATTTTATTTATTTTGGGCAAGATAAGCTCCTAGGAGCAAATCTCCTATATTGCCTTATACCCTGGGACGTATGTCTTAAATTCTCCAATACATTGCAAAATATGAAATGTAATTATATGTGTCTGCTGGTTTGCAGGGAAGTGCTGGAGACCAGCTGGATCTCACACACTGAATTGCCAGAGATTTTATTCTCCACACTCAGGGGGGATCTTCTCTCCATTCAGATTCCAGAGCTCGGATTCCCCTCCCCATTGATGCCCCTGCTGCTGCTCACCCACAGAACAGAGCAGGGCTTCCTTTTTTGTCCTGAGAGGTTCCTTGGGATGAAAGGTGGTGGTGGTGTCTCCTTTTCTGGTAAAGGCAGCTGCTCAGGAAGGAGCTATGGAAATGGGTGTTATTCATTCTTTTTGCTTTAAATATGTCAGAGTGAAAGAGCTCAAGGCTGATTTCCATATTCCCTATGCTACAGAGTTGTTCTATCTTTATGCCTCTCTCAGAAAAACAGGGAAAACTAAAAATACCAGGCATCTCCAGATGGTTGAAAAGAATTCAGAATCACTGTTTTGGTGCCTATTTTCAATTAAACCCAAGGTTTTTTTGGGTACCAAAGGCCAGGATCCTCCAAGATTTATCTTCCTAAACCCCATTTGATTTTCATGACAGTTTAATGAGAGTTAAGTGCCAAGTTACTCTCATAATTCTGGGCAAGTGAAGCCTTTGATTTACTCTGGCCCTCAGTTTTGAGCAAAAGACCCTTGGCATTTTGCAAGATCCCTCCTGGAGTAGCAAGGTAGGGACAGAAAAATGTGGTTTTTTTCTTTCTGTTTGATTGCCTCTTACAATTTTTCTTCAGCAATAGGAGTCCATGTTCTTCAGCTCCATGGGCACCTCCTGCCTCTGGAACTTGACTGCTCAATGTACCCTGGACTAGCTTAGGTTACTGCTTCCCTTCTGAGTTGTTTATGTGCTGTTCCCTTGTCTTTGCTGTTGGGCAAATGCTAAAAATAAGAATTTGCTTATCTAATTTGTATGGATCTTTACAGTGTATGTGATTTCACTGTCTCCCTTCCCCTCGAGCACTGGACAGATTTTCCAGGCCTTCTGACTGTGGACTCTGCATTCATTGCTGTCATAAGTCCCAGGATTTTTTTCCTTTCAATGCTGACATGTTAAAATAAGACACTCCAATTTTTCCATAGAGAATACTTAAGAGTTTAAAGCTTCTTCTTGTTCTGATTGAGCTCTGTACCTAATACTCTGTTCCGATTATATTTGTTTCACATCTGGGAAATCTAATTAACACCTTGCAAAATTGTTTACAGTAAGCATGCCTAAAAATGTGCTTACACCTATGAAGTGGTTTTTCATATTTCTTTGGACTAGATGGGTAGATGTTGCTTGGTGTCAGCTGAATAACTCATATGACAGAAGAAGAATCAGGGTAAGCTCCCCTGTGCTGACAGCCCCTGTGCTAAAAGCTTTGCCTGAGATGCCATCTCAGAGAAAGATCAGGTTATTCTGCCTCCAAGCCTGTCCTGTCCCTGCCCATTCCACTGCTCAGTATAAGTTCCTGTTTGTCAACTGCAATATTGCTTTTTGGAAAAGCAACTGCAGTACAGAGGTCACTGAATTGGCTTTTTTCTGGCCTGGTTTGGATTAATCAGAATAGGCACAAATTTCAATTATCTCTCTCATGAATCAGAGCGGGTTTAAAAGGTCACCTGGGGATGGCCCTTTGGGATGCAGAGATGATTGTTTAAAGTTACATGGACACAGTTCTGTCTGCACCCTCGCAGATGCCCCAGATATACAGCCAGTTTCATTCAATACCTGATACAAAATCAGATGTTTGCAATGCTGAGTGTGTGTCTTAGGACAGCTTTATCTGCACATCCCTTATGAACTCTGATCATGAGCAAAGTCACACACCCTAGAAACTTACAGTTGGTAGGGAGCATTAAAAATGCCCCCTCTCTTCTTTCTGTATGCATACTTCTCTTTGGGAGTTGAACTGAGAAGTAGGCTCTGTTTTGGCAGTTTGGGAGTCCTTGGTATGTGGTCTCCAGCTCATGGTGGAATGTTTTACCATCAAGGAAACACAGCAGAGCAAGGACAGGGATCAGGTGGCGGAGCTGTTTTGCAGGGGCACATGGCTGTGATGGTCAGGGTGGGCTGGAATTCGTGTGAATACAATAAAATCAGCTGTGAGACCAGTCTAAATAAATACATTTTTAAAAGGGTCACACAAGAGAAATAAACAAACTGTGATATGGAAGGAAAGCAGGGCTGAGGGATGATCCTGGAGGACCCCAGCCTCAGCCCTGAGAGTGTGTGAAGGGCAGGGACACTGCAGATGTTCTGGGGCTTTTAGAGCTGTACAGATAAGTGACTTGGCATGTGTGGACCTATCTACTCCCATGGTTATGTCCTCTCATGGCTGGGATTTTGCCTGTGGAGGCAGACCTGGCACTGAGTTTGGTGCTCAGCAAGTGCATCAACACCAACACCTACACCTGTCTGGAGCCTTCCCGGGCCAAAAGCATTTTAACACCATAGAAGAGAATCACTTTAGCACCCAGCTTAGTAACCAGCTGGCAAAACTGTTCTTTTGAGCGCACCTCTTTGGCCAGATTCTGCCCCCAGCCACACCATTATGGATACACATTCACTCCCAAGACTCTGGACCTGTCCTGTGAGTTCATTCGACCTTAAAAACAGAGTTTGCGCCTTCTTGTACAATCTGAGTTTTATTCTAGGATAGGTCAAATTTCCTGAGGGAATAATGAAACATCTCAGAGCCTGGCACATCTCCTCTCTGACAATGATACAGGGATAAAACAGATCAGAGTTGTTTAGGGCTGATTTTGAGTCTATGAGATAGAAGACACTGGAGTTTTTCTGATGCAGGAGACTGAATCCTAGGGACAGAGAGATAATTTCTTGCAGGGAAGATGCAGAGAGAAAACAAAGCTCTAAAAAAAAAAAGGAAATTCAGGAGATTCTAAGGCTGCTAAACCAGACAAGATTAAATAAATTAATTACTTTAAAGTAATTCAGTACAGTGTTGACTGCCCTTTACAAGTGCTTGAAATGTGGTACAATTCTGATAAAACAGTACAGTATATACTGTGTATGCCAGGGAGTATACAACACATACCTTACACATACCTTCTGGACACATCAGTGTACTAAATACAAGAATAACCAAAGAGAATTTTAAAAAGTTATACCTAAGAACCAGATTCAGGCAATAACATCTGGAGTTGTCTGCAAGCACAGATAGATTGCAGTTTTTAAAAGGTAGATAAATCACTATTCTAAACAAGTTTTTCTCTTTAAATAGAGAATTAAATCCTCATTCCAAGAAATCTAATACCAACTTTTGAAGCCTTCTGAAATTATCCGTAGCTTGCAAGGTAATTCCTGAAGGTATGTCTAAAGGAAGCATTTAACCTATTCTCATGACAGACACAGATCTTTTTAAAATTCTGTTTAATGAAAAGTACAAGAAAAATAACCAGTAGCTGGAATTAGGTCAAGGCCTACCACAGAATATTTAATTTGGTTCAATGAAGGGGCTTGGATTTATCATTTGTTTTTAAACTAGGCACTCTGCTTGTCCTCGTTTATCTTCCCTTCAAAGCTACTGAGAAGAGCTACAGAAATGCATTCAGCACATTGTGGCAGCAGCCTATGCTCACATCTAGTAATGAGGAAATAATGTAATTAATTGCTGTTATGTAATGGCACTTGGCAAATTAACGTGGACTGCTCCACAGTAAATAAAACCATGTGCTATTTCTGTAACTCTGCTTAGAAATAGCTTGACCAAAGACCTGGAGCATCCAGACATTTAGCTGCTGGGTATTTACCCAGAAAACCTTGACCTCAGTGGCTTCTGGGTGTGAGGAGGACTCTGGAGATGAAGAGCCTGTGTGTGCCCTGCTGCCCTGGCAGCCCTGCAGCTCCTGAGCCCGGCTGGCAGGACCATTCCAACATCCCACAGGTCCTGGGATGCAGGGCTGTGTCTGACATGGGCCCCAGAGCACAGGGAGCCAACAAAATGTCCCTTTCTGGGAGTTCCCTGCAGGGCCTGGTGCTCCTGGGTGGAATCAGGAGCTGTTCTTTGGAGCTCCTAGCTTGGCACTTTTTCACTTTTTCCTTTTCTCCACATGAGGGAATTCCCCTCAGCTGCAGCCCATGAGGGGCAGTCTGTGAGTTTGGGGTGTCCCTGAGCTCACAGCCACCCACAGGGGCACCCAGAGCCCCAGGCTGGGCTGGGCTGGGGTATCCACGGGCAGTGCTCCCTGACAGGACCTGAGGTACCCGGGGTGGCTGCCAGGCTGTCCTGGCTCAGCCAGGAGCCCTTGGCCTGGGGAGCACTGGGGCACAGCCTGGGGAGCACTGAGCCCTCAGCCTGGGGAGCACTGAGCCCTCAGCCTGGGCAGCACTGGGGCCCAGCCTGGGGAGCACTGGGGCCCAGCCTGGGGAGCACTGAGCCCTCAGCCTGGGGAGCACTGGGGCCCAGCCCAGGGAGCACTGGGGCACAGCCTGGGCAGCACTGGGGCCCAGCCTGGGGAGCACTGAGCCCACAGCCTGGGGAGCACTGAGCCCACGCCTGGGGAGCACTGAGCCCTCAGCCTGGGCAGCACTGGGGCCCAGCCTGGGGAGCACTGGGCCCTCAGCCTGGGGAGCACTGAGCCCTCAGCCTGGGAAGCACTGGGGCCCAGCCCAGGGAGCACTGGGGCCCAGCCCGGGGAGCACTGAGGCACAGCCTGGGGAGCACTGAGCCCTCAGCCTGGGGAGCACTGGGGACAGACTGGGGAGCACTGAGCCCTCAGCCTGGGGAGCACTGGGGCACAGCCTGGAGAGCACTGGGGGGCACAGCCTGGGGAGCACTGGGACACAGTCTGGG
The DNA here is from genome assembly GCF_028769735.1 of Zonotrichia leucophrys gambelii. Lineage (NCBI taxonomy): Eukaryota > Metazoa > Chordata > Aves > Passeriformes > Passerellidae > Zonotrichia > Zonotrichia leucophrys. The sequence continues at coordinate 18,130,025 of NC_088181.1, read as the reverse complement.
GAGCAATGGGGACAGCCTGGGGAGCACTGGGGCACAGCCTGGGGAGCACTGGGGCACAGCCTGGGGCGCCCTCCTGGCTCCTGCCACAGCCCCTGGCCAGGCTCTACCAGCAGAACCTGTGACAGCGCGCAGCCCATGCTTGTTGTCATCCCCATCTTTATCCTAAAATCGAAACCAACATTCATCTTTTTGGTCGTGGAAATGGGTCAACAAACTGTAATGAATAAGAGATTCAGGTAGCCCTTTGTCTTGGTTTGAGAAATTTTATAGCAGATTAAATTATTTTTTGCTATTTGTACACACATGTATCACAACCTAAATAGATTAAAATATTTTGAGGGGATAGCTTTTTGGTTTTTTTTTTTTTTAACTGAGGCTCTTACAACATTTCCAATATACTATTTTAAAATTTTTAATCTCCCATTTACACTGATTTTTAAATTCCTTCTTCCTTTCCCATTCATATTACAAATCCCAAATAGCAAATTTAAGCTGCTATTTATAAAACATAATGGATGAACTGGGGCTTTAGCTGATTATGAACTGAAATTTACTCAGTTTTGAACCTCAATGTTTAACCAGTAATTGTTTCTTGTTTTCTAAAAATCTGATTTTACACTGGGGATCCACTAACTTGTGATGTCTGATTATATGACTGCTTGCCTTTTTATGTTGATAACTCCTTCCGTTTGGGATTCTTGGGCTGAAGCTGCTCACCAGAAATGGCCTGGAATGGTGATAAAGCCATAAAACTGAATATTGCCTGGCATGCCAGTCCAGGGCTGGGTGGGGATGGAGCTGGTGTGGGATCCAGGTGGTGCCACTGCCCAGGCACAGCCCTCAGCTGCCCTGGCTGTCCCCAGGCTCCAGGTGCCCAGGCAGGGCTGGCTGCAGCTCCTGGACACCAAATGTTCAAATCCTGCCCAGCCCAGGGGGCTCCTGCCCTGGCCCTGAGGGGGCTGCTGGTGGGCACTGAGCTTTCCTTGTGCCTGAGACCTTTCCTTGTCCCTGGGATGTTTCCTTTTCCCTGTGATGTTTCCTTGTGCATGCGATGTTTTCTTGTGCCTTGGGATCTTTCCTTGTCCATTTGATGATTCCTTGTCCCTGGGATCTTACCTTATCCATTTGATCTTTCCTTGTGCTTGTGATGTTTCCTTGTCGCTGGGATCTTTCGCTGTCCCTGGGATGTTTCCCTGTCCATGGAAGGGTTTCAGCAGGAGGCAGGTGGAAGCAAAGGGAAGGGCTGGAGCAGCCCTGGGCACACAGCCTGCCTCTGTTTCTCCACAGTTCTGGGGCATTTCTGGGGCTGGCAGGAGCCCTGGCAGCTGGAAGGGAACCTTGCAGTTACCTCTCCAATGCCCTCCAAATCAGCTTTCTCCTGAAATGAGTGCGTGGCCAAGGGGCAGGAGGGAGAGAAGGATCAAGGGCTCCTGCTCAGGGTTTGATCTTCTCTAAGACTGATCTTTGTTCCACAAAAAGGCCAGTCCAATGCCCAGTTTGAGAAACACACCTCACTTGGTAACTTTAAACACAGACGCAGAATTTTATTTAATCTTTGAAACTGAGGGTTTTTTTCCTAAATTTGAATGCAAAAGTAAATCCAGCTCTTGGTTCCTGCAGCAGTGGTGCTATGGCTTCAATGTAAACATTTGAAAGCACAAAATGTAGAAAATTTGGAGGGTTTTTTGCATTTAAATTTTCATTTTTCATTTAAGTATCACACAAATTATAGCAAATATACCAATATCAAGTATATCAATATGTAAATATGTCAATGACCTATCTTGAGAACTGCTTGCACAGGCAGTTCTTGTGGCCACAGGAAGACTTTGCTTCAATAACCAAAGGAATTCTGCCTCTTTGGTGCCTTGCACACAATATTAATATAAATCTTGTTTCTCTGAGGCTTTTTTTCAGTATTCCCCATGGATGTGTCTCTTTCTCATGGCTTCCTCAGGTAAACTCCAAACTAAAAAGCTCTCGCTTGAACAGAGAATTCTATCAGTGAGGTTCATAGTTATGTGGTGTGGAATCAATATTTTGTCTGAGGGTGTGCTTCAGAGGGATTTTGTTTTGGTTTTTTTTTCCAAAAATATTACTTTGATATGTTGAGGATATGCTGGTTTTGGGAATGTGTGGTGAAGTCTCAGTCTTTCTTGCTGTGCTATTTCTATTCATATTATACCTGTTGGGACTCCAGCTATAATTATAATATAAACACACAGCCAGCCTCAAAGTGCAAGGTATTTTAGTGACTTTGCTGCTTAACATTACTGGATTCTCATTCATTCCTGTTTTTGTACATTCTTACTCTTTCTTCTTTTGCTTTGCTTACTAAATATGGGCTTTTAGCTAATCTTTTTATCCAAGAATTCCTGAGCTCCAATTCTATGTGTGATATTCACTCTGTGCAGGCAGAACTACTGACCCATCACATTCCCTCCAGGGCACTGTTTCATCTTTCAGGACCTGTGCATTGTCACCATATTGTGTGGACAGCAGTGAAGGGCTCCCTTGTAATAGGCTGTGACCACCTGAAACACCTGAGCATTTGTTTTTAACATCATTTGAAGATGATTTTGTGCACTGCACATTTGGCACGTCAGCTGTGCTGGGGCAGTGGAAGGGGTGATGTGGATGCAGCTAAGAACAGGAACTGTTTAAATTGGCAGCTTTTGCAAGAAAACAGAGTGAGGAACCCAAGCAGGGTGTGTGGGCCCTCTCTGGATGCTTGAAACACTTTGCCTAGTAAGGCAAGTGGGTGATGGGAGCAGCCCAGGGTGGGATCTGGCTGCCAGGGAGGCTGCAGGAAAAAGGCAAAGTTCCAGTTTGTGTGGAAAAGATCCTTTTCCCAAAGCAGACTGACAAATGCTCTTGTTGTTGATCTCATTCAGTGCTTGTCTGTGAATGCTTGCTCTGCTCAAGAAAAGGAAGATGTGTTGAATTTTTTTTTTTAATGTGATTTTTTTGAAGTCTGAAATTGCTTTGAATCTACAACTTTAGGATGCAATTTTGTAATTGAAATAAATATTGAATGCTCTTTGTCTTCAAATTACACCTGTGTAAAATGTTCTTTTTTCCAGGCACTGCCTGTACTGGCAGGATGGCAATAAATGCACCTCGTGCTGGAAAGACAATACCAGGGTAAGAAGGAATGCAGATCACCAACAAAGATCTTCAATGGCAATAAATGTACCTCATACTGGAAAGACAATACCAGAGTAAGGAGTGATGCAGATCACCAAAAAAGATCTTCAAGAGAAACAAGTATTCTCACTCTCACTGGGAGACGTTGATGTAACTTGGTTGTCTAACTGTTCGATTCCTGTAGTTGATGGATTTTAAGTGAGTTTTAAAAGGGTGAAACTTGATATGAATCTGTATTACTTGGGGGGGAAATGCCACAGGAAGAGCTGAGTGTGCCCTTGGAAAAGCTGCACTGGGAGTGTGCTCTTGCTAGGCACCAGAAAATCCTCATGGGACACAGATCTAGACGGGATGACCTGGTGCTGAAAAAGGTGAGTTCTGGCTGCAAGCTCTCCCTTCTGTGCTTGTGGAATGGAGCTCATCTCCTGTCCTTTCCCTTCCTCCCTGCTCTCTGTTCACCTGGAACCTGCAGGGCAGGTGCTGAGCCACAGCTGGTGAGGCCAAAAAAAGGCACCAATTTCTAAACACAAATCCTTCTCATCTCATAACTCATCTCATCTCATCTCGTCGTGCCATCTCCAGCCCTCCCACATCTCCCACACCCTCCACAACCTTCCTTGCAGTTCCCCAGCTCCTTCCTGTGTTTCCTGGGTTTTTCTGCTGCCCTTCACCAGCTTTTCACTGCATTGCACCCAGGGTGTCCCAGCTGCCTGTCCTGGGCTGAGTGGCACCCAAGAGTGTTCTGCAGCTCATCTGGAGCTCTTCACACAGACTGGACACTGCTGCCCAGGGGGTGATTGGGGTTTTTGTTCTCTTGGACAAGGGCCTCATAAATTAAATAAATTTAACTTATTGACAGTATTAGATTTTGCAATTTATGTGAAATTGTTCACCAGATTCAAAATGTGTTTTGAGGCTGGGACGCACAAGTGGTTATACATAAATAGGGAACTGTACAGGGGCCTAAACTTCAGTTCTGTAAGAAAGCAGTCTACAAGTAACTCAAAAGAAGCTCTTTCATTTTAGCTCAGAGCAATAGCTGATGTGATGTGGAGGTTCTACAGGTCCAGTTAAATACTGGCAGTAGTATTAGAAGTATTAGAAGCATTGTTAGATTATTTTCCCATGGAAATGCCTCAATAGGAAATGTAAACCTTGTTGGGATCCCAGCTGCACAGTCAAAACAAAGAATTCTTGATCTAAATAGGTGATTATTCAAAAGGTCAGGGTGAATTACACTTGAATTACCTGACTTTTCACATAAAGTCAGGTGCCAACGTTGCCAGTGGAGTTGAGTATGCATTTTCTCATTTCAGATTTCTGTAAGGCCAACTAGTTCTATCTTTGTGAAATGGGACCTTGAATATATATATATTTTTAGGCACATACAAAATGAAAATATGTATCCATGTTTAGATCTGGGAGTATATTCTAACTTCCTAAACAGGGTGCTAAGGGATCATTGCTAGTTTACTGAGCAGATTGCTAACAGAAAATTGTCAATACAAATGCATTTGTGCATCAGTTGAAAAGATCAATATGGTGCTTACAAAGTTCTTCCTCAGTTCCAGAGCAAACATTTGCATTATTTAAGGTGTTGCACCATTCTGGGGATGGAAAAAGGTTTAAAAATATGCTTCATGTTTACATTCCTTGTGTATAGTGGCTCTCATTTTTGGTTTGTTTATTTAATCACTCATTGCTCATTTTTCAAGCTACTTTTAGACCGGAAACTTGTCTCATTTGGCCCCTTTTGAGCTGTTGTTATTTCTGGGTCTGGGTGAACATTGTACATTTCCATCATGAAAGCAGAAATTCTGCACGGGAGGCTGGGATGAGTTGTCAGAACCATCAGCACATCCCTGTGAACGTCTGACACTTGACACAGCCAGGATCGGGTTCTAACAAATGCAATTTCAGCTCCCCTGATGCTCACTGCCTGCATGCTGAGGTAATTCTGGCAGAATATGCTAAAAATAGGAAGTTCACCTGAATGGCTTCAGTGGAATGCTGATGTCCTGGAGACGCTTTGGTGAAGCAGTTGGGGAAGCTTTTGTTACATTTGAGTAAAGAGCACCTGGCTGCCCAAAGCAAATGCCACAGGGCTGATCAGTGTGCTTTAATTAATGAGGTAATGCCATCAGAATTATCAGCTGAGGCCCTGTAGTTCAGTTGGTTACATTTTGTGCAGCAAGGATCTTGTTTTGGAAACGACAACTGATTTGCTTCCTTCCTGCCACGAACCTCCAATCTATCACTCAGGCTCCTGTGATCTTTCATGCCAAACTGGAGTTGTTGCTCATTTCCTGTTTGCTTAACCCAAGCTGTGCATTTTAATAAGAAAGTATGTTTTTTAAATGTGAATTCCACAACTATTTACACTAATGCCCTTGAGGATACTTCTGAAATGGCATCAGACTTGCTCAGATTCTTTTTAAAGAAAACAGTATTCTCCAAAAGGCTCCATCTAAAATGTGTGCCAAGTATTCCTAAGAGACTTGGTTCATTTGTAAGTATTACCATTGTAAGGGAATGAATATTCATAAGAAAAAGGGAATCCCTGAATATCTCTTAGGGGAAGTTTTATCCAACTGCTTCAAAACTGTTGGTCAAGTACATTAGTGGTGATTTTGCTGGGGAATACACAATTTTCCTGCAACAAAATGTAAAACAAACTGTATTCCCCCTAATTAGCCTCCTTAATCACCTGACACAGCATGTTCAGAATCCTGTGCCATGGAAAGATATCAGTATTTTCTCTCCTGAGCACTTCACTCAGAATTGGCAGAAATATATGCTAGAAAAAAGTTAAAACTGTCTTTAAGTCATGAGGTTGCTTTTTCAGAGTGAGGATCCCTGGATATGGAAGAGGAGTGTCCCTCTTGCTCTGAATGCTCTGCATTTAAATTAAACTTCGTTCCTTTTCTCAGTAAGCAAGATTAAAATTTCATCAAATTTTCCCTTCAAACTTCTGTCTGCTTTGTGGAACCTTTTTATTCAAGGTGCTAGTTCCTCCTGTCCCCAGAAAAGCTCATTGTATTAACTTAAAGGAGCTCCTACCTAGTAGCTTATTTTTAGCATTTTTTATCTGGAAACCTCTTGGGACACATCAGCCTCTCAAGCTTCCACAGGTTTATAAAATTAGCTTGCACAATATTTCTACTCAATTTTAGTGATCTTTGTTTATTTGTTTGTTTGTTTTTCTAGATTGGATTTTTTGGTTTCAAAAATGACTGAAAACTCTTCATTTTCCTTTATATGCTTTTGGTTTTTTGGTTTTCAGTTTGATTTCTGTGCAGGGCTCAGTACCAAGCCTAAACAGAAAGTGCTGGTGCACTTCCACTGTCTCCCTGCCCTATCAGCTGCTGCATATCAGTTGTATTTCCAGTTAAGATTTACTAAAAAATAGGTTCAGACCTACAGGTAGTGGATTTACTTATTTTACAAGTTCAAAACTCTGAAATCAGCCTCAATTATAAGAAAGCTTTCCCCCCTTTATTACAAGACAAGGGAAATTCCCTCATACAAAATTTCCTTCGTTGGTACAAAGGTACAAAACCACTCTTCTAAACCATTCAGAATGGGTATTTATTTCCTATTAATTATAAATGAGAAGCCTTCATTCTCAAAGGCAATCTCAGCTGGCTGCCTATTTCAGTTTCTAAGGAGCATCCTTCAAGCATAAAGGAGCTGAACTTCCCCTCTACTGCCCCAAAGTGCCTCTGCAAGCACAGGCTGCATTCATTGAAAGCCATTCCCTTCAGGCAGTAAAACCAACTTTTCTGATGAAAATTTAGAGAGATTTCCACAGACACATGCTGATCATGGTCAACTTTAGGATTAGAGAAAGAGAAGGTAAGCTTAACTGCTACCAGGGACAAAATGGGTGTTTGAATTCCTGCTGCTTGACTCCAGAGAGTTCTCTCTGTTCAAGTCTCTCTTTCATTGGGAATATGTGGTTGCTGGTTCCTAGCACAGCGACCTTCACTTTGAAATGTCATTCAATGTATTTCCTACCTTGGGCTAGTCAGGTAGAATGTTCTTCTTTGATTAAAAAGTTGTAGGTGCCAGTACACCTCTTTTTTTTTTGGTGGATACAAGAGGAAGGGATTGACAGGTGCAGAATAAAAGGAAACAAAACAATTCACAGAACCACAGAGGCAGCTGAGGTGTGGGGACCCACCAGAAGCCCTGGGTGCAGCTCAGAGTCACTCCCTGTGTTCTTTAGGGTGGAAGGGAGCAGGGAGGCTGGCACAGAAACCAGTTCAGCTCTTCTCTTCACAACAGAGAGTGTTGTGAAGAGAAGAGATGAACTGGAGTGTGAGGCTCTCTGGTTGTTATCCTCAAGGAACAGGGGCAGCTCCTGCTGGCTCAGGAACCTCTCCCCTTTGAAAAGCTGATTTCCTGTGCATGTAGCTGAAAAATCAACCTCCCATACACTGGAGCTTGTTAAGAGATGTATTGTATTTGCTGGGAATGCCTTGAGGAAGGCAGGAATGATGCATCTGACTCCATACACTCAGAAGGCTCATTTATTATCTTATGATACTATATTATATGAAAGAATACTATACTACACTAAAGAATACAGAGAGGATACTTACTCAATGCTAAAAAGACAAAAGACAATAATGAAAACTCGTGACTCTCTCCAGAGTCCTGGCACAGCTTGGCCCTGATTGGCCAAAGAGTGAAAACAACTCCCAGCAGAATGCAATGGAACAGTCACCTGTGGGTAAACAATCTCCAAACACATTCCACATGAGCACAACACAGGAGCAGCAAATGAGATAAGAATTGTTTTCCTTTCCTCTGAGGCTTCTCAGCTTCCCAGGAGAAAAGTCCTGGGTGAAGGGATTTTTTCAGAGAATGTGAATGCCACAGTGATGCATGCTAGAGCTGTTTCAGAAAGGGGTACACTTACTTTTCCCACCAAAACCCAAGTTTTCCTCCCATCCAGAGATCCCAGGGATCTTTAGTAGCTGTCATGTAAGCACCACCAAGGTCCCATTTTATTCCAAGCACTTCAGTGGGTTTGGAGGAGAAATCCTTCTGTCTCCTCCCTCAGGTGTGCAGGCACAGACAAAGAGCTGTGAAGTGACTGATGTGGTTTGGCCTGAGGAGTCACCACCCCTCAGGTGAGCTGCACCAAGGCTGCCCCAGAGCTCCCCTGCAAAGAGGACAGTTTAGGTTTGACCTGGTTGGCTTTTCCCTGCAGTCAGGACACACATAAAATGTGTTTGTGTTGTTCCAGGTGGCAGGAGGAGTCTTTGGAGACAAAGCAGCAACAAACCTGTTTGGCATCAGTTGCAGAAGAGTTTCCTTGGCCACTTGAACCTTTGGATCAGTACATGAGCCAAGTAAATTCACATTTTTAAGCTTTTAGTGGTTTCTAGCTGATGCTTGAGAGCTGAGGAGAACAATGTAGAACAACAGTGCTTCTTACTGAATTTCGTTACTGAGGGATGGGACATGAAATGAGTGCTGATGCTGCTGCTTTAATTTTTGAGCATGCTTATCCATTGCCTGGCATTCCATGGGTACAGTTTAGGAGTAACCAGGGAGATATTTAGGGAAGAGTTTAGCTTACAGATCACTTTGCTTATCAGATTAAACAAATGGGTCATTTCACTGCAATATTGAGTAAACCTTATTGGATTTATACAGTTTATAAACCAATACATCTCATAAACACTAATCACCAGTTCTGTTGATTTCCTTTGTGGTACACAAATTTACAAAGTTGCTAAAAAGCTTCCCAGACAAATCTCTCTCAGTGTAGCTCTTTATTAAAGCAAATATCCTCATTTCCCACTGGTCCTGGACTATGGAGGTAAAGAAGAATATTTTCTCAGCTGATAGATGATAGGAGCAAGAAGCAAGGGGTAGGAAAGGGACATTCCTGCTTGAAGACACAGGGGTGAAAACCTTTTTAGCTGCAATGGTTGTTTAAGAAGCCAGCCTGTTGTACTGTGACCAAGTACAGTGAATTACCATGGCAAATGTGATCAGGATGTTCTATTGTGGCACCACACACAGCAATGCTGCTTTTCTCCTCAGGGGCACAAGGCTATTTTCTAATAATAGGTACCTTGTGTGGGAAAAAGGGGAACAAATTCTGCCTAATTAGGCTGCCATGGAGACCACACAAACTTCTCCTTTGATCCTGTCTTGAGCAAATACACTAAATAGGAAGAGTACAAGATCAAATTGGCTCTTTGCATGCAGCTCTGGGACCCCCAAAAAAGGATGTGGAGCTGCTGGAGCAGATCCAGAGGATGGCACAGAGCTGCTCCAGGGCTGGAGCCCAGCTGGGAGATCTGGGGGTGCTCACCTGGCGAGGAGAAGGCTCCAGGGAGAGCTCAGAGCCCTTCCAGGGCCTGAAGGGGCTCCAGGAGAGCTGGAGAGGGACTGGGGACACGGGAAATGGCTTTTAACTAAAAGAGGGTGGATTTGTAACAGGTTTAGGGACGAAATTCCTCCCTGGCAGAGTGGGCAGGCCCTGGCACAGGGTGCCCAGAGCAGCTGTGGCTGCCCCTGGATCCCTGGCAGTGCCCAAGGCCAGGCTGGACACTGGGGACAGTGGGAGGTGTCCCTGCCATGGCACTGGATGGGATGAGCTTTAAGGTTTCTTCCAACCCAAACCATTCTGTGATTCCCTCTGGAAGCACATTCTTGTCTGAAAACCTGGAGACTAAACTCCAGTTCTGTAATAAGACTGAGGTGGGGATGTAGCTCTTAACAGAGGGAGTCCCATCTGATAAAGTCTTAATACTAATAATTATTAATATTCACCCAAACTTTCTAGCTCTTTTTGGTCATTATTAACATGCAGCAAGGTAGTTATTTATATCTCCTTTGCCAATTTTGGAATAGGGTGGAAGAAAATATGTGCAAGTGTTTCTGAATATTCACAGAGTAGAAATCCCCAGCTGGCAGCTAAATTCACCCTTGAATTAATTTTTTTGGCAGATAAGCTGCATAGCCAAGCACAAGTGAAGATCTGAGCACAGGGACCTGGTTTGGTGTGGACTCAGCAGTGAAACTCAATATTAAAGGTCTGCTCCAACCTAAAAGATTTTGTTTCCCTCCACAGATGCAGATGGATCAAAGTCTAAAGGACAGCTAAAGGCAGGGCCAAGCCGCACCCCAGTGCAAGGAGGAGGAGGAGAAGGAGGAAGCAGCTGCCATGCGAGCGTCACACCAGGTGCTGTGGTGCCTCCCCTTCTTTTGAGGAGAGCAGAATCTTCTCAGGGCTCTAACAGACCTTTATTCACAAGTTGGGAGTTTATCTTCAGCTCAGTCTTCATGGATTATTTTTGCTGGTGTTTCTTCACCCAGCCTCATTCCCAGCCAAGTGTGTGGTTGGGCACAGAGGATGTCAGCTGTGAAAACCCCTGAACATTTCACTGCCCTCACCTACTGCCCCAGGGAGAGTGGCAAAAATATTCCATGTATTTTTAGCTGTGACCAGCAATGTGACAGGCAGAGATACAGCAAAGTAATTGCTGGTAAAGTTGCTTTAAAATAGTAAAGAACTTCTTCAGCATAACAGCTTTCCATCTCCACTTAGCACAGTCAGCTGTATAAACCAACATTTTTGAAGCAAGATCTTGGATTAGGCTCAAGTTTATATTTAGCAGCCAAGTTTCGGTTCTGAGAATGAAGGTTTAACCCTAATATGGGATACTACTAGACAATGTCAGAAGTGGGTGAGTGACTTGAAACAATTAAATGGTGAATTTTAGTTCATGTATTGCCTGCAAATGTCTGCACCTATAAAACTTATTGTCAGTCAAAAACATTTGGCAAATGTTTCGCAGCAGGAAAAAATAGCTCTGTTACACTCCTCAAAACCTACAGGGAAATGATAAATAGATCTGTTAGCTTCAATTTGAAGGACAAAAATAGTCTTTCAGAATTCAATCAGAGACCAAGTTATGCCAGGAGTTGAACACTTATAATAGATTTTACAAATGCACTGATCAGTCTGTCTGTGGGAGCTCGATCCAAAATGTTTTTAACAAGGAATCCCTTTGTCTGTGTAGCACAGTGGATCCTAACCCTTGGAATTTAAGGACTAAGATATAAAAAGGGTCTAGCTCTGGATATGGGCAATGTGTAAATTTACACTGGTTGACACTAAGACAAGTTTAATTGTGTTCATCTCATGGCTCGAGAAGTCTCCCAGAGGGGATGGCATCGAGGTGAAGCTCTGGTTGTCACTCAGGGTGGCTGTGTGGGGTCCTTGTGCCACTGCCCACGAGCTCCATGAGCTCTGGTGCCTCTCAGCTGTGCTGGAGGCAGTCCAGCTCTGATTTGGTAAAATGTGCATATTCATACCCACAGTTTTATTGCTCTCAGAATTGGGATCAGGATCTTGCCCACAGTACTGGGAGGCTGTGTTTGGAACTGCCTGGTTTCTGCAGCAAAGCACATGCAAGGAGATTTTTGTGCTGCCTTTCACAGCCCCTTTTTGCTAACACAAGAACTGATTATCAGATTTGTGCAGTGAACTCACAAGCAGTTGTGGAGGGCGAATTGTGTATAAAATTGAGGGAACTCTATAAACGAACATTGCTGCCAGGAGATGTGAACTGCACCTTCAAGAAATCCTGGATGCAGCTCTGGCTAAAGGAGCCTCACTGTAAAATAGATGCCTGAGAATGGAAAAGTCTTTTTTTTGTATTTCTTTATTTCAGCATGGTTTCAGCACACTTTCAGCATGGCAAGTGTCGTAGAATTGTGCCTCTGAATTGTTTATCACCTCTTGTTTTAACAAGTCAATTATTGCTACGTTTTATTACTTTCAGTGCTGTCTTTTTAAAACAAGAGCTGTAGGATAGTGATCTGATTTTACGTGACTGAGACACAGCAGAATAGCAGAGCATAAATATTAAATGTTTCCATTTATCTTTTCAGAGTGTTCACACTTAGATTGTTCCACTTAACAACCCTTAAAATAGCTACTCCAAACGATTCCCCTCCAAACAAAGAAGAAATACATGCAGATGAATCACTGTGGCAATTTTTATAACAAACATTAAAACATTAAAGAGAGCATAAAATACAAACATATATTGAATCATGGGCCCTTAAGAATAAGTGCCTACTGACCTTGTAAGAGATAATTGGGCTTTGAAACATCTTAGAGACTCAGCCAAAACCCGCTGCAGTGCATTAGCTATTAAAAATCCCAAGCTCATTAAACTGGCTAATTGTTTATCAGACCATTGTGAGGCTTCATCTGTTTCCAGATCATGTGGAACCTGGGATCAGGACCCTACTGCAAATGAAATCTCATGGAATAATGGGATTTCACAACAGATGTGGTCCCTACAGCTAATGTGTCCTCACTGGGGATCAGACCCTGAGTAATTACTGTGGGGTTTGTCCATGTTTTGATGTCCTTATCCATTGATATCCACCACCAGGACTGCCAGGTCACTCCAGAGCAGTGCCAGACAAGGCCTGTCAGGACCCAGAGCATCCCTCTGGCTGTCCTGAGCAGCCCAGACCCTGCCAGGGGGCTCAGAGACCCTGCCACAGAGCCCAAGATGCCCCTGTGGGTTTGATTACGACCCGTGGAGCAAATTAGCAACCTTGGATGAAGATCTGCAAGCCACGACAAATTAAGTAGAATGACAGTGAATTTATCATGGGGTGAAAAAGTTGATTTTGGGGTTTTGGTATGGGGGTTCAGGAGGCAAGATGGAGGGATCTGCGCATGTCCAGCCTTTCTCCTTCTTCTTCTTGGCCTCCGTCTTCTGCTCTGATGGTGGCACTTACAGATTGGTTTAGAGTAGAAGCTCACTGTCTAATATAGTGATAGGTATTGGGCAGTAATTGTAAACATTGCACACGTAGTTTTTAGTATAAAGCCATAACACTGCCCTGGGGGCAGGCAGAGTGCCTGGAACTGTCCTGCTGGACGGACCTGGGCAGGGCAGGAGAAAGAATTTTATAGATAAGGAACAATAAACAACCTTGAGACGGAGAAATGAAGAGCCCTGACTGCTTCTTCAAGCACCGGGCTGGGAAAAGAGACTTTCCAACTTTTCTCAGGGTCACTCTGATAAGCCAGAGATCCCGACAATGGCCCAGGACAGAACTTTCTCGTGCCCAGGTTTGTCACAAGCAGGTGGCATGGGGTGCAGTGGCCCAGCTGATCAAAGGAGCCCTGAAGGCTCATCCCACAGGCAGGCTCCTGATGTGGCTGGGAGCAGCAAGCCAAAGATGGGAGATTCAATTTTCCCTCAAGTTCCACCAAGCTGTGCTGCCCTAGGGCTGGATGACTCCTTGGCCATGCTGGTTTCCTTCCTTTGGTCCTTGCTGGCTGGGATTGCTGATTTTTCAGGGAGGCATTGAGAGCTCAGGCAGGCAGGGTTTACATCCTGCACAGTTCATGTGGGGTGAGCACGGGCACAGGAGCTGAAGGGGGCTTTGTTCTGGCATTTCTCACACTCACAGAGTGAAGGTGCCCAGTCTGAGGTGGGAGGGAGCTCAGCATGGCCTAGAAGAGATCAGCTCTGGTTCTCTGCAGTTACAAGCAGGGCCAGAACACCTTATCTGAGAAGAAAATGCAGCCTCATTCCAAGAGGAACTCATCACCTCCTGAGCAGGCAGATGTGTCAGTCCCAGAGGTGTCATAGGAGGGCTTCCTTTGGATCTGAGCCCTTAGAGATGCTGAGGGTCATCAGGGAGAGGGGACTCCATGGCTGGTACATTCCAAACTGTCCCACGAGTGGGGAACCCAGACACCAACCCTCAAAACCCTGGAAATAAGGAAGGGAGAACACAGAAATAATGTAGAAAACAACATTTCAGATGGATAACACTCAGTCTGCCCTGAATGGTTGCTGTGGCTCGGTAGTACTTTATGATCCAGCTTCAAACTCAAATGAACTCATCCAGCAGCCCTTCCTAATTTTGCATTTTAATCCTGCCTTTCATGGAAACAGATATGAGGTCTTAATCAAGGACAATCAAGGAAGCTCTGCACAGATAGCAGTTGGCTATATAAGAGCAAAACAGGTCACTGCCCTCTTCTCTGGGTGGAAATAATTTTCTTCATCTGTGCTGCAGCAGTAACAGTCCTTGGCCTTTCCACTCTGGTGAGTAAGGGCCTGGAGAAACTAGTGAGCAATATTTATAAATGAATCTTGTAGGTCACTGACAACAGCAGGGGGAAAAAACCATGTTGGCAATCTGTTCTTAATTCTATTTTAAGGTGCCATGACTTCTGTAATAGCAGGTACAACAACTTGGCCCTTCAAGGCCAGAGGCAAAGGTCAGCATGCAGGATAAATTAAAGGCTGTTTCCCTCAGACTTGTGTGATACAGATGATGAAAAGTGCTGTGCAGGTTCAGATGAGGGCCCATTCCAGACTCCTACCATTACTCCTTTTTCATATTTTACTGTTATTTTTCTGTATTGTCCTGTTGTTACCTCCACTTGATATTCCACAAGGCTCTAAGGCAAGAGATGTCCTTTCCTGAATGTGGATTATGTTATTTCCTGCCTTGGTCAGCCTCCTGTGTCCTCTGCAATTGCCCTTAAATCAATTTCATTAAGTCTGTCAAACAAGCTTTGCTATTTATGTAGACTTGTTTTTAACAGCTTGTATATCTTAGTTTGGTGATTTCATCCCTTATTTATGTCTCCATCTACCAAGCAAAAGGAGACAAACTTCTCCTTCCCTCCTGCTTGCTTAGTAGCTCATTTGTCTTCTGCAGTCCCTCTCTGCAGGTGGATACCACCACTGGAAACCCTTGACATTATGTCCCCAGTTTCTCCTAAATACACTTGAGCTGTTTTTCCACCCAGTTATCAGTGCATGTGCTTGAGTCTACAGCACAGGAAAAAAGCTTGCTAATGGAATTATTAAGTAGATAAATTCCATAAAGAGTTTTCATTATTAAAAAGTGTTTTTCAATTAAAATAAAGTATATGAACAGATAATTAGAATGGTGTAGTGTAGGGACATTGAATACACTTAATCTAGATTGAGATGCAAGAGAAAAAAAGTTATTGGACAAGATTTAGTCCCTTCAGTTATTTCCTGCATTACAGGTGGCAAGACAGGGACAAGGACAAGAAAATAACTTATTGTCTAGATGCTGCTGAGGTTGCAGGTAACTTAAACACAAAGGCATCTCAGCAGCAACATGGAGACATTGGAGATTTTGTTTAGGGACAAGGTGACAGAGAGCTTCCATGGCACAATGTCAGATTAACAAAGCTGCTTCTCCTAAAACTGTGCTGTGGCGTGGAGAACAGGTGTAAGCAAGGTAGCAAAAACAGCATCAGTGGGAATGCATGGAGCAGCCTTAACAGAAAGAAGGCAGGGCTGTAAATACAATTCTCTGAATAACATGTCTGAAGGGTGGGTTTTTGTTTGCTTGTTTGGGTTTTCAAATAAATATATAGGCATCTATCTAAATAGTCCTCAACTTTTAGGGAATTAAGTGGGAAACCAGTTTCTTTTGGCTTGGAGTCTGGACATTGGGAAGCTCAGGAGAGTAGGCAAATCATACAGACCAGTGAAATGTTTGCTCTGAAGAACACTCTTATTTCATAGATGTAGAGATTTTAAAGTCAAAATGCACCGTTCTGATCATGAGTTTGGTGGTGCCCTATGTCTCTGCAGGTGCAGATTAATCAGGGAACTTAAGAGAATATAATTTGCCAATTTAGCAAAATGTCCTGTGAATATCCCAGCCCACCCCTGGACATGCTTTGTAGATAGCAGAGACAAATATTTAACTTCCCCACTTGTCTCTGGAAGGTGTACAAAGAGCAAAGCTGCTCAGTGTAGGGTTTGTGTGGGACTTCCCCCTGTAACTGCAGCTGTGGTGAGATCCCAACATGACCACTCACTAGGGAAGGGAACAACATCAGCTTTTTCCACCCTTGCCATCCACTGTGGCCAAGAGAATCCCAGGAACTCTACTGGTCTTGCATCCCACCAGTGCATTTCCTGCTCTTGCATATCAGTGCATTTCCTGAGACTCTTTCAGTGTGGGCTTTCCAGAGCAAGATGTTCAACTGTTCCTTAAATACTTAAAACTGCAGGAAAAATACTGCAATAGTCTTTTAGAGAATACCAAGCCCACAAGAATAAATCCTTACTTGCACACACACGATCTGCGGTTTTTAAAGTCTGATATTTTGCAGGCATAGATTTAGAAGCAACAGCTGAAAATGCAGTTTGCTATGTCATTCCAACTTTGCTAAAAAGAACTCTTACAATGTCTATATGACTCATGTCTCAGGTGATGTCATGTGATGTCTGGAAACACATTTTGAAGCTGGAGCAAAATAATGATTTTTAGTGTTGCATTGATCCAACTTCATTTAAAGAAATATGCATAATTCTGGCCTCCCACACCCCCCAACTTTATTTAATCAGAAAGTAGAAATAAGGGCAGAGAAAGGATGAACAGAGGACTACAAGAAAAGTCTCAGCCATGTGAGTCCCTGGATTCCATATGATTCAAGCAGTGTCTGTAATTCGTGTTAGTATTTCTCAAATTACAAATACAACTTACATGTCCAACAAATCTCTTCAAAGCTAATGGACAAAAAAGGGATCCAAACCAAGTCATGATTTTTTCTTACTTGCCCACATGAAGAGATGATAGAAGGAGTAGTGTACTGCTTCCTTTTGAATCTCAGACTGGGACTGATCTTTCAAAGAAAGTAAGTTTTGGATTAGCAAAAGGAACAACCCAAAATCTGTTAGGCCAATGTGCCTAATCCTGCTCCCAGCACCCTTGGAGACTTCCTGGGAATGCAGAACTCAGCTCCTTCCAGTCCTGATTTTGGAACTGCTCAGGACTGGGCTTTTGGAGTGCTTGACACTATTTATACTCAGGAATGAATCATCCCATCTGATTCTCACTGTCTCTAAAGAAATGTGGTCACAGTCCTGTTGTTGACCTTTCCCTCCTCAGTCCATCCTGGCAGTGATTTAGCAGCTGGGGCTGGCTGGGGGTGATTTGGGTGCCAGCCTCCCTCCACCTGGGGCAGCCTGGCGTGGCACAGACAGTTTTAACTCACAGCACTGCTCCCACAGATGGCTCTTTCATTCACAAAGGCACGAGCAGATTCCCCATCTGCTGTCACAGCTATTTGTGATTCAGAGGCTGGAAAAAAGCATTCCTGTCCAACTTCCTTGGAGGGGCTTTAAGGTAAACTGGTTGGTGATGTCACTGTGTGGGAATCACTGGGGAGAAGCAGCTCCCAGAGCAGGGCAGGGCTGGAGCTCGGTGCTGGAGGGGCAGCCCGGTCCTCACACACAGCCTGGCACTTGTCACAGCTCCTTCCTCCCAGGCTGGCATTGTCACAGCTCCTCCCAGGCTGGCATTGTCACAGTTCCTCCCAGGTTGCCATTGTCACAGCTCCTCCCAGGCTCACCTGGCTGCAGAGCAGCAACTGGGGAGGAGAAGTCCCTGAAGTTCTGATGTTTGTGACACTCAGTGTAATCTGGATGGGGTGGCTGCCACAGCCTTGACTCACAGAACAGGGACATTCCCAAGGTGCAGCTGTCCCAGGCAGGCAGGCAGGAATGCACTTGGGAATCAGGGGCAATTGCTGCTAAGGAGCTGTTCAGCTTTTCCTTGGCTGCATTCCTACTGGTTCTCATGATATAATGCATTAAGAGACTCTTTCTCAATTTGGTTATGAAGCAGCAAACTCAAATTTTAAAAAAAGAGAACGGCTACCAAAGAATACTTGTTTTGTGTGAAAGAAAATTCTTTTTGTCACATGGCTTTAGTAGGTTACAGACCATTTTCTCTGTTGTAATCAGGAACAGATTTTTGCAGGAATAAACAACCACACCAAAGGTTTCTAATAATTTTTGCAGTGCCCACAGTGCCACAGAATGCTCTCCACTGATCTAAATCTGTGCAGGTAGCCTGCCTTTCCAGGAATAAATAACCCACAAAGGAAGAATTTTATGGAAAAAGGACCTCAAATTAGGCAAGAATGATCTATGAATTTTGATAATTTTGTCTAGGGACAGAAATTAGAGGCCAGAAACCTCTATCTTCATGTTGCCCTCAAAAATAAGAGAATCACAAGAGTTTCCCATGTGCATTCTCTCATAATGTTCTTGGCCATTATTCTTTAGTTTGATTTTTTAAAATGTCCTGGCTCCTGAAATAATTTTGCGGTCTGTATATTGGGGTGTTGGAAGCTGGACAATTGTGTGTAATACATCCTTTGAAACAATCTTGTCATTTGGTTGTCTGCATATGAAATGGCTTTTACAATTATTGACATTTTTTGCACTGGAGAATGTCTGTAAAGGACTACAACAGCTCCATCACAGCAGAGAGCTGTGCTAGGTTGGAGGGATGCCCACCTCTTTTACCTGGAAATTAGGTGTCCAGAATATTTGAAATGGTGGAAAAGGCAAATAGCTGTCTTAGATGGGAGAAAGTTGAATTAAGGAGCTTGAAAAGGAAGAATCTGTACTAAGCAGTTCAGGAAAAGAAGCATCAATGCTAACAAACTTTAAGTCTGAGATAGGGTACAGACATGGTAAGTTACATTAAAAGGTGTACTGCTGGAACCGCAGAAAAGAAAAATCTAGATTTCTTTAAGTTCCTTTGTCTGGTATTCCCTTGCATTCAGTTCCTATTAACCAGTGATTTATGTACTCTGAAAAGAACCTATGCTCTTGTGTTAATGTTGTTTGGGCACACATTACCGAGGCAAATAGAAAGGAATGTGAGTTCTAGATTGTGCTTTGGAAGAAAGCAAGCATTAGCTCATTAGTGCCTGTGTGCTTGCTGGCAGGGTGCCAAAGCATCTACCTCAGAAACTGCCTCAGTTCCGACCAGAATTCCAGATTTGTGCTTTTACCGCATGGGAAACCTTTTCACTCTTACCCTGGGTGCTCTTTCAGCCATTGCTGTGTCCACTTGAGGTTCTGTGTAAAAAAGGAAATAGAGAAAAGGAAATGTGCTATGCTGTAGACAAGCCTGTGGCCTTTAAGGGTGACCATGAATGTGATAAATGTTTCCAGAGCATCAACATCTTTTTCATCCTCTTTTCTCACCTGGCAGCATCCAGGTGCTGCTGGAAACAGCTCAGACTCTTGGGTGGGTCTGACAACCTCCCCAGCATTATTAAGGAAACAAAGTCCACACGTCCTTTTGAACAAAATTGTTTCTGCAATAGCTTGCCTTATTGATTTTGGCTATTTTAATCATTGGACAGCAAGGTGTGCAAATAAAGGTGTAAGGAAGAGTAAATAACACATCAATGATCCCAGCTGCAGCTATGAATAAACCCTCACACTACAGCTCTTGCCAGAATAGCCATTACTGCCAAATCCAAAACATTCTTCATCATTTATTTCTCTGCCTCTTGATACAAAGCTGAAAGTTTCCAACAGTTTATGGAATAGACACATAGCTTTGACTAGAAATACTGATGAACATGGAGCAGTGTTGTTATTGATGAACCTGTCCATAATCCAGTTGTTATGCATGGAACAAAAGTGACTTCTACTTCAGATGTCCCATGTATTTGGCTGGGTTTAAGGAGCACGTGTTACATTTTTAGCATCACTGCCCAAAACATTCGTGTGTCTCAGCTCAAGGTTTCCCTGCAGGTGGGGATCTCCTTCCCCTGCCTCTGGCCAGGGCACAGCTTCCAGAGCATCCAGTGAAGCTGGGCACTGCCCTCCCTGCTCGCTGTGCTGTGAACAGTGAATGCAGCCTGGGCAGGGCTTGGCATCTGGCCTCTCTGGTAATGGAGATAGTGACAAAATCATTAGCAGGAAAAGGCATTTTCATCCCAGTAGCGCCAAGAATTCAAAGGACTGACATTTAAAGATTCTCTCATTCCAGAGGAAAGAACCTGAAATTCACCAGGTGAGTGTAGTACATAGGGCTACCCCCAATCTCCAAACGGGAAAAATGGGCAGGATAAAATTCCAGAGAAGAGTCAAGGTTGTGGTGCTGTTTTCTCCTTGGGCCCTTCTTCTACAATTCTGGATGCTGTTAATACTTTTAAGAATTCAATGTCTTTAGTATTTTTTTTCAGATATCACAATTAAGCATTAAAACCTTCGAATTAAGTTAAAACCTTAATTCTCTCTCCCTAGCCTGTGTTCTCCTCAGATAAACATTATTCTGAAAGAGAACAAAAACCAATAAAGCAATTGGATGAGTATCTCCTAACTAAGAAAAGCTGACTACAAATGAAAAATCCAGATCAGAAGCACAATAAGGACAATGTCTCTGAATACAACAATAATTTGATGGACACTCAAATTCCCAGCTGTCTTGGATGTGATGATTTACCTTCAGATGTGCCTGGCTTGGCATCAAGGCAGTGCACAAACCTTGGGAAAATATTAGAGACAGAACAGAATAATTTTGGCTTACCAAACACTGACACAAAGTCAGCATTTGTCTCAGAGATGGTAAATGAGGTTATGGTAGTAGAATCACTCTCACTCTTTGAGGGTGCTCTGTAAAATACAGCTCATACAAACTCAGTGTGCTCTGGAGCATCGCCCTGTGCTGCCCTTGGCTCTGCTGAGAGACTGTATTTGGGGTGACCATCTCTGGCTTTGTGTGATTTATGGAAAAGTGGAAAACAATTACTGCTTACCCCAGTTAGTTCAGCCACAGTTTTAATGGCAGTTACATAAAAACACAGAATAACAGAATGGTTTGGCTTGGAAGGGACCTTAAAGGTTGTTTAATTCCAACCCCTTTAGCACAGGCTGGGAACCTCCTCCCTTGTTTTAATAGCAATTACCTGAACCCTTGTGTTCCTGTGTGCCCCTGTGAAATAACTTTTACAGTCTTGCAGTGAAGGGTACAGAGAGTTCAGGAGGACAGGCAGTGTTTGGGGATCTGTCCCAGGCACTGAGACCTCAGCTCCTCCTTTGCTGCTTGCAGCTCCCCAGCTCTCACCAGAAGCAGGAATTCCTCTCTGGAGCTCTCAGTGGCAGGAGGGTCACAATGCTTTTCCCCTTTGGAACTTTTTTCTACAGAAATGTGGCTGATACCTTGACCAGAGAGAGAAAACTGTCTCTTTCTTAGGAAGTTACAAATTTACCCTTCAAATTCTGCACTTCAGAAATCTGAGCTAAGCTCGTTGAAATTAGAGTAATTAAGCACTCTGGAGAGTAACACAAATTTAATTTCATTTAATTTAGGAGAGTGCAATGGATTTCTTCCTCAGACTTTGGGATTTAACTATCTAAACTCCATTCAGGAATTTGCCTGACTCAAACCCAGCATTTTGTAGATCACTGCTATGTTATTTATAAGTGTGCTGGTGTGGGCTTTTTTAAAGCAATTTAGTCTTTTCCCTTTGTTTCCAAGCTTTCAGGCTCTGGCCACACATTTCCCACTGGGAATATGTGAAGCCCCTTTGGATTGTTTGTTTGCAGGCTTGCAGTGCATGAAAACACAATCTGATGGAGAGCTGCAGCAGGGCTTTCCCCACATCCTGGTGTGAGTGGAACTGAGAGCTGGTGCTTTGCTGCTCCCCAGATTGTGCCCATCCTGTGAAAGAGAGACCCAAGGAAGGAAGGCAGCCAGGAGTGGCATTTGAACAGGGAGATTAAGGTGTGGAATAACCCATGGGACACAGGCAATGCTCATTTCTCAGGCACTTGAAAAGTACTGGCTCCTGAGTCTGTAGAACCACCAGATGAAAATGGATTTTCATTATTAAAACCATGTCCCTTGGATATAATGTTGCCATTTTCTTGTTTTGCTGCAGAGAATTTCCTGGAATCTGCTGGGATTCAATAGGTTGTGTTACATGTTAAGGACAAAATGTCTTTTTAGTCAGCAGCACCAAACTCCGTGCTTTTGTGATCTGCAAATTGGATAAAACACTATTTTAACTTTTCAGATTTAAACAAACTATTTGAAAGCTCAGTTCTGAATTAACACCTTGTGTTTTGAACAGTTTGTACTAAAATTGACACTTGATGGCTGCCAGCCTGCGCTTATTAAGTTATTGACTGAGAGTGTGCTGGGTACCTGGGTCTGAATATTCACTTTTACCTTATGCCACTATTGTCAGAAGCTAAAATTTCCTTGAAGGTGACATGCAGGGACTAAAGACAGCCTGTTCCAGCTGACCTCACCGACAGGATGTTATCACTTACCTGGCTGGCTGCTCAGGAGAATTAGCACTTTCAGTGATGACACCAAAAATCCCAGGTTTTACCCTTTCACTGACGTCAGCAGCAAGGCAAGGCTGCTTTACACAGAAATAAACCAATAAGGATGTACTGCATTGCACAATTACTGAAAGATAATCTCTTTTTTTCACTGCCTTTATTAGTGACTCATGTGGTCCCAGGAGAGAAGAGACACTGTGGTTTAATGAATTCTGTCACTGCCACTTAAACCCAAAGGAAAATGAATCTGCAGGGCTCAGTTCCTCGCCCTCACCCAGCAGGATTCCACCACTGGGGCAGAGCTTACACCAGGAGTCAGGCCCACCTACTCCTGGGGATGGCTGTAGAAATAATTCAGGTTATTTTAACAAGAGAAATGGCCCATTGCTTTACTTATTCTGCAGCATCTCTTGCTACTTCAATTACAGTCAAATTACCTGATTAAAGTAAAGGAAGAACTAAACACTAATTTCCAGGGGCTTAAGGCTATATTTCAGGAAGGAGAAAATTTAATTTTAATTTTTAAAAAATAAACATTTGTATCTCACTTTTTCCTTTTGTAGCTTTATATCACATTGTGCTCCTTTCCAGGCAGGAAAAGAGGGAACAGTCTGGATTTCATAGAAAAGTGGAGTTACCTGGAAACTAGATTACAGCAAACTGAAAGATTTTTGTTTTGTTCTTTTTATTTTAATACTCTTTCAGCTCCATGGAGAGAGATAATGGCTGGCTGTGATTCCACCAGACTCTCAGTGATACACAGGCATTTTGTTAGGGCATTTTATTGTTGGTAAATCAGAGTTACAGCCTGGAGCTTCATCCAGTCCTTATCTCTACACTGTAGGATCTCTTCATTTCTGGTGTTTGACTCACCTGACCAAGCAGAAATACCAGTGCAGTAAATTGTTTGGAATGAGGCTTTTGTCCTGCTTTTTGCAGAGTGCCAGTGTCAAATGTCCTGACTGAGGAGCAGATTCCCATCACAAATACGTAGTGAAAGTGCTACTGTGGCAGTAGGAGCAGGGAGATATTTCAGTACAAAATTAATTGCAGCAGAAAGGATTGGGAAATTTTAGCAGAGCTCTGCCTGCTCTTGTTTTGGCAGCAGGCCACTCTCCATCTTCTCCATCTGCTTGGGGTTTGTGTAGATCCTCACCTCAGGTGGAAAACCATGGGGAAAAAACCATAGTGATAAAGCTGATTTAGGATTTGTTTCTGAGATATTCCTCTGTTTTGCGGAGAAAAGAAGAAACCTCACAACTTTATAAAAGTTGTAAAGCTCGGTATGTTTATTTACGGCGCCGGACGCACACGGAGAAAATTCTCCTCAAAAGGCATGTGTACCCCTGAAGATTTCAGACCTCCTTTTATCTCCCTTCCAGATGCATATGCATACAGTTTCACAATAAGTTCATACATATTCATTTTGCATGACATTTAGCACCAGTTCTTCTTTATCAAAGGAATTTTTAGGTTGGGGCAAATTGACCTCGTGGTCTTTTCTGTTTTTCTTTCTCTGTCTCCTTGCTGTCTTGGCATGCGAGTTTTTCCTTCAGCTTTGGCCTCACAGACTTTTCACCGTTGTTAGACACTTCACCTAATTCAGGATGGATCCCTACTCTGTCTCACCTCCTGAGACGCCAGGGATGAGAAAGATCCCTTTTAAAACATAGGACAGGTAAAAAAAAATCTCTAGGGCTTTGATTTCATACCCCCACATTTGTGGCCTTTGTTGTAAATAATTTTATGTGAGCTCAATAGGAGGTAGAAAATATTAAAGGTTAGTTCTAGGAGAGGTGACCTGAATGCACACCCTGGGTGAGACCATAGTGGTGACCCTGGTAAATGGATTTTGCAGTAAAATAAAGTGCCTTTTTCCAGATTTTTTTTTGGGAGGGGATGGATTTTTTGTTAGTTTGTTTGGAGTTTTGGGGTTTGTTTGTTTGTTTGCGTTTGGGTTTGGTTCGGTTTGGTTTGGTTTGGTTTGGTTTGGTTTGGTTTGGTTTGGTTTGGTGAGGGATGTTTTTTATTGTTGGGTTTGGGTTTTTTTCTCCTCAGAAGGTCTTGTGTTCTTTGCCCTACACATGGGGAAAAAACAGAAAAAAAACATTTATAACACTGAAAGCAAGGCCCAAAAGGGTCATTCAGTAATTTTTACAAACCCTGGTTGTTAGAATCTGAAATGCAAGAAACTCTCAGAATTTTAAACCTGGAAACCAAAGCTTAGAATTTAATCTAAGACCTTGAAAAAAACTCCCAAACTTAGGTAATAGAAGCAATAATGTGGATTTATAGTTTAAAAGAAAGACACAATAACTTTAGAAGAAAAATCTTTTGCATTTTAAAATTTAAGATGTAGAAAAAATAAAAGTAGTTAAGTAGTTACAAAGGTAAACAAGAAGTTTAAAATACAGTACTATAAATTTGCATGAATAACATGATTAACTAAAAAGCTTACACTGTAGCATAAATCCATAAGACAAAATATTTAAGGATTAAGTAAAAAATATAAGTAACCTTATTAGCAATGTTTTATTAATCCATAAATCCTTGAAAAAATCTTATGATTAGGGGTCTTGTGAGCTTCTAAACCATATAATAAAGATGTGAGCACAACTCACCCTTCCTACCTATGTAGAAAATAAGAAAATAAACCACAGCATCAAAACCAATTCAAAACTTCTCTAACTCATTCAAAACTCCTTCCAAAATCACCATACCTGGTTACCTTAAATCTTCACAAGAGAAATGTTCAGGTTTACAATCCAGACTGAACTGCTTCTAAATAACCCTTGTTAGATCTTATGCCACAAAAAGGCAGGAGTGCTCTACAGGATCAGTGCACAGGCTGGTAAATATCTGGGAATAATAACTTAGTTTGTCAGATGCCACCATATTCAGGCAATTTGGTACTAATGACATCTCCCTTGTCATATGGTACCACAGTAAGAGCAAACAATGGACAGAGCTGATTGCATAAAAATGTAATTAAAAGAAAATTATCATGCAGGTATTTCTATTGGGGTTTTTATGCATCCACTGTTAGAAATAGCATTTCTAGTTCTACAGCTTGTATTAGGAGCTGCCACTGTTCTGTTAGCTTAGCTTTGTATTTATTAGCTGAGTTAGTCTAATATATGAGCTGAAAACACAGTGAAATTCTGTTTTCAATTCCAAGAGAAACTCAGACTTACTCTACAAAACACACTAATGGCATTTTGTATTATTTTTATACTGGAATTTACTATCTAGCCAGAGGTTTAAATGGAGAAATTACACTAATCTCTTCTGCTTGACACTTTGACCTGTGAATTATCCCATCTAAAACTACCAACTTTGCAATGCAAATGTAACTTGCAACTTTTTGTGTATCACAACACATGTTCCCTAAGTCTTTTTCAGGACCAATATGCAAACAGCTACTGGCTGAATTCAGGCTGTGGTTTTAGTCATGATTCTTTAGTGTGAACAAATTTTAACCCTGGCCGGTTAAAATTTGTTCACACTAAAGGTTCACGAGCTTCAAATTATTTTGTCCCTGGCTAAAACCCTGTGGTGCCTTTGCAGAGCAGGTCCCACAGGGCCTGTCTGGGGTCAGTGACACTTTTGAAGGCTCCACCATCAGCAGAGTGAATGAACTTGGCTGTCAGCTTTCCTGTTGTGCTCGTGGCTGCTGTCAGCCCTGCTCCTGCTTCCTCCCAGGAATGAGTCACTGTCTCACTCTGGGCAAGGTTTGTGCCAGTGCAATCTGATTTCCAGCTCTGATCTCAGCTCTGGGACACAGCCCAGGCTGCTGTGGAAGAGGTTTTACAGCACCTTCTGTGAGCCAGGGAGAAGTTTGATGAGAGGATCCATGTTTACCCCCGAAAGAATTTCCTACCAAGGTCATTGACATAGAAACCAAGAAAGAAAGAAGGAGAAGTAAGAGAAACCTGCAACTGCCTATTCCACTGAGCACTTTGTGTGTGGGTACCAGTTGAGGGTTTCTCTGGGTCTGGATTGAAGGCACTTGAGGTAGTTCATGTTCACACTCAGGTGTTCATTATTTCTTATCAGTAAAACAGTCTCACTGCTGTGAGTTCTGCAGCTTTTCATTAGAAGGCACAAAATGGCCAACAATCTCTTGTTACAAGGTCTTTTAAGACTAAACTCTCCAATTAAGAGCTGACACCTGGATTATTTTCCCTTTTAACCCAATAACTGATCCCAAAGAGCCCCCAATGGGGACTTTTCTGCCCAATTACAAAATGCCACCCAAACCCATGGAGAAGAAGGAAGAAGAAGCATGAAGAAGGAACCCAGGATGATACCCTGTGCCCTCCATCTTGCTGCCATCCACAACACACTAAAAATCCCAAAACCTCAATTTCTCACCAAGCAATACACCTACAATGCTCTCTATAATCTCTTTCACACTTTTGTGGGTTCAAGTCTATCTCGAAGCCTGTGAAACTTTCTCCATGAGTGAGGGTCAAAGTCAGCATTGCCCTGGGGGTCAGGGCACCCCAGAGCAGACAGAGAATTATTCCCTGTGCTCTGGGTTTCCACATTTTGTTTGTCTTTCCTGACCAATGAGTAAAGTGTAAACTGATGAGTTTTTTAAGAATGTATAAAAAGCATGCATGCTAGAATAAAAACAGGTTTGAAGCCTTCTGAAAATGGAGTGTTGCTTTGTACTGTGACCATATCAACTATGACAACTACAACTGTGGGAAATGGATTTGTAGGGAATTCTCCAACCCTGACAGAAAGCTCACACAGTGTGCATCAGTATGTAAACCTTGAAATAAGAAATGCTGACTTAGAAATGCCATGGAAAAGGACAGACATTGCTGAGAGAGAAATGGAACTGAGCACAAGTTTCAAAGGATGGCCCTGCAAATAAGACTGGGTGCTTTGGAGAAACAGAACTCTGAAAGATGCATTGTAGAGGGACCCATGAGGGGTAATTTTAGATGATTTGCTTTAAGGCATTTACAGCATGGTGCAGCAAAAGCTGATAGGCCAAGAAACACTTATAGTGCACTGTAATTGTTGTAATAATGTATTGTTCTCATTATGATAGTGAATTAAAGCATCTGTATTGTCTCAGCCTTCAC
The DNA here is from genome assembly GCF_028769735.1 of Zonotrichia leucophrys gambelii. Lineage (NCBI taxonomy): Eukaryota > Metazoa > Chordata > Aves > Passeriformes > Passerellidae > Zonotrichia > Zonotrichia leucophrys. Next base: position 18,102,610 of record NC_088181.1, on the reverse strand, counting down.
ATGAGGCTAAAAATCAAATGAAAATTTTTGAAGCACCTCTCAATAACCCCATTTCTAAATCAGAAAAGGCCATAATCCAACATACAACCAGCCTGATTCTTCTCCCAGTCGAAACAAAGATTTTATCACTGACTTTAGTGGGAACAAAGTCAGGTCTGCCCTTCCCCTGTGTCACAGCTGTCTGTGTGGAGAAGTGCCTAAGCTGGCCGGTGGATGAGCCCTGTGGGCAGTGCAGGGGCAGCCCTCGGGGGTGTCAGCACTCCTGCCACAGCTGCCTGTCCCAGCAAACTTTCCAGGCTGGGCTGTTAATCTGGCCCCTCTGAGATCAAACACTGCACCTTCTATAATAAGCCTGACAACATCTTAACGGGTCAGATACTTATCAGGGCTGCTTGGAGCCACGGCTCGGCTTTGAGCTGGGTTTATCTTGGCCTTGAGCCCTCACAGGCTCTTCTAAAAACAACTGAGAAATACTGAGATTGTGAGAAAGAGCTGTCAATCTTACTGGAGCTGCTCTTAGTTTTCAGAGCATTTTTCTAACCAGAGCAGGCCATGCCTTCAGAAACCAGTGGAAAGGAGACCTTGCAAGACCTGGACGTGCAGGATAAATCTCTGACCTGCAGTAAAAGCCACAAGACAAACTTGGTATTTTGTCAAGTACATGGAGGTGTGTAGATATCCAAGTTAGTATGCCCACTGCTGATGCTGTTAAAATCTTTTGAAAACTGATGCATTAATAAAGTTTTGACTCCCACGGGCAGCATAGAAATGTGAATTGATTGAAATGCAGTGCTTTTAAAAACAAATAGCAATTTTTTCCCCTTCTTCCCCTCACAATTTGTGTGTAAAGTTGTCTGTGTCTCAGTGTGGATGTTGGACTTGGAATAATGTCATGATCTGGGATGCTTTTAACATCCAGAGATGATTATCCATGGTGTAACTCACCCAGTCACTACTGGGTGCACAATCTCTACAAGCAGATTCTTGACTGTACCTCAAACACAGGCCCATGCAGAGCAGGTAAATCTGCCTGCACAGATGGTTCACACACACCTCCCACAGCAGCAAAGGTATGGACTGCTTGTCCAGAATGAACTCAAATACATATTTAAAGGTGCAAAAGCAGACTTGTGAATGTATTTTCAGTCCCTCCAGACGCAGACTGTGCCTCTGTACAATCACAGGCAGGGCAACTACCCCTGCATTGGCCAACAGGTCTGTGCCTATTAACTCATTAAAATATGGGCTTGTTGTCCATGGCTGATGAGTATATTATAAATTTGAGCCCCCATTGCTCTCCCAGTTTATTGGACTGTTCAACAATGTATCTGGGCTTGCTTCATGTACAGAACATGGCTGCAATGATAATCTCTGTGGGAGATGCTTCTGGGAAGCCTTTGCAGCAGAGAACATCTCCGGTCACTAACACAGCGCTGTGACAGCACTCAGCACGCTCTGCGGGGCAGGAATTCACTGACAGCACAAGAGCAGCCCTTGGAGAGAGTGTGGGAGAGCTTGCCTCCACCTCATTGAGGAAAATGTTACAAGAGCTGCTAAGAACTGGCAAAGAAATACAGGTGAACGTCTTGACCCAAAGGAAATGCTTTTTGCAGAAGCAAGGTTCTTTAACGGTCCTGTCTACCACAGGGTCTGTGATGTTGTAAGTTTGACAAGAATCTGTTCTTCTGATACAAGATCTGTTCTAGACCTGATTTCAAGCCAGGATAACAAAGTTTGAGTGATCTGTTGGGTCAGTGCAGCGTTAATTGCAGAATTGTCTGTACCTGTAGAACTGTCTGTGTGTGTGGATACTCTGTGTAAAAGGGGTTTGTGTGCAGGGCTGGCCACTTCAGAGAGTGCCACAGGTACTCAGCAGGCTCCTGCAGAGGTGCCCGTGTCACTGCAGCAGGGCTGTGACATGCCAGAGCAGGGATCTGGAGTGGGAATTGCTTCCCCCAGGCACTGCAGGGCTGCTGGGCAGGGAGGGGACGCAGCCTGGCACCCACTCTGCCCTCCTGCAAGGTTATCTCTCCAATTTCCCTGCTTATCATTCAGATGTCTCTGCCAGTATTAAATGAAAAGCCATTTGATACCTGAGGCTTCTGGCTCAGTGTCCCATAAGCAATTAGCCTATTAGTCTTTGAGTCATTAATATTCTCTGCTTTCACTGTGATGATCTCACTTCCTGCAAGCAGGAACACTGAGAGTGAATTTAAAAAACCCAAACAAAAATACAGCTGGTAGGAAGGTTGTTTTAATGATGTATATTCTTTGATCACTACTCAGCAAAAAGAAGTTGTTTAGAGTGGTTTGAGAGCTTTTGTAACATATATTTTATAAAGAATGTGATAATGCGTTGCCTTGGGGAAATATAAATTAAACAAAATGTTACAAGAAACAGAAATGAGAAATGAATAGTGAATATTCAGGTATTGGAGATTCATCTCATATTATATTAACAAGGTCTTTCATAATTTTTAGTGTTTTCCCCATTGCTGATCTCTGAGATTTTCCTCAAGGGTTTTTTGTTACTTCATGGGTGATTATGCCTCTTGTAGATCAAAATCAATGAAACTTCAAGTGCTCTTCCAAGTCCTGTGCAAAAAGAACCCTGAGATTCTCTGGTTTCTCTCATTTAGCCACTTCCAAGGGAAGATTCTCACCGAAGCAAAGCCTGTGCAGCTGAGCCCTAATTATTGCTCTTTCTCAGAGTTCTGGGGGTCCATGCTGATTTCACAGCCTCAGTTACTGCTCAAGAAGCATTCTCACGTTTGGCTGTGCTCCTTGAGTGCTGCCTGATAAGAGCCCTGGGTGGATGCTGGCAGGTTCTCATTCCCATCCATCCCCGTTATCAGCACCTCCAGGGGGTCACTGTGCAGCAGCCTGTCCCTGCTCCCAGCAACAACCCCAAACTCAGGCTGCTACAGCTCAAATTGATGAAAAAAAATAATTTCTATGTTTAAAATAATCTAATTTTTAATGAATTTTTTTCACTTTGCTAGAATTTGCTATGAATAATTCCATTTGTACAAAACTCTGCTGTGATCTGAAGTGCAGATACATACAATATGCATCTGACTATTAACACTAAAATAATGTGGAAAAATTGTAAGGATGTGAAAGGCATTAAAATTGTTAAAGTTCCTTGTGGAGCTGCACAGGCAGCTTGTACTTTATAGATATATAAATAAAGATCTTTATAAATATATAGACGTAAATTAAAATTATATTGTATATTATATAATACATTATAATATTGTATATTATAATATATATTGCATAAAATATTTTATATATTTATATTTTAATATAGAGTATATTATATATTTTATATCTCTCTATATATACATATACATATATACATATATATATGTATATGTACATACACATATACATATACATATATTTATGTATATATATTATATATATTATATATATAATATATATTATATATACATACATGTACATATATATTTTTTATACATATATATGAAAACTCTTGTGTAACTTTTCAATAAGTGTTTTTTAATTGATTGCTCAAAGCCTGGTGCTATATTAGCAGAAATAATGGAAAAAAGAAGAGGAGAGAAGAATACAATAGGGGACAGACAGTGTGTTTAAAAAAGAAAAATTTCAAAATTTCCTCCTTTTTTGCCTCTGTCCATTGTGTCTTCAGTTAGAGGGAGGCACAAAAATTCATTCTCCAGCTAGCCCATGCAGCATGTGGCTGTGCTGGCTCTAAACTTGGGAGCCTCTCTGCTCTGGAAATGATGAACAAGCTGAGTAGTCAGTCTTGTCCAGAAGTTTCCATCAGAGTTTCTTCCATGAGCTTGGACTACAAAGACAGAGCTAAAATTGCTTTCTATTTATAAATTTCTCTGACAAGCATTGATCCCACGTCAAGTGACACTGTGAGAGTTTAAGAGTTGGAGTTTGTCTATAGAGACCTTCAAACAGGCCTTTGTTGCAGGCACTGTTCTCAGTTTCACAAATTCCAGAGGAAAACCTAAAGTCTTCTGGATGGCCCCATCTCTCAGGGTTGTCCCTGCACCCTCAGCCTGGTGTCACCTTTGGGAATAAATCACTTGGACTCCATTTTCTTCATGGTGGAAAAAGCCCCTTTATTCACATAACTCCTTTTTATACAGTTTTACAGGCCTCATGTGTGACTCTGGTCAGTAGTTTTCTTGCCAATTACTTTATTTGTTAGTAACAAGTTATTATTCTGTATTTATTGGTCACTCAAAGCCCTGGGGTGCAGTGCAGGAAAAGTGAGAGATAGCTTTCATTTTTCTATCTAACAGTGTAAAAAGAGGTGCTGGTAGTTTTTCACCCAGGAAATTGTTATGTTAACCAAGTGCTCACACCAGGATTGCTTCCACATGGGAACTTGCAAAGGGCTGGCTTGACAAGGCCAAACTGAAACAACAGAGCAGGCCTGATTTTATGGGGCCTTTTCCTTATAACCTTTCTACCTTGCTGCAGCCTCACCTGCAGATCAGCTGGGGTGCCCTGTGTGTGTCAGATCAGACATTCAGTCACACTGGCCCAGCACCCTGGGGACACCACTGGCCACGCTGCCCACACCACTGCAAACAGCTCCAGAGCCCCAGATGGCAGCTCGCAGGCTTTCCTCCCGCATGGAAGTCCCAGGGCTCTTTCCTATAAATATCCAGGACCATATGTTCCTGCAGCTCTGAAACATCACCAACTCCTTGCCCTCACATCCCTTTGGAGAGCTGAGACAGGAGCATCATGGTAAGGACATCAGAAAATACGAGACAAGATGGTTTGGACAGTAATGTCTGTACTGTGTGCCTGCCCAGCTCAACATTTGGATCGGTATTCTTGCTTAATAATGCTTGTTATGGGGTGATTTGTTCTGGGATCAAGTTTAGGGGGACATGAAACAGTATTTCTGCCAGATTTGGTGCTGCTGCCAGACCTGTGTTGTTGCAGGAGTGCCCAAAGTGCTTTCTGTGCTCTCCTGGCCCTCAGAGGGACCTGGGCATTAATCCAGGACACATTTCTGTCCTCACTGGGCCGGGGGCTGGGGCTTTCATTCTATTCTCAGGTAAGTTACAGTGTTATATCCCTGGTATTTTGGGGGAATTGTGACTAATTGCATAGTGAAATGTCACGAGATATGATCCCATAAAAATAATTACAAAAGAAGTATAAAGAAATGCAATAGTGTTGTAAAAACCTACCCAGAGTTAATGCTCCAAAATCAAATAAAAATCAAAAATCTGAGTTATATGTGAGAAGCCAACTGGTTTCTAGTCAAAGGGCAAATCCCTCTCTTAATCCAGTCTGCCTGCACTGGAAAGCAGATCTGTTTTCTGCCACTGCTGTCAGAGCTGGTTCCTCCAGGGAGGAGCTGAGTGGGTAAGCACTGAACAGGGAATAATCCCCAGGTGAGTCACTGCCTGCCTGCAGGAATTCGGGTGAGTGACTCTGCCTGTGCCCTTTCCTTTGTGGGATGAGATAATTGCATTTCCCCACTGCCCAGAAATGCTGAAGGGCTCTCCATTAAGGTGAGCATTAGGGTGGCAGGGACAGAAATCCGAGTGCTTTGAGACAAGGAGCTATTAGCAAGCAAAAGATTGTTTTCCTGGCCTGATCTTTCAGAACCCTATTGTTTCACAAATGTGAAGTTTCCTCAATTCATATTAACGAAATCCTCTCTGTACTCAGATGTTCTGAGCAGTACTTGAAGAAGTCATACTACAGCTCCAGACTGTTCCTTGTATTTTTCCTTACCTCTGCCTGACTTTTTCTGTCACTAACTCTCTCTGGTGCTACGTAAATATTTTCAGCAGGATCAATTAGAAAAGAAAAATTTTTTAAAAAAGCCCTGAGGGAGCTCCTCTTCAAACTGTAATGGACCTCTACTTTGCCACTGAACCTGGATTCATGGGTAAAGCAACAATGTAAATGGAAATATTCCAAATTAAAAAAATATATTGGAATCTTTAAGTCTCAAGGACAAAGAGTCCCTCAGAAACAACATTAAAATTTTGCTGGCACTGCAGGGAGTTGCTGTTCAGAATAAGCAGGCATAGAAATGAAACTGCCCTGCAGAAATCATCTACTCAGAGCCCTGTCCTGTCCTGAGTACGAACCAACCCGGTCTCTGGTGTTAGCAGCCCTGGGTTTGTTCTAGCAGAAATGAATTAATCCATTTTTTCAGTTGCTGTTTTTAGAGAGGCAGCAGGCCTCAGAAGGAGCTGGGGACAGCAGAGCCCTGGCATCTCCCTGCAGTGCAGGGGCTGCTCCCAGAGCAGCTGGGATGGAGGCTGTGCCAAGGGCTGTGCCAGCAGAGGCTTCTGAAGCAGTTTATTTAATCCAAAATGTTGAGCTGTGGTCTGCTGGCCACAGAAGGCATCTGGGAGGCAGAAGTGCTGGGCTTGGCTCGTTCTGGGCATCAGTAAGCAGGGTAGATATGACTGAAGTTCACTGGTTTCTATTGGCTTTTACTGGATTTGTGAATGAATATCTAAAGATCCTGCATCAGTTAGCGAAAAATATAACAATTTCTGCTTGTCTTCTGCAATACTGCAGGACTTCTATATGCAATTTTTTTCAATCTGCTTTGAGATACTTTTGAATGTGTAATGATGTTATTATTCAGACCTCTGAAGAGATAGTGCAAGCCTCCACAATTCCCCACAGAACAACATTTTGTATCAAATTCAAATGAGTAATAATGAAATTGAAATTAAATAATGAAATAATGGAATTCTAGAACTTTGGGACACATTTCCATGTTGTTACGTGGTGTAATCTTTCCATCATCACAAGCCAAAGCAAGACCAAATCAGTGAAAGCTTTGCCTGACAGCCTTTGGCAGACTGAAAGGTAACTCATTTTCAGATTGATTTGAATATGAAATTGAATTAGTGGAGCTAAAAATATTTCTGCAGCACTGCACTGGTGAAAAGCAATAAACCCTTTTATGCCAGATACTCTATGGAAGGATGGACAGCAACCTCTGAGAAAATGATAACCCATTTTTTGCTGTTTCCATGGCAATGCAGCTACAAACACTTGTGTTTGCTCTGTACAATCCTCATGAAATACAGCTTGTCAGTTCTTTTTATAAGCCACAAACCCTTTCCACTCCGTGCATGCAGAGCAGCTCCTAAGAAGGAGAGGAGAAAGGAACTGTTACACATGGGAGGTGTGCAGGTCCCCATCAGTCCTCAAAACACCAGGGCAAGGCCCTGAAGGAGGCCTCATTCTAACTTAAACGCCTATTGTTCATGCATCAATGTGTTTCTTGGGTGATCTTTTTTAGATTTTGTGCCTTTTAACCCCTCTGACTGCATTCCCAAAGCATGTGGGAGCTCCCTCCCCTCACTGCATTACTTGCTGCACTATGAGGAAAGGCAGGGCAGCCTATAATCCATGCTTAAAATAAGATTGTTATTTTAAGCAACCCTTTCCTACCCCTTTTGAATCTTTGCATGCTTGAGGGATTCCCTCTGGAGTCCCAGTAAATAAACCAGCAGGCTTCACTCAGCTTTGGGCATCCCTGTGCTTCTGTCACTGCTGAAGTGAGGGCTGGAGCGAGACCCTGGGAAAATGCAGCACTGAATATTGTTATTCCCAAGAATGAAGGGGTCAGAATGTAAAAGTGTGGGGTTCAACATTTCTCCTTTTGCCAGGGAGAACAACCAGACTGTCAGTCCAAAGCCCAGGCCTATAGATGGTTTTAAACCCTTCCTGTAAGTGCCCCATGCCTGTCAGCTGTCCCTGCTCGTGCCCCTGGAGCTGTTTCTGATCCCCTCACTAAGATGGGCCACGTTCCCCTGCTGCCACATTCCCCTTTTGCTTTCCAGTGTGGAGCACACAGCAAATAACAAAACTCTCATAACAAACCTGCGCACGTGGCAGCATTTCTGCAAATGTACAAAAAAGGTCTGAATTTAATGGGGTTATTCATAAGCCTAAATTAATCCCAGGTTTACAGCATCAAAGCCAATGTTCCTAATCCAAAGGGTTTACCCCGAGTAACTTTAAGATTGCACGGAGTGGATTTAGGATTGTGGGACAATCTCAGCTCATCTGAGCTTAATGATCTTGAAAATCAGGGTCTCCTGAATTACCTTGGAAAAGATCTGGAGATAACTCATCTTCATAAGTACTGGAGGGAAAATGGCACCTGGGTGTTCTCCATAATTGCAATTTCCAGTGTTGCTAAGGCACAATTTCCTGGAGACTGATTCCCCAAATCTTTGACTCACACAATTAGATGACAATTGCTGACCCGGGATGTGTCTAGCATAGACCTGTCTACAAATAACGGAAACTTATCAAAGACATTTATAATTCTTTTGTAAATGTATGACAGCTGGTCCAGGAACATGGAATTAAGCTGCCTTTCTTATTAATTGCTGCTTAATCATTACAGCAGCTTCTTGCCACAAGGATGTTTCTGTATTCTTAAATTTGTGTATTTTTCTGTATTTCTGTGCTTACAGTCAACCCCATTTTTGTTACTGCCAGTGGCAGCAAGGTCCTGAGGAAGCAAGGAACAATTTGGGGGGTTCCTGGGACAGAGCTATAGCACATTTTCTATGACACCTCAGTGTCATTATTAGCCTTCCAGAGGTGTGTAATGATTGTACTGATCACCCACTGGTGACAGCCCAGTTCTGGGCTCAGTGCTCACTTTCACATGCCTGGCAGGGGAGTGAAGGCCTGTCAGGAAAAGCTCAGCAGGAGAGAGAAACACAGCTCCAGGCTCTGAGGGGAAGCACAGCTCCTGGCTCTGAGGGGAAGCACAGCTCCAGGCTCTGAGGGGAAGCACAGCTCCAGGCTCTGAGGGGAAGCACAGCTCCAGGCTCCGATGGAAAGCTCAGCTCCAGGCTCTGAGGGGAAGCACAGCTCCAGGCTGTGAGGGGAAGCACAGCTCCTGGCTCTGAGGGGAAGCACAGCTCCAGGCTCTGAGGGGAAGCACAGCTCCTGGCTTTGAGGGGAAGCACAGCTCCAGGCTCTGAGGGAAAGCACAGCTCCTGGCTATGAGAGGGGAAGCACAGCTCCAGGCTCTGAGGGGAAGCACAGCTCCAGACTCTGAGGGGGAAAGCACAGCTCCAGGCTGTGAGGGAAGCACAGCTCCAGGCTCTGAGGGCAAAGCTGTTCTGCTGAGGGGCAGAGGGAGGAAGGAGCTGTAGGCAGGTGAGGAACAGTCATCTCAATATCAGACTACTCTGGGTCTGGCCAGGGCCTGGCCTGCACTCCTGTCCCTTACCCGGGGTCTGGGGACAATGTGGCTGCACCCCACACAGCAAGGGACACTCCTGGCTGCTGCAGGCAGTCGGGGGAGAGCTTTCAGAATCTGGATTTTGGGAAGCCCCCCTTCCCATTTCCAGTGGGGGGATCCATTTGGACAGGCTGCCAGCAGCTGCTCAGCCCTGCAGTGCCAGGGAGCCAGGCTGCAGGGATGATGTCAGCCTGACTCAGGGTGACCAGAGCTTCCCCACCGAGGGCAGCCTCAGAACTGGGCTCCAGCAGTTTGTCACTGGTGCCTCCTACCTCCCCTCCTTCCCTTCCCTTCCCTTCCCTTCCCTTCCCTTCCCTTCCCTTCCCTTCCCTTCCCTTCCCTTCCCTTCCCTTCCCTTCCCTTCCCTTCCCTTCCTCCTTCCCTTCCCTTCCTTCCTTCCTTCCCTTCCCTTCCCTTCCCTTCCCTTCCCTTCCCTTCCCTTCCCTTCCCTTCCCTTCCCTTCCCTTCCCTTCCCTTCCCTTCCCTTCCCTTCCCTTCCCTTCCCTTCCCTTCCCTTCCCAGGTGCTCTGCAGTTCTCCTCCAACTCAGGACTTTGCTAGGTTACCTCTGTACCAGTGATCCCTGACTGCAGTCAGGAATGTCAGGTGTGGGAGGGGATGGAGGCCTTGAAGGAGCCTGGAGGGGGGACAGTGATTTATCTTTGAATGTTCTTCCCTCCTACATTTCTGTCGAGCTGGTGATGCAGCTCTCTGTAATGACTCTGTAGTGACTAATACCTGAAAGCCACAGAAATTTCTCTGAACCCTTGAATGAGGGAAGATGGGCACTGCTGTTATCAGGGGGAGGCAGAGGATGATTTGCTTTTGTATCAGAGGTGAGATTTGTATCAGGTTGCTGTGTCAGTACAAAAGTTATAGCAGCCAGGACAGAGAAGTTTTGAGAGCCTGGTGTTTTTCCATCTGTTTACCCAGAGTTATCTGGATGTTGTGTTTCACTGTTAAACTGCTCCTGGAACAAAGGAAATCAACTGAAGGACAGCTGTATTTTACATATCAGAGGGCAATATTAGATTAGAAAACTGGAAAGATATCTCATTTCATTTGAAGCTTTCTTTTTTTGGTGTTAGTTGCTTAATTTGACACACATGTTCAGTGATAGTTTGGTTACAGCCTTCCCATAACCTAAGAAAGCAGCTGTCAGATTGGTCACTGTCCCTGAGTGCTGCTCTGACCTCAGCCTTTATCTAAAACATGCACAAGGATCCCAAGTGATGGTCATCAGCTGTCTTTCCATCAGAAAAAGCTCTTCCAGTTCCATAAAAACACTTAAATGACTGTCTCAGCACTGGGATTTTCTGAAGTGGTCTTCCCATTGTGGTGGTGAGCCTTGCATAGCACAGGGAAATGTAAAAATAAGTTAAAAATACATTGAGGAGCACTCACCAACAAGCACTTTTAATTTCGAATTAATGAATAGAAGTTGTCCACGCTCTTACAGAAAGAATATGGAGAGATGACCAGTGTGTTTTTGTAACAAAATGCAGTGCTGTGCATTTAAACAGGGCACAGTGACCTGGGCTAGCTCCTTAAATGCTGGGATTACTCTGCCTTCCCAGTTCTTTCCATTTTTGCTTTTGCATTGTCCTGTTCTCCTGTTATATCTCCGAGTTACTTTTCTCTCTATAAAATGTCATTTGCAGAATGTCCAAGGAAGGTGAATCTACTACAGACCCAGCTCCTTGCAGCCCCAGCCAAAGCATTAATTCTTCAGGCAACATAGCATGTAATTAAAAACTTCTCAGGCTGGATATCCTGTTGTGGGGAGCAGACATTTCACCTTTTTAGTTCTCTCTTGCAATGTTTGACATTTATTATTTTGTAGGGGTTTTTTAAAGGAAAGTCATTTTTCTCTAAGTATTTTTGCTCCCTTCCCCTTCCTCTTTTCTTTCCCACTGATGTAAAAGAATATGCAGTTTGTTGACACAGTTCCAAATTACAGGTGTTTTTAAAAACCCAGATGGATTTATTTAATCCCCATCTATATTTTAACTGCACTTTCCAAAATTTTTTATGGCTGTGATGTTAGTATGGATTTAGTCTTTTGAGAATGTCATGCAGCACAAAACAACTGCAGGCACACAAAATGAACTTCAAAAAGACATTTCACTGCACTAGAGAGCAACCCAGTCATCGGTGCTGGGCACTGTGTGGGTGTGCACAGAGCATCAGGCAGTGGTTTTCAAGGACAACAATCTGTGCATTCTCAGCTGTGCCTATGGTCTGCAGATTCAGAAAAATAATCTACTATAAAGCAAAACTTCCTGGATTTTACCCACAAAAGAAGTGAGGGTAGGACTCACCAGGGCAGCATCACCTGGTGGGAGGTGCACTGGGATGCAGGCTGGGGTGCAGCTCCCTCCTGGAATCACGAAAATCCCTCTCAGAATTACTGAGATCAGCTGGAGCTGCACCCAGTGAGTAATGCCAAGGCATTGTGTTCCTGCTCCTTGGAACCTGATGGAGAATCTTCCATCACAGATGACTAAAGAGCCTTGTTTTCATACAAACCCAAGGAGTTGTGTGATGTGGCAGCTGCTCTGTTGGGTGCTCTTGTTTCCCTGCTGTGTGTGAATTTGGTTATTCAGGGTTTCATCACCGTTGCAGTGCAGGGAGCTCAGGAGATTTTCTTTATGTGGAAGCAGCATCCAAACAGCTCTCCAAACCCAGAGCCTTACTCTAAAAGAGACAGTACATCCTTGAGCCTCTAAAAACATTCCTTTGTTTAGCTCACATGCTTGTCTGTGCTCGACAGGGTCTCAAAATAGAAAACTGACTTCTGTTTCCTAAGACTTAAGATCTATAATTGTTCCAACACTTCAATACAAACCAAGAGAGAATTACCCAGCTGTATCTTACCTTCTGCAGATAAAGAAATTGCTTGTGTCCTTGAGTGTCTCTGAACATATGCTCTGAAGGGTGACTTGGAGCCTGTGGGAGGGCTTTGTACCATAACTCAGTGTTTGCTGAGAAGCGTCGTGGTTTAAGCCCAGCTGGCACCCACAGCTGCCTGCTCACTGCTCCCCTCACCCTCAGTGGGATGGGGAATGGAGCCAGGGAAAAAATGGGCTGAGATAGAGACAGATTAGTAGGCCAGGAAGGGAAGGGAAAATAATAATAATGATGATAAAACAATACACAAAATGAGCAATGCACAATACAACTGCTCACCACCAATGAATGTCCAGTGAATCCCCAGGTACTGATTCCTGCCCCATGGCCAACTCCCTCAGTAGTAGGATGTTCTGAGGTCTGGAAATCCCTGTGCTCTGTTCAGGGCAGCTGTGCTGGCTCTGCTCCCTCCCAGCTCCTTGTGCAGAGCACAGGAAACTGAAAAGTCCCTAACTTGGAGTCACCTCTTGGCAGCAGCTGAAACATCAGCCTGTCACCAACATCATCTCCTGCAGAATCAAAACACAGCACTGGGCTAGGAAGGAGGAGGAAAATGAGCTCTCCCAGCCCAAACCAGGACAAAGGGACCTGTGGCACAGCCAGGCCAAAGGGTGCTCCAGGCTGGAGGGCTGCAGCTGGCTCTGGTGGCACAGGAGTTTATCTAAAACCCAGCAGGGTCCAACAGGACAAACCCTTTGCATAGACACATTTGTTTTCCCAGTGAGCATCTGCCTGCTCTGAAACCATTAAATGCATTGTGTTCATAGGCATTTTGTGTGGCACTTTGATGGTTTTTTCAGGTGGAAAAGACAGAGCAGTGTGTTCCTTCCCATCATCACTCTGTTCAAGCTGATCCTGCATTCTCTGCCTGTTTAATGGTTCCTTTTTTTAAACCTATGTCCTTTCAGTTCTTAAATCTTGGGGCTGCCTTGGTTACCTTCTGTAAATGAGAGACTCCAGCGAGAGAATTGACAGCACCTTTTCTCTGAGGCACCCAAGGGCCTTCTGTGTTCCTTACCAGCCCCATCTTGGAGGCTCAAAGTTTCCAGCTCTTACAGTATTTGCTGTCTTCCCCACCAACTCTTGCAGTATTTGTTGTCTTTCTCACTAACCCATCTGCTGACGGTTTTGATCAGGCTGTGATGGAACAGCAAGTTTTCCTGATTGCACAGAAAACCTTTAAAGTGTAGCCCGAGGCTCTAGGCACAGGAGGTTCTTTGCAGTTATTGCTCTTTAAACCCTTTAGCTCAGCTGGAGATGCTTCTCACAGGCTGTGCCTTGGAAATGTGTGGGGAAGGTACAGACAGCTCCTTGCTGGCTTTACTCTTGAACTGTCAGACAGGAAACTTAACCTGAGAATTTGGAGTCAAAGAACTTGCTGTTGTTTCTGTTCTGTTTGTGTGTGTGATGTGTGGAAGGAGCCCAGCAGTAAATAGGATAAACCTTCAGGCACCTGTGTGTGTCTCCTTGTGCCAGCAGGATCTCCTGGTGACTCACCAAAGGTATAAAATTGAAACAAAGTACAGTGTTTTGTACAAATGATGGAGATGCAGGGCACAGATATTGGTGAGATTCATCATATCTGCACCCCTCCAGCTGGGATGGAGTATTTCCTGCTGGATCCATGGGTTTCCTTCTGCCCTCACTGAGATCAGTTATGGCACAAGCAACAGCTCAGATATCAGTTCAGGTCAAGGACTCTCACCAGGGATGGCAATATTTCAAAAACTTTCATCTTCTACTCTGAGTCAAACCCAATTCTCCCATTTCTCCAGTGAAAGTGGAAGTAGCCACCAAACAGATGCTCTGCTTGGTGTGTTGGTTTTAACTCAGTGAGTTTCCCTGATGTGAACAATGTCCGTTCTTTCCTTTTTGTATTTTAACACTGTGCTCCTTACTCTTTCAAAATGAAATGTACCTTGAAGTAAACAGTCCCATTTTTACTTTGTGTGTGCATTAAACAGCTGCTGAATGGCTTTTGTGCTCCACACTAGAGGCAGCTGTTTCTGTGGCCAAAACCCAGTCACACTCTGCCCTTGCCAATGGAAGTGGGATTTTCTGGATGTTGTGAAGAATTTCCAACTGTTTGTGGCTTATGAAATCAGGTAGAATTTGCTAAATGCCAATTCAGTGGTGTTGTTGGAATCGTGGGGTTTGACATTGGTGGGTATTGGAACATGAATCCCAATATTACCAGTTAGATTGTGCCTGGGCCAGTCTGACCCTCGCTGCTGAGCCAAGGGCGGCTTCTGTGGTGCATCACCCCAGAGACACCTTTAGCTTGCTGGTGGTTGCAGCTGGGCACTAAACAAGTCCAGGCTCGTTAGGAACTCCGTTTACCTCAAGAAGAAGGCGTCAGACGATGGTGAAGAGAAAAAGGAGGGATTCTGCTGGAGGGTTTAATGCAGTGGTTTATTCCATGGTTACAGGAGTCTGAATCTTGGGAAGAGCTCCAACAGAATTCCGACCGCATGGTCTGATTCACCTTTTAAGCTCAGGGGGAGGGGAGGGGAGGGGACAGGTGAGCCACCAACCAGGTGGGGGGGGCGGGGTCTCAAGGCACGAGGGACACCTAGACAGGCCAATGACCTCTGGGCCTGAGGGGCATCCTTTGAATTTGACCAACCACACGATGCCTTTGCTGGAATGTTAAGCCTGATTGACAGGACTCACTCAGCAAGGGGGCAAGGGGGGAAGGGAGGGCTTTGGCACACCTGGGTAAGGGACCCGGAAGTTTAAAACACACTGCAACAGGTGGGGAATCCCAAAGGACCACAAAAATGGTCCCTGTTCTTCTGAGGGACAGGGCAGGTCCAGGGCAGTTGTGCAGCATGGCTTTGAGGATTCTGCATGAATAAATCACCCAGCACAGTGTATTTGCACTGGTGTGAAGTGGAGACAGCCCATGTGAGGGTCAGGGCTGGGAACAGCTGCAATATTTAGCAAATGGCTCTAAGCAAGCCCTGTTGTATGGAATGTCAGCAATGCAGCACTGTGGGTTGGAGCCCTCCATTTCTCTGCTCATTTTCCCTTTGTTCTCAAGACTTTTGTTCCAGATTGGAGCAAATGACAAATACCCATTAAAACTGATTTAGCCTTCCCACTATGAATCCCTCTGCTGCTGTGGTGGGAAGTGACTTTTTCTGTCTTGCAAACATATGGAACTGCACAGCAGACCCTTTACAAAGTCTACAATTTAACAAATATTGCTGTCAAAAGCCACCTTCTGTGGCAAAATAATACAAAACAGCATGACCCGTGCAAGCCAAAAGAATTTATTGAGGAAACCTTCACACTGAAGACAACTAAGTATTTCAGACAGAAAGAAATTTCTTGTGATTAATCAAGAATATTATTCTCTGGCTTACAGCTCATTTCCATCAGTATAATAAACCAGAGCTCGGTGGAGTTACTCCTGATTTATAACAAAGCAAGGACTAGAGTAAGTACCAAATAGGTCACATTCTCTGCTGATTGCTGCCTCACATCATGACTGCCTGACATCTCTGCTGGCTTTAAAATACTTTCTGTTTCATGTAGGAGCTTTTTATACCATTTGTACTTGCTGTGTAGGGGAGAGGAAAATTAATTGCAGTCTAAATTAAATCCCTTTGGCATGCATTTAGATGTGACTAAGAGGACTTCTAAAAATATGTTAACTAACATGCTTTATTGGGGAAAAAAAATAGAACATTTTAATATATGCTTGCAGGTAAAGGTGATCTACAGATTCAGTGTGCCCTTTTGGGATCAGCTCAAGAAATTAGAGTATTATCTAGTCTGCCACCTCTCCAGTCTTTGACAATGCCCATCATGTGCTACCTAAGGTGGTGTAAAACCAGCTCTTGTCCTTTGTGGTCCAAACACATTTTCTGTGTTGCAAACATTGACAGGTAAAACGTGGTTGTCCTGGTTTGAGAGGAAGTGAGATTTTTGGGATGCTGTGGTCAAACCATGACAGTGGTGCACCTGATTGTGCTACTCTCTGCCATTGGCAGACCACAAGCAGATACAGAGTTAATTCAGTGGAGCTTTTTCTGACAAATCCCTCCAGTTTAGCCCTCTGGAATGTTTCCAGCAGATGAGTGGCACGCTCTCTGCTTGCTGTTTGGTGCCCCTGTGCTGGGACAGTGAACACAAATGGCCCCTCAGGTACCATGGGTCCCAGGGATGAGGGTCCCAGAGCAAGGGACCAGCTGAGGAAATGTGGGCTCAGGAATGAAGTGCAGGGTCCTGCACCAGGCTCCAGAGTCAGAACAAGGGGGAGGATGAAAGGATGGAGAGCAGCCCTGGGGAGAAGGGCTGCTTCACAGGGACTCTGCCCCTGGGCCCTGTGCTCAGGTGAGACCCCAGCTGCAGAGCTGCCAGCCCTGGGGCCAGCACAGGAGGCACCTCTGGACTGGCTCCAGAGGAAGGTTACAAAATGATCTGAGGGCTGGAGCACCTCCCCTGTGCAGAAAGGCTGCACAGAATTTGCTCAGCTTGCAGAAGAAAATGCTCTGGGGAGCATTTCAATTTTTGTGCATTTCAATACCTAAAGGAGGCTCGCAGAAAGGTGGGGACAGACCCCTTGGTAGGGCCTGTGGTGACAAAGCAAAGGGTTTCCAAATTGGTTTCCAACTAAAAGGTGGGGGAAATTTTTCAGAGTGAAGGTGGTGGAACAGCAGAACAGGCTGCCCAGAGAGGGGGGGATGCCCCTTCCCTGAAATATTCAAGGTCAGGATGGACAGGGCTCTGAGAAGTCTGATCTCACTGAAAATGTCCCTGACCACTGCAGGACTCAATGGATTTTAAAGGGCCCTTCCAGCTCAAATCATTCCATGATTCCATGAATTCCTTTCATTGCAGAACTGAGACTTACCAAGAATTTGGCCCTTATTTACCATTCCATATAATCTGAATACTTACATGAAGATAGATCATCTCCTTTCTAATTCTGATTTATGTCGTGAAAATTTAGACTTCTATTTTCCCCATTTTTCTGACCAGCAGAATCATTTTAACACAAAGGTTTAAGAACAGTAGCAGCTTAAACCACCAGCCTGACAAGTTTAAAGGATCTCCCTAAATGAAGGTCCTGAAATCATACCCACTTCCATATTAAAACACTCTCTCCTTTTGACTTTACATTTGGCTAAGGAAAAACATTTGCTCTTCAAAAATATGTTGGGAAGTTTATCTATAGAACTAATGATAGAACAGACCATGTTTCTAAAATAGTCTCCTTTTAGCCTGCTTATCTCTCCGCTGACATTTCTTACTGAGCATCAGTGAGCAGCAGCTCTGTACTGACATCTGAAAGCAAGGCTCCAGCAGCAGCGTGCAAAGGCTGTGGAACAAGCAGTCACATGGTTTCTATATTTTCTCTCTTTGTTTACTGCCTTCATAATGCCAAATGGCAAATTAAAAGAATGCCCCAATCCCAAAGAATAAAGCATGGTATTTCTCCTTCCCACATGGATGGTTGTGGTTATCTTTGGGGAGGGAAGGCATTTTATATTTGGGTTTTTTCCTAATGTTCTGTTCTTGTCTTCTCTCTGGTAATGCAAATAATTTCTGCACTTATTAATATAAAAACAATGTAACTTACATAAAGTAAATTATTAAAATGAAATGTTTGACTAAATTTACAAAGATTAATGTGTGTGGTCTGCAAAAACTTTGAATGTAGGAGAAGACACAGGAATGTCCCTTTTTAGAAAGGAGCTGGGAGGCTGGTGTTACTTTGTTAACTTTCAAGAGCTGAAGAGAAGAAAGACATCTTTGGTCCTATTGCCTTTTTTCATCTTTTACTGCTGTGGTTATGGTCATGGAACTCATAAATTCTGGGTGCTCACCTTCATCTTTTCCAGATGCCAATTTTTAAGATGTGTTTTATAATACACATAGTGGTACTAGAGCAGTGGGAAAACTTCTATCAGCTACTGAGAATAAAGGGCATGTGATGTTTAAAGTCCAATTAAAAACATATTTTAAAAACAGGGAAATGAAACAGAACAAGGTGTGGAGAGAGGCTTTGTCCCACCTGAATCTGTCCCTCATCTCCCCTCAGGAAAAGGTGATGGGAACACAGAACCAGGCTCCAGGTGTGACCTGCAGGAGGTGATGCCATTGCTGGCAGCAAAGCCCCTGCCCAGAGCTCTGAAACTGCCTGGGGCTGCTGGGTTTGTCCACCCAGGGAGCTCCAGGTGCAGGGCTTCAGGTCTGACACGACATGACCAACACAAGAGAAAAGGGACATGGATAAAAACACATTTTTGATAGACATGGGTTGGTTGTAATAAGAATTTCTGGGTTTTTTTAAGCAATATGACCTTAAGGATTTTGTCTATATTCAATAGCTATAAAGTTTACAGAAATAGATGTATCTGTGAGTAATTTTAAGGAGAGGGCAAACTGGTATCAATTCGTTATTTAAAGAAGTTCCATTAATATTTTCTGAGTAGTCTTTCAAGAGATATCCAAAATATCTCTAGAGATACTTTTCCACATGCATTTAATTTCTATTTCAGTGCACAAAACTCAACTCTGCACTCACACTTGGACAATTACACAATCCAAACTCACTTTTAGCTCATAAAAACATTTCAAAATCCCCTTTAAAAATATGTCCTTTAGTTTCAGTCTATGAAAAATAGCACAGTTGTATTTCAATGATATTGTTTCTCAGGATTCAGAAGAAGGCAGGTGAAGAAAATAATGTAAGACTGGGAATAAAGTCCCAGCAAAGGTTACACAAACCTGGAAAGAGTTTTCAAGGCTATTGACATTCTCAGCATTGACTTTAAGGGTCTGAGGAGCTGCTGCAAAGCACAGCAGCAATAAAATGGCAGTGTTGTGTGCAAAGTCAATTTAAGTGCAGATTAATGAGTCACTGAAGCACCTATGAAATGGCAGATGGTGCTTGTGGCTGGCAAGGAGAATTTCCATTTGTTATTCTAGCAGAGGGCAGTTACAGAAGTCAAACTGGTTGTTAGGAATTAAAAGGCAAACAGAATCAATGGCATTTGTTTTGTTTTGGTTGCAGGTTTCATGATAAGATTGAGCAGGAAGAGAAAATTTAAGGGGACTTTGTATTTTGAATAATAGTGATGCCTTCTCCAAAATCTCCCTGTGCCTTATGAAACCCCAAGTACCCACCACACATTGTTTTCAAAATGTATTTTAGGTGATTCCAGTGACTCCAGTCAATAGCCCTTGTCTTTACAAATGTAGAATATTGTGTTTGTTTTCCACCATTCATCGTGCAAAGGTTATGAAGTACAGTAATTGTAGAACTCAAGACAGGCTGGGTATGTAAAAATCTTCATCGAAAATGTGGCTGCTGACTAAAAACTGAAAAATTACAGCTTCAGGTAGTGAAGAATATATGTGGAGGCCCTCAGAGCCTTCTAGAAAGTATTTTCTTATAGCTCTCCTCTCCTCTGTGGATCTACCTCCCTGATATCCTCCTTTTTTTAGTGCACAAGGACCAGGAACTCTTCTGATGTGGAAGGAGCAGGAACACTTTGGTGCTTTATGGGTGCCTGTTGCCTGTGAGGGACCCAGCTGGTGCAGTAGATTTACTGTGAACTGTGATTTCTTGGAGCTACCCCAGCAAAAAATTCAGGCCTAAGTTCTCAGGAGGTTTTTTTTAATTATTCTGTAATTTTTTTAAACATTTATATGTTTCTGTTGATATTTTTCTTGGAGGAAAAACGTTTTCCAAATATTCCTTTTAAGCATTGAGATAATTCTTTCAAGTAAATAAAGGCCAGACTAAAGCTTTTATAGTCCCTTATTTAATCTGAACTTCTATTCTCAGTCTGTTTCAAAAATGTTATCAGTATAAAAGACCCTTTGGATATAAAGCACACAAGAGGCTGCTCAAGACAGAGATATTAAAATCAATATATTTTTATTTGATACTGGTGGCTTTTTCGTGCATTTCCTGGATACCAGCTACAGGGACCTGGAGCAGCAGAAGGGAAAGCTCACAGCAAGCTGAGATTGGAAGTTTTTCTTTATGGGTTTGAAAGGTCAGCAGCAGCAGACTGTGAGTGCAGGTGAGGCAGCTCAGCCTGTTTGGCTCATTCCTGGTTCAAGTGGAGTCATCTCATGGACTTTGGGGGTGCTCCCAAACTGGAAATGAGGGGAGAACAATAATTGTGTAGTCCTGGGTGGGGTTTATGGCAGCCCAAGGGTCACAGTGAGATTTATCCACCATATCTCTCAGCTTCCTCCACATATTCTAATGGATATATTGTCAATAACAGCATAAAAACCTAAAAGATAAATTATCTTCTTAATTCAGACAAAATCAATTGCATATAACCAGAATTGTGTCTTCCCTCTCAGCAATGAAACCAATACCAAACTCATTTAGTGCCATAATTCCCTGAAAATTAGTTCTGTTCTTCTGAAGTTGATTGATAGGCATTAGAGCAGACCTTAGTCCTCTTTCTAATCACAATAATTGCTTTTTTCATTTGTACAGTGCCCCTAAGCACAGAACAGAAATGCTCCCACACCGCAGAAATGTTTGCATAGGTTAAAAACTCAAACACAGCATTGTGTGTTTAATCTTCCCTTTAAATGTGACCCAATGGCTGAAATCTGGCTGTGCTTCAGGAAATGTCCAGACTGTTTCTGGCCGTGGAAGGATGAGCTCTGACTGTCATAGAGGATTTCATCTTGAGTAGTGCTGGACATTGACAATGCCCAGTGACTCACCTGCCATCCAGAATGTCTTTGTGTCAGTTATCTGAGCTCATCTGCTAATCTGGAGCAGCTTTTAATGCTCAGGAATGAGCTCTGGACCAAGCTGTAATTGTGCATTTGGGTTTGGGCTGAGCTCCTCAGCTGCCCTTGGTGCCTGGTGCAGGAACCACCACAGCCAAGTTCTTGTTCTCCAATAAACTCCTCCTGGCAGGTTACTGTATTAGAGCTGGGCAGAATAAAAACTGAGCAATAGATACCCCTGCACTTCTGAAAACTTCTCCCTCAGGGTAGGCTTTTGGTTGATGATCATCTGAATAATCACCAGGGACCTTGAATCAGGTCTGAATAAAGTCTTAGGGCAATTAAACAAGCAGGCAGATTACACAGGTGGCTGCTCAGGTGACAGCACTCAGCACTTGGAAAGGTCATGTGGAAGAAATTCATCCCAGTGCCATCACTGCAGAAACATTTGTTTGTAAAAGCCCTGACCATCAGATGATGTGAGGAAGCAGAGAACACTTGAACTGGGAGACTGATAGGTGTTGCATTTCCATGGTTTGGTTTTGAGTTTTTCCACAGGTTACATCCCAGGCAAAAAAAGCATGAAGGAAAACTCTGAATGCAGTCCCAAACATTTCATCCCATTTAATAAAATAATGCCATTGGGACTCCTTGACACAAATGCCATTACTTACACACTGCTATGCCATTACTATATCATTAAAATGACCCACAGGAAAGATAGGAATGGTAAGTTAGTTACCTCCTTTTATTTACTCCCTGGCTGGGTTAACAATTCTGTGCACAGTAAGCAGTGAGAGGAAAGCTTAGACTCCTCAAAATGAAGAAAACAGGGGTTTAACCAAATCCTGGATAAAAGATTTTTACTACTCTACATTGTACATTTATATTGTACTCTACATTGTACATTTCTATGATGTCTGTCCGATGAAAAATGGGTCAAAACAGCAGAGAGTTTCCCTGCCCAGAAGGAAAAATTTGGAAAATAACTTGTGTCTATTTGCTGTACTGTGAACCACCAAGGAGAGGGAAAAAAGAATATGAATAATTATGGGCTGCTTGTGTAACTCTTTGTAAGGATGAAGAGACCTCACAGGAGTGCTGTAAATCTTTCTGTAATATGCAGAAGGTGTGAAGAGCAAGGAAATGGAGGCTCTGCTCCTCTGGTGCTGATGTCACACACAGGCAGACGTCAGCATTGCAGGAAATGCCAGTGACGTTCCCTGGGATGAATCCTCCCCTCTTGGGAAGCGTGGTGAGTTCCAAATGAGACAAACTCACTCCTGCAAAGCCAGAGAGTGGCTGTGCTTCAATATTCTGTCAGCTGTGAGATTTATCTCAGTCTTTGTAAGCCTTTGTTATGATCTCCCACAGTGTTATCGTCACCTTATTTTCATAATTTTCTGCTTTACTGGGACATTGCCTTTGTCATCCTGCACCCTTTTATATCTAATTATGGAGCAGAGGCAATAATAAGCTGGCTGTGGATAGATGTGCTATAGGGCTGTAACAATGAGGTTTCTGTTCATGTTTCAGACTCCCAGAGCAGGTTCACTGTGTACTTTAGGGACAAAACCAGCTCACACCTTTTATGATCAGGAGGAGTATCTGTGGGACAAAGGACTCTTTTGGTCTCCTGTTCCTCTCAGGTCACAGTGTTATGATCCAAATATCCCATTATTATTACTGAGAAGGTGTGTCTTGTCTGATCAGCCTAAATTCCTGAATATTTGTGTTTAGCTGGCCCTTGCTGAGACCTCAGAGTGTTCAGAACTGAAGCTGTGCCTGCCCTTTCCCTGCTGGCACTGCTGAGGATCCCTCAGCATCACTGCCCTGCTGGGAGCTGCAGCCTTGCCACATGTCTGGCTGGCAGGGGGTACAGAATAACCTGCACAAAAGGGATTTCCCACAGAGATTTTCTCCAGGTGAGGAGCAGCACCTTTCCTCTGCCCCTCCTTTATCCACAGGCAGCTGGCCCCTCACCCCAGTCCCCTGCTCTCTTCGCTGTGTGAGACTCTCTTTGCAGGAAAATATAAAAGAGAAGGATAGAAGGGGTCCCTCAGTGTTCTATTCTGATCTCACAGCAGTGTGAGTTCAATTTAGTAGAATAACTCTTGATTCAGGCCATGATTCACCCATTTCTTGAGCAGATATCCAGTTTTAGGCACATGAATAAGGCAGCTACTCATAGGAGGATGACAACCCTGTAGTGGATTTTTCTATTGGAGGAGACTTTCCATCTTTAGAGTGGAGCATAGCTGGGATCATAAAACTGTACTTAACACTAAAAGCTCATTTCCTTATTTTAATGCTGATAAAATAAGTTGAAAAACTGAATGCGGTTTTATTTCTTGTCAGTGACAAGACCACAGCTATTATAATATTCTACTCCTTCTCTTAACAGGGATTCTGTAGAAATTCCTCCCTGTCAGGGTGGGCAGGCCCTGGCACAGGGTGCCCAGAGCAGCTGGGGCTGCCCCTGGATCCCTGGCAGTGCCCAAGGCCAGGCTGGACACTGGGGCTGGAGCAGCCTGGGACAGTGGGAGGGGTCCCTGCCATGGCAGGGGTGGCACTGGGTGGGATTTAATGTCCCTCCCAACTCAAACCATTCTGGGATTTTGTAATTGTTTGATTTTATGCTGCACTTGGAGTCCTAGAGGATCTACTCTATAGAATCCTAAGGCATGTGTCACAGCAAAGTTATTACTAGAAACAAACTGCTTCTATTTTCAGGTATGGAAAGGAAATAATCAATAAATGGGCAGTAAATTTTATTTTAGACACTCTGAAATGAAACAAAAGAACATAACTGGAAAATTTTTTACCCTATTTCAATCTTCTTGTTTGCTTAGAAATAATTTTAAAAAATTCAAAATACATTAATGGAGTAAGATACAAATAATATGTTAAAATTTTATTAAAATACATATAGTTGCCCCCATGAAATAATAAATGAACTAGGAATATACAGCACCTAAACAAGAAATAAGGAGGATTCCTGCTTGATCCCCTGGCAGTAAGTATCCTACTGTGCACACATCTAGGGGTAGCCATGCTCATTAAATTTATGGGACCTTCAGTCGAAAGAAAGAATAAAGGAAAGAAACACTGACTTCTTTCTAGAAGGCCTAACTCTAACCTACCATGGTTCTGGATTATTTTTTCATTTACAGCTTCAAAGAAAATGTTTCTTTTTAGGGCTGGGAGTTTTAACTCAAAAAAGCAATCCCCCTTGAGCAGCCTTGAGCAGAGGTGTCTGCCAGGGGAGGGTTTATCAGGGTTTATCAGGGATCTCAGCTGGAACCTGCTCCCTCCAGAGGGGGCTGAGCTGCCCAGGGCTGTGCTGGGACCTCACTGGAACATTTCCCCATAAATGTGGCTCACACCTGGAGCCTGACACTTAAACAGCCCCATGAAAGGGATTTCAGGGTGAAATAAAAGCTCATTTATACCAGGAAATTTGAAGTAGCAATTTGATCAGAATGGAACATTAAAGTAGAATATTTATTGTAAATACTATTTATTAAAATGCAATGGATGATTATTAGAGTTGTGTGGAAATGCTTATGTTTACTGAAAATGAATGGTAAAACAACAATATGTGGAAAAAATATTTTTAAAGCCAGCTGTGCCTACTCTCTGGCTCAGTGTCAGAAAACTGGCTTATTGCATCCCTGGTATAAAGTAAATTAAAAGAATTGAATAAATTTAATTGACCATTCCCATGATATAAAACCACTAAATCCAGCAGTGGATGAATGCTTTTGATTTCTTCTGTTTTCATATAAATACTGGGCACTATTTTAATTTGTTGGTATTATCCTGATGCCTTTTAAATAAATTATTCTGAGATAAAAATATTGATTTGCACAAGTATTACAGCGACCTGATGAGGTCTTCAGGGTGAGAGGAGTGGATGAGAATCTTAGTTCATGATCAGAAGGCTGGTTTTATTGATACATGATATATAATACATTATTACTATACTAAAAGGAATAAAGAGAGGAGCTGCAGAGGCGTGCTAAGCTAAGAATAGCATGGAAAAGAATCCCTAACAAAGTTCTGTGTCCAGCAGAAAGCAAGGACAAACTCTCCTGTGAGTGGTCAGCAAATCCAATCACTCACAGAAGCCAAATCACCGCTGCACCTGTTGCATTCCACACCAGCCGATAACAATTGTTTACGTTCTTCTGGGGCCTCAGCTTCCCAGAAGATGAGCAAATCCCAAAGAAAGGATTTCTATGGAAAAATGTCTGCGACACACAAGAAGAAGAGCAATAGTGCAATGGATGTCCTGCTCAGTCACTGGAGCTCTGCAAACACATATGAACAAATTACTCTGAATTTTATTCAAGTAGAATGGAGCACAAGGCCAGCAAATGAGGGAGGGAGCAATAATGGAACTGCCTTTAGTAAAGCTGCCCATCAGTTCCAGTTCTGGTCCATCCTTCACCACACCCCAGCCTGTGCAGGAGAGCCCCAGCAGGGATGGATGGGATGGTGGGAGAGCCCTGGGACACTGCTGCGGAATCCTGGTCACAGTTAAGGGTGGCACCTCCCAGCTGGGGAGCATCCAGGCCGTGTTCCAGCCCAGCCTTTGGTGCTGTGCCCTGGGCTGGCTCAGGCAGGGCTGTGAGGAGCAGGAAATGCTCCTGCTGGTGTGACGGCATTCACAGGGGTCTGAGGATGAGGGAAGAGAGGAGAAGGTTGACTCCATGTTTCAGAAGGCCGATTTATTATTTTATGATATACATTACATTAACACTATACTAAAAGAATAGAAGAAAGGATTTCCTCAGAAGGCTAGCTAAGAATAGACAAAGCAAGAATGATAACAAAGGCTTGTGGCTTGGCTCTCTGTCCAAGCCAGCTCAGTGTGATTGGCCATTAATTACAAACAACCAACATGAGACCAATCCCAGATGCACCTGTTGCATTCCGCAGCAGCAGATAATCAATGTTTACATTTTGTTCCTGAGGCCTCCCAGCTTCTCAGGAGGAAAAATCCTAAGGAAAGGATTTTCCATAAAAGGTGTCTGCGACACTGCTGGCAAAGAGGTGGGGGAGAGAGAGCTGGGGCAGGTCAGCTCCTCCAAACCCCGGCAGATGTTTGATTTCTTAAATTAAAACTGCTCCTCTGGGCTCAGCAAAGCCCTTCTGCAGCAGACAGTGTGGTGCAAGCATTTGTCTTTGCTCTATTTTTAATCAATAGAATGAAAGACCTGTCCACAGTTTTGTTGTTGTTAATTGCCTCCCAGACATAGAAACATACTTTTGCTTTTAGTCATTCAAATATTTGAGATTTTGGAAGCAAAAATAATCAGGAAACCTTTATTGGGTTCATTTTCTTAATTTCTCTGTCTGAATGCATCCATCTGTCAAAACATTCCTGTACAAAACACATAACATGAGGTAACGATTTTGAATTCTTTCTCTGCATAGTTTGCCATTTTGTCCAAAACACCCTTGAAAATAGAAGTATTTTTCCCACTTGTGCTTTTTCAAGGTACTGAATCTTTGCTGAGAGGAAATGCAGCTACAATCAGGTCTGAGGGAAAGCTCAGTGTCCTCACTGGAGTGGTGTTTAACATGTTTTATTTACCAGGCTCAGCAGGAAACCATTGTCCTCCCACTCAGTTCTTGGGGACATTCAGCTTTTTCCTTATTCCCAGCCTCAGGACAGCCCCCAAAATATTCTCTGTTTGCATTAGAGGACTGGAGGAATCTCATCAGGCAACAATTCTGGATCAGCAGCTGGATGCAGAACCATCCATTCTCCAAGATGCCCTTGGAATGGGTCCAAATTGTGAAAGAAAAGGGAAAAAACCACCTTTAAGGCTCAGACTGTTCCTCACCAGTGGAGGAATTGTTTGGCTTTGGTTCTGATCAGTTTGGAGAACTCTGTTGCTCATGTCTTTGCCCCAGTGTGGTTGTGTCTCCCAGAAATTGCCCTGCAGTTATTTTGTTTATTAAAGGCAAATGCACCTCTCATTTTCACAAGGTGACGAAGATCTTCTCCCAATACCAAGTTCTATTTTTGTTTTTCCCATGGTGTAGCAGTAACACAATTCTAGCCTGACAGCCTCTGAAATATCCCTTCAGTTTTACACATGTAATGCACTGTGCTGACAGGACACAAGGGCTGGTGATTCCAAAAGCAAGGATTGAATCTGCTGACTCCCCAGAAAGGAGCAGGGTCTGTCCTGGGATCCAAATAACATTATTTGCATAAACAGGACTGAGTTGAATAAGGAATTGCAGAGCTGTGGGTTCATCTAACAACAGAGGTGATTCTCTGCCACCCAGGTAGGGACAGGAGTATTGGAAATTTCAGCTCAGGATTTTCTTACTGTTCATCCTTGTGGAAATGACAAAAACCATTGAAATGCAGTCAATGTTTTTTGTCCATTATACACTAAGTGACTTTAATAAGCTATTCCGATATGTCAGGTAAAACATTTCAGAGATTTGAATGGGTTGGGCAGTTTTTCTCACAGAAATACAACACAATTCAAGGAAGAGTGCAGAAAACTGCCTAAACTGCATCTCTTGGGTTAACCAACCTCATCAAGGATTTATTTCCTGAAATGGATGGATTTTGCTGGATTATGTTAGTACCAGGTGGAGTTTTAATTAAACCTCTATCCTGCTATTTGGAAACAAAGCTTTACAATCAGTGAATTAAAAATAGCTTTCTTGGGGGAAGCAGGGAGGGGAGAACAGGAAGGGTGGAGGTGATGCTTTGAGATGCAGGAAGTTTCTCAACATGGCATGGAAGAGCAGACTCCTCCTTGAGCACTTTGGAGACTTCACTTGGTCTTCTTCAGGCGCAGCTCCTTGTTGAAGTCAGCAATCTGTGGTGGTGATCACAGGGGTCCCAGGACGAGGGAAGAGATGCGAACCTTGACTCCATGTTTCAGAAGGCTGATTTATTATTTTATGATATGTATTATATTAAAAGAAAATAATATACTAAAACTATACTAAAGAATAGAAGAAAGGATTTCATCAGAAGCCTAGCTAGGAATGGAATGGAATGGAATGGAATGGAATGGAATGGAATGGAATGGAATGATAGCAAAATCTTGTGACAGTCCAGAGAGTCTGAGCCAGCTGACTGTGATTGGCCATTAATTAAAAACAACCGCATGAGACCAATCACAGATGCACCTGTTGTATTCCACAGCCGCAGGTAATCATTGTTTACATTTCATTTCTGAGGCCTCTCAGCTTCTCATTAGAAAAAATCCTAGCAAAGGATTTTTCAGAAATATGTCCATGACAAGCAATCCTTGTGCTGCTCTTGGGGCAGCTCGGAGACCAGGAATGAGTGCAAGGGATGCTTTTGTTGCTCCTCTGGTTGTCCTCTCTTTTCCTGCCCCAGCCTGAGAAGCCCTGGCCCTGGCTGTGCACTTTGGGCAGGGAGAGGTTGGCAGCAGGGTGACCTGCAGGATTCCTGTGTGTGCTCTCCATCCTCCAGCTCCAGCATCACAAAGCTCTGCCCTAGGATGGAAAATCACCTGCACCCAGAGCTCATGTCAGTGCTTCCCTTCCTGCTCTGTCCCCTGTGTGTCTGCAGTGGGTGCCAGCACAGGGTCAGCCTGACTGTGTGTGGGTTCCCCCCATTGTGTTTGGGTTCCCCCCAGACAAAGGCAGGAATGATCAATCTGACCCCATGTTCTCAAAAGGCTAATTTATTACTTTACGATTCTACATTATATTAAAGAATACTAAACTAAACTATATTAAATTATGTGGAAAAGATACTTACAGAGTGCTAAAAAGATAATAATGAAAATCTGTGACTCTTTCCAGAGTCCTGACACAGCTTGGCCCTGATTGGCCAAAGAGTGAAAACAACTCACAGCAGAATGCAATGGAACAATCACCTGTGGGTAAACAATCTCCAAACACATTCCACATGAGCACAACACAGGAGAAGCAAATGAGATCAGAATTGTTTTCCTTTTCTCTGAGGCTTCTTAGCTTCCCAGGAGAAAACTCCTGGGTGAAGGGATTTTCCAGAGAATGTGAATGCCTAAATTAACGATCACAGAAAACTCAATGTATAATAAATGTCATTTTACAGAAATACTTCATATTTGAAACTTGCCACCAAACTTACTCCTCTCAGCACAAAGCTGAAAATTTAGAGTACTTGCATGCTTACAAGCTCTTAAATGAAAACAAACCTACAAAATACTGACATGATTTTTGTAATGACCATACATTTATTAATGAGAGCACTAAAAGTCTTTGTCCAGCCAAGGATGACCTGAAGCTACCACCCAAAATACTAATATGCCTTTACAATTTTCACAGCATCCAAACTGCTGTCAAAATTTGCCTGTGGTTTGTTCTTTTGGACTTGACATCTGCTCTCCATCAGACTCCTCAGATGAATACTGTATTAGCAGTAGTCATTCAAAAAGAAACGAAAAAGCAGAAAAGCAGGAAAAACACTCGACTGCAGGGCTCACTTCAATGTCTGGAGATGTCCTCACTTACACTGCAGGTGAGAGCAGGATAAGCTTAAAAGAGGTCACAATCCAAGCCAGTAAAAAAAGAGAAAGTCAACTAGCTCACAATTTCTGTGGTTAAAATGTAATTCTCCTTAATCCATCTTACCCTTGAGGGGCAGAACGTTACTTGGGGACTGAAACAATAAAGATTTGTTGT
This sequence comes from Zonotrichia leucophrys gambelii, assembly GCF_028769735.1. Taxonomy (NCBI): domain Eukaryota; kingdom Metazoa; phylum Chordata; class Aves; order Passeriformes; family Passerellidae; genus Zonotrichia; species Zonotrichia leucophrys. The sequence goes on along the minus strand of NC_088181.1, from coordinate 18,073,033 downwards.
TGAATTATTTACTCAGTAATTAAAAATGAACCAATTGCTAGCCAAGACAAGATCTGTAAAATTTAAATAATGATTTCATTTACTACTGACTTTTTTTAAAGGCTGAGTATAAAACTGTTTGCTAAAAAGCTGCTAACATCTTTTTTAGATGTATAATTTAAATGTATTTTTAAATATAATTTACTGTTTTCTAGAACCCCCAAAACCTTTCTAAACAGAGCTGGACATTCTGTTAATGAAATCCCTGGGAAGGTAGGAGGTACAGTGGTGTTTATTTGCAGCCTAAATCTTTGTGTATTTATCATCCATAAGAGTATGATAAAGTGTATGATTTCACAAGTGAAAGCTCATTATTGGTAATGGCAAAATGGTAGATTGGAACAGCCTGGTTTTTTAGTTTCCATTTTTTCCACTTCTGTACAGTTTACTACAGACTTAGATCTGTTGCAGAATATCAAGAAAAACACAGAAAACCCTTATTACTGATGAAGAACTAATAGTTCTGTGTTTTCTATAACGTAGATTTTTTTCCTTTAATGGGCTACCAAAATGCCCATTCTGAGTTGTAAACTCAGAGGTTGTAAACTCTGAGTTGAAACCCTGCACAGAAATGTTGATTTGTTGAATAAAATGCTTTTATTAGTGCCATTCAAACTCATGCAACCTTTGCAATTGCTCATGTCTTTCACCTTCCTTGTTTTCCCTGTGATTTCATGTGTTAGATTTCTAAGAAGATTTTCTATACGGGACTGGGCAAGAAGGATGAGGTCCAAGAATTCATGAGAGTGCAGAAGAGCATACACAACAATATTCAATATCCAAAACTATTTCCATTGAAAAAATGGCTGGAAAGTAAAATTGAGAGGTGACTATTGGATTCTGTAGTTTTTCTTTCTTTTGTCCATACACAGATTAGCTGGAAATCTTGCATTCCCTTTGCTTTGCAACTGCAACCACAACCCTGACATTCAGGAAGAGAGTAATTTAATTTGCTATGCTGGCTTAATCAGGGACTTAAGTGCAGCAAAATGTGACCTTTTTTTGCCCAAACAATACTATGTAAAGCAGGGAGCTGGGCCCAGGTTGGTGTTAGAGCTGCTGACTCCCAGAAAGGGAGGGCAGTGCCAGGGTGACAGTGTGCCACCTTGGAGGCTGCAGAGACAAAGCTGCAGCTGACATCAAAAGCATGGGACAAAGGTGTCCCACAGCTGAGACACCCAAAGCTGAACAATCTGTGAGAAAATTGTTCAGCACCTGGCTGGTACCCACAGCTCCGTTCTTGCTCTCATTGAGGGACAGTGGCGGGCTCTCCACTCTGAATTCCAGGGTCTGGATGGAAATTATGGATTTAAAGCTCCCTGTGTGTGAGAGTCCAGTCAGGCACCCCTGGCCTGCAGGAGGGAAGAACAGGGCAGGAACTCCTGCATGTCCCAGGCAGTGCCAGACGCCCTCAGCTGGGGTGGCCCCAGCACCTGAAATGGGTCCCTGATGCCAGAAATGCAGAGCTGGCTCTGCTGGAGCTCTCCAAATTCCAAATTGGAGTGGAGACTTTGCTCTTGTGGAGCACTCAAATTCCAAATTGGAGAAGAGAGTTTGCTCTTGTGGAGCACACAAATTGGAATGAAGAGCTGGCTCCTGTGGAGCACACTCAAATTCCAAATGGAGTGGAGAGTTTGCTCTCCACTCCAATTTTTTATCACCATCCAGGGTCTGTGTACAAATCACAAACAGGACAGGACTGCTGGGAACGTGCCTTGAGCTGTTTTATTTTCCAGCATCAGTCTCATTACATGGTTATGACAATAGGAAGATGTCACCAGCTCACATCCCAGGCAGCAGACAAAGAACTCAATGTTACAACTCACTTTATAAGTTTTTCGACCAATCACACAAAGCAAAAGCACATTGACAGCAGTTCTCTGCAATCACCATAAGTACTTTTGGTTAAAAAAATGCTTGCTTATTTTGAATACAATACCTGCTTGTAAGGCTTAAAACACAACACACAGAGCTCCATTATTAAGCTTTAACCTTCCTAATATCTTGCTAGATAAACTTTTCTAGCTTAGAGAGTTATTCTAGACAAGCATTAATACACAGACCATTGTTCTATTTGTCCTTGCTTTTCTCCTTTTTAAATAATTTTTCTGCTGACCTATCTCATGGCTGCTGCTCAGCTCCAATCACAGTTCTGCTGTCTCTGAGGCCTGACTTCTGCAGCTTTCCCAAAACCCTCTAATTTTGTGGATTCCCACAAATTTGGAACCACATAGACCACTTATGCTTCTTTCTCATAAAGATATGTTAGTAAAACAATTACATAGCCTTGTCAAGACTAAATTGTGGGTGAAAACCCAGCACATCTCTACCTAAGCATGGCCAACCACTCGCAACTTCACTTCCAAGACGCTTCCTCGCCTGTCATAGAAGAACTGATGGGATTCCACTCCAAATTCACCCATGGCATGTCCAACAAGCTTTGCAGCCAGCCAAGAGACAGGCAGTGAGGTGAGGCACCTTTGCCATTGGTGCAGTGGCATTCCCACCTTTCTGGGGAAAGCGAGGGAGCCCAGCCCCACATGGGAGTGCTCTGCTCCTCTTGCCAGCTCCTCTTGCAGGGCTGCATTTCCCACCTGCAGCTCCTTGTTAGGCACAAAATATTACGGTAATCCAATATAGACATGACAAAAATTACTGTCCCTCTGCCAAGGCATCTCCTGAACTGAAAACTGTCATTCCCAAAGAAAGGGTCTCAGCCTTTAGTGGGGCTGCAAGCTTAACAGCACCATCATCATTTATGCTAATAAAGTGAGGCTGATGGAAGTGGGACTTACTGCCAGCAACAAGCTGAGGAGATTCTCCTGGGTCTCACTGTTCTGTTCTGAGGAGGATCACTTGTGGTCCAAACCCTTTCCTTTCTCCAACCCGGTGTAAGAACTCAGTGAGGCTTTTTAAGGAGAGTGGCAAAATTAATATTTTCAAACATATTCTATTTATTTCTGTCTCTGAGCACTAAATTGTAATTCAGATTAATATTTTCATTTCCTGTGATAAATATGGGAGTTATTAGAAATAAAAAAAAAAAGATTTGTAGGCTCCTAATTGGTTTCCAATGATTCATTCAGCAGCACATTTATAAATAGGAAAAAAGGGGAGGGGGAGAAGTCAGCAAGAGAAAGTCTTCAAGACATACAACTGCCATGTTAACCAGTGGCCAGAACATTTCTGTGGTACTTAACTGATACTATTTTGTTGGTGAAATATTTTTTTAACCTAATTCCTATCCTCTAGTGCGGGAATCCTTAATACATTTTTATGTCAAACAATATTGTTCCCTCTTGAATTCTGATCAGTGGCTACAGAAACGTTATTTGCAGACATTCAGTTGGGATTTGTTCCCTCTTTTACTTCTCTGCTCAACATCTGTGGCACAGAGCACAAGGACAGGAGATGTAATTCACTATTTCAATTTTGAGAGATTGGTATCTTCAGTAGTGTTGGTGTTCAGTGTTCCCTTGTGCAAGGAGGGAGCCAAGGTGTCCCTTACAATGCCAGGGGTCTTGTGGTAAATAATGATATAAAGAAACCTCCTGGGATGCACAGACATCACCTTTGATTGCAACTGCAGATTCATTCAGGCCTCTGTGGTGTACTTGAAATTAAATCTGTATTGCCTTTCAATAAAATTAAGAGCCTTGAAGTAACTTTCAGCATGATATGAGTAAGTATTAACTCCCTTTTTTTAGACTACATCTCACCAGTTTTCTGTCATGCACTGCATTCTTAATCACTCTCAACTCACTATATTTTCCTTCTCAGGGAGGAATGCTGATGTTATGCAATGTTACTATGTAGATCATGCTCTGGTTTTTCTACTCCTATTTTGAGAAAATGCTTCTGAGTAAAACTTCGTTTTTGGCCAAGTCTTCCCCAGCAGATAACATTTTGTCTATATTTGTGTGACATGATTTTCTGCTTCGTGGTTCTGGCAGGTGGAGGAATGCTATTTTCCACATCTTTCATATGGTGGAGACTGTGCAGAGTCTGGTTTAGCACAGCAGGCACAGAGGGTTTGATTTGTTTTCCTAACACGTGTGTCACACATAAAAGGCAATGTCCTTGCACTGGGGTTGTTAATAACTGGCTGCTCCAGATGGATTTGTGCCAGCACAGAATCCACCACCACAATTAGCAGTAGTAGGAACTTCAGCTGGCAGCAGCAGGGAAAGCAGTAAAGATTAAATGACTGTGTGAAATGTCTCTCCAAATTAAAACTGATGTGCATTGGCAAAAAATAAGGAAACTCACACATTACCCCTTATATTCTGTTCTGTTTGGGTAATAAATGTTGCTGTCTGGGACTCATTCTTTTTCACATAATAGATTCAGCCCTTTAATGATAAGAATCTGAGTAACCTCACCTGTAAAACATCTCAAATTACAAAAACTTAGAGATGACTTTCAAATGTTTGAGGATACAAATAACCTTTTGAAGAAATTTGATTTTTAGAGACATTTGTCAGCCTTTTACTGGTTTTTATCTAGTGCCACATATTGTACTTTCAAAAGTCTGCTTGGAAATTCCACTAAATTACATCCAATATTTTTTTTTTTCCTGGGCATAATATCTTCCAGGAGCTTCAAAATCTCTGCAAAATAGTACTCATGATAAAACTTCTACAGCATAGAATATGATCTTGGTCTAGAGCAGATTATTGTCAGAGCTGCAATAACATCAAACCTTCCCCTTCTCAAGAGCCATGGCTGAATTATGCCAATACCTGTACAAAGAAATTTTTAAAAAGAATGAATGACAAAAATTAGTACAATGAGGATTTGAATAAGTATTTTATTGTACAATATTAACTGATAGAAAATTTTCTAGACTAGCCCATGTTTCTTTAGAGTGGATCACAGTTTATTGTCTCACATTGCCTATATATGATATAGGTCCAAAATACGAATTCTCTTCTACAGTTTAAATGAACCACTAGGAACGTGCCAGAGCTCCTCAGAAATATCTTAGGTTTGAGAATTGGCCTAAACTGACCTTTGAGTTCATGAACAGTAAAAACCATGGGATTTATAGGTCAGTGTGCAGAAAGCACAGCTGGTAACCACAGCCTTGAGGAGGTTTTGCAGCTGCAGTGATGCAGCACAGCATTGTCACTTTGTGAAATGCCCAACCTTACACTCCTGGTGTGCATCCCATTCCTGGATTTATTATGGACAGGATTTCATCCCATAAATCCATCAGACAGCTCAGTCCTTTCCTGCTCACTGTGAAAGCAAAGGGCAATCAGAAAACTGAGGCTTTGCCAACACAGTTTTGTCCTTAGCCTCAGTAGGATGTGCAGATTTGGGCACTCTGGCTGCAGAATTGTCAGGATCAGGGCATTGCTTTGGTGCTGACATTAAAAGCTGCCATGTACAGAGATGCCTGGTGCCATATTCTGACAGCGGTCAGATGTCCCAAAATGGATAATAATAGATATATAATAGATAAAGATAGATATGTAACAGAAAATAGCTTGCCAGGAAGCAAGGCTAGTGGGAAAATAAAGCCAAATCCAATTAAAGTGTCTGCTCAGGCAAATGTTAGCTTTGACTGCAGGACAGAATCCTTCACTTTAGACCACTCAGAGCACAAAGGCAGCACCTGACAAGAAATGTGACCTGTCAGCAGCAGCACAAGCTAAACTGGGCATGAGACCAGCCAGGCTCACCAGCAGCACAGCAGGAGCTGTGCTAATTTGCTAATTCTTGCATTCCCCCTGTGAATTCCTGCCCTGCTCCCTGAGGAATGCCTGGGCCTTGGGATAACTCCATGGAGAGATGTTTGCCCCAGCCCTGGAAGGCCAAGGAAAGCTGGGAGAGCTGAGGAAGCCTCCCAGAGCTTTGGGGAAGCTCAGCCTCCCTAAAGCCATGGGCAAGCTGGGCTCCAGGCAGCTGGAACAATCTCCAATGAACTGAACTCAGATAGGGACTATGGAAAGAGGAATGTGTGTTTTATGGGTTTTGAGAACAGAGTTTATAGATTATTTTTAAGAGAATGTATCCTATGAAGTAGAATTTATAAGTAAAATACCATAAGTCCCAGTTCTTGCACTGCATCATGCTTGGTTTTAACTTCATTAATAGCAAATAGGGAGAAATAATGGAAAAACAGTGATTATAACACATTAAATTGCCACAAAAGCAATTTAAGGCCACTGTACACAGCTGAATCCCACAGCTCCTTCAAACACCCTTGCCAGCCTGCTTTGGACTTCTTGAAACCACTTGGAACCACATCTACAGGAGTGGGAGTAGATTGGACAATTATACTGCTGCCAAAAAGGAAAAAAACAACCTCCTGCATTTGCTTATTGGCTGTAACACAAGACCTTCAAGGCAGGAGAGGACTTCAAACATTCCATGGCTCAATTTATCAATATAAACACAGCACATCAATCTCACTAAAGGCAGCATATAAAGCCCTGCTCCTGCTAGAGCTGATGAGAACCAGGTTGAGGATGAACAATAATATGGTGCTCCCTTCCCAAGAAGAGCTGTTGAAATAGAGTGTTAACAAAAGCAGGGTTTACTTTTTAAAGAAACCCTTTAATAAACAAAAGGGCAGAGGATTTTCCCAATTCATCTTGTTCCAGAACTCTATCACATGTAAATCTTCAGTCTGTGTGTAACGTTTGGTACAGTGGAAAAAGGTCAATGTAAAAATGCTGTTCTCTCATTCTTTAGCCACACTATGAGAAAAACACAGTTTATTATAACAGGAAATAATATTTTATTATAAAATCTGCATGTAAACAAGTAACCAATTAATTGAATAACAGTTAATGGAAGTGCAAATTAACTTAATAAAATGATATCTGTTCTGTATTTAAATATATATATATAATTTGTTTTCTCCCATTCTACTGTGGTTCTACTCCACCCTCCCCACATTTAAGTTTAAAAAGATTTATCATTGTTTGCTTTGTACTAAAAAGAGTGTACGAGCCTGCGTACAAGTTGAAGTTTTGCTCTGCAAACGAGACAAGTCTGTGGTGATATTATCCTTTCTTATCTTTGCATCTCTGGTATCCACAAGACAAGAAGATATAGAACATATGTACACAGTGGGCATGTCAAGCCTCGTATTTCAAGTTAGTTCATTTACTTGCACACACTGAAACTTAACCCATTTATCGATGAAGCACTGCAGTGTAACTTCCAGCCTTGCTTGAGCACCTTAAGGCATTAACGAGAGTCTCTGGAGCAGCCACGGCCGCTGTGCCCACGGGATCCTCAGGGGATCAGGGGCTCGTCCATCCCTCCCTGAGGGCTCCTATAGCACGGACAAGTCGTGGCAAGACTTGGATTTTGCTTTGAAAGCCATCTTCTTGTTGTTCTTGGCCACGATCCTGCCCAGGAAGCGCTTGGCCTTCTTGCTGATGCTCTCCCTCCTCTTGGCGTTGGCCATCCTGCGCGCGTTGTCCTCCTTGCTGTCCTTGCGCAGCCGGATCTGCCGCACGATGCCCTCAAACAGGTCCTTCACGTTGTGGTGCAGAGCTGCCGACGTCTCGATGAACTTGCAGTCAAACACCACGGCGCAGGCCCGGCCCTCTGCACAGACAGACAGACAGGAAGGTCAGTGGAGACGTTTTCACGCACACTGTCAGCAGGACAGAACAGGAGTTGGCTCAAACTAAGCAAAGTGCCTTCAATGCCATGAAAGCTTTACTGCAAAACAGGAAAACTCAAATTTGCTCTTCATGGTTTTGCCCCCTCACTGTCCTTGGTTTTGTTGTGCTGTGGTCAGAAATCTCATCAGATCAATGGATCTGAATACATGGCAGCAATAGGTATCCAGGCAGACTGTGCCTGCACTGTGTAGGAGCTAAAGCTGATTTAGGAGAGGCCCTGGGAAGTGTGCTTGTGGTTTGATATGGAGCAGTGTGAGTCTCCTGATTTTGCATTAAACTGACTTTGGGTAAAGACTCCCTACAGTGATGTACAGAAAGAAATTAGGTTTATTCTGGAAGCTGTTGAGCAATTCTGCACCTCTGCCTTGCTGCAACAAGTAAGCTCTCCACACCAACAGAAGTGGAGCTGATACAGGCCACAAGGTCAAGTCATTGAACACATCAGTAGAGGTCACAAAGATGTGCCCCACTGAATCTGACCAGGGCTGAATTTGAAATAAAAGATATGCAGTGTTCTGGACATAAGCACTTAACCCTGGGACATTGCTGCAGCACAAATTTCCACAGTCAGCTGTGGTAAATAATGGCAGAGTTGTAAACTGAGGAAAGTACCGATGTCAGAACTAGGACAGGTCAACCATGCCCTGCCCCAGCCTGAAAAAGTAATCTCCTGATGAACTCCAGTCAATTCCCTGAGCAGGAATTTAACACTGGGAGCTGGGCAAACCAGATAGGGAGAGATGGTTCCTCATCAAGGTACCAATATTTCAGAGTATTCTTTCCAGTGGAAAACAAGAAAACTCACCCCAAAACAAAACTAAACCCAGCCAAAGGAAAAGCCTCAGAAAATGTTTAAATAAGCAGAATCAAGGCTGTGGTGTTGGCATTGGTCCCTGTGCCCCAGGTACCCAAATGCCAGCTGGAGCTGGCTGAGAGGATTCTCACTGATCACAGCTGAGGAACACAAAAAGACTTTTGGGTTGTGTGAGCCTGGTCCCAGCAGCCCAGCTCAAATGTGCTGGAGTCCCCTGCAGCAGAAAGGGCTGCACAGGCTGCATGGCATCCCTGTCCTGAGGCTGCCTGGCTCTGTGACATGGCACTGTGTCCCCCCAAGAGCACAGCTCAGGCTGTCACAGCTCCCACTGTCACAGCTCCCACTGTCACAGCCCGAGCCTGGCAATGTGGCTGCACACACACCATACAGTTAAAGCCTGCCTTGAGTAGTCCTGTGCTGAAGCTGCAGCTCTGATGCATTTTCCTCTCCCACTGCAGCTCTGCACAGCCACACATCTCCCCCCACACCCATCCCCAGTGTTTTCTGTGGTACCAAGCCCTGCAGCACAGCCAGCTGGCTCCACATCCCCAGTGATGCTCAAATCACACATTTTCCTACATCAAACCCAGGCATTCCTGCTGGCCATGATCCTGCACAGCCTTTGCTACTGCTTTAGACAGCACTTGGAAAATTCAGTGTCTCTTACCGTCAACTGAGACCTCCCGGGACCTGACCAGGTCACTTTTATTTCCCACAAGGATAATAGGAATATCTTCTGTCTGCCTTGCTCTTCTCAGCTGGATTCTTAGCTCAGAAGCCTTCTCAAAACTAACTTTGTCTGTCACTGAGTAGACAATAATATAGGCATCTCCCATTTTCATGCAGTGGTTCTGGAGCCATTGGCTGTCATCCTGAAACAACAGACAAGAAATGGATTTATTGGGCTGAAAAATCTACTCAACACTGAGTGATCATTTATTACTGTAAGCACCTTAAAGATTCTTTTCTTAGCCTTATTATTAAAAGTCAGTAAAAGAAAGCAAATCTCCCCAAAATTTCAAACATTTTGATATTTAAAATACAAAACAAAATAAATTTCTCTTGTTTCCAGAAATAATATCAGGTCTTCGCTGATCAGACTGACAATGTCTAATTTTGCAGTAATTCCCTGGGCTGCTCATGTAAGATACTGATTATTCAAAGCATTAAGAGAGCCTCACTCAGCTCTGTTCAGGGTTTTAAACTGCCTGCCTAGCTACAAGAAATTAATTGCAGAGAGAACAAAAGGCAGAATGAATTCTAATTTTTAATGTCACTTATCTGATCAAACAAATAGGCATAGTTGTTCCATTTCTATTTTTTTTTCCTTAAGAGAACTACAGACCAAGCCATAAAGCAAAAGCACGAGGAAAGAGCTGTAAGTACCTGCTCCCATATATCGAACACCACGAGAGACGCTTCTTCTCCATCAACTATAATTGACCTGTCGTATGTATTTCCTATGGAAAATCAAATAAAAAGAGTTCAGCAGAAGAAGTTCTCCTCCTCCGTGCCTGCCGGTGTCCTTAGGGGAGGCTCCGAGCCGGGGTTCCCCGGCAGCCCCGAGCCCGCCGTGCCCTCACCGGCCTCCTCGGCGTCCGCGCAGTCCTCCACGCCGCCGAAGATGCGCGCCAGGCTGGTCTTGCCCACGCCGTGCTCGCCCAGCAGGATCACCTTGTAGAGGCTGCCGTCGGAGTCGCTGCCCGAGGAGATGACGGAGTCGGAGGAGTCGGAGGCCCAGCTCTGGCGGTGCTGCCCGCCGGGGCTGTACGAGGTGCAGCGCACCAAGCCCGACAGCTCCTCGGGCGGCAGCGGCCGCAGGTCGCGCTCGTCCACGGGCATGCTGCGGCGGTGCAGGTGCTGCTGCGCCGCGAACGGCGTGCTGCCGCGCCGCTTGTCGCCGCGGTTCAGGGTCATGGGGCTGCGGGCAGGGCACGGCTGTCAGCCCGGGCTGCGGGCAGGGCACGACTCTCAGCGCCCGCTGCCCCGCACAGCCCGGTTCCGCACAGCCCAGAACCCCGCACAGCTCCGGACCCTGTCCCACACAGCCCCAGCTCTGCACAGCCCCGGCCCCAAACAGCCCCTGCCCCGCACAGCCCAGAAGCCCGCACAGCCCCAGATCCGGATAGCCCTTGTCGCGCACAGCCCTTGTCCCGCACAGCCCCGGCTCCGCATAGCCCAGAACCCCACAAAGCCCCAGCTCCAGACAGCTCCGGACCCTGTCCCGCACAGCCCGTGTCCTGGACAGCCCGGGCTCCGCACAACCCCAGTTCCGCACAACCGCAGCCGCGCTTACCTCGGGGCGCTGCGCGGAGCGAGGGCGCGGTGAGAGTGCGGTGAGGGATCGGCGAGGGATTCCCCGGTGGCTGCCGCGGGAGCTCCCCGAGCTCTGCTGCCGCCACCGCTCCCCGCTCCGCTCTTTATGTGCCGGCGGAGGCGCGGGGCCCTCCCCGCCGTGACGCTCGCCGGGCGCTCCGCCAGCGCATCCTCGGCAGCGCCGCCGCCCCCGCGGGCTCCGCCGCGCTGTGCGGGGGCGGCGGCGGCGCGGGGAGCCCGGGAGGAGGCGGGAGCCCCCCGGGGGTGGGGGGAGGCACGATCGGCTGCGCTGCGCTGTCAGCGCGGGGGTCCCGCCCGTCGGCGCGGCTCGGCCGGCAGCGAGCGGGGGAGAGGCGAGGGCCGGGCCCGGAGCGCGGCTGGGCAAACCCTGGGACTGCCGGGCTCGGCCCTGCCCTGCCCTGCCCTGCCGGCCGGTGCTCCCCTCCCGCTCCCCCGGTGCAATGCCCGCAGCATTTGCTCTGTGTGTCCCTTGTTTCCGCTGCCCCCTGTGCCATGCCCTCAGCATTTGCTGTGTGTGTCCCTTGTTTCAGCTGCCCCGGTGCAATGCCCGCGGCATTTGCAGTGTGTGTCCCTTGTTTCCCCTCCCAGCGGGTGTGAGAGCGCACGGAGCGCACAGGGAGCTTCCCCCGGCTCTGTCACGGCTGGGAGCGGGGGATGCTCCGGCAGCGTTAATGGGAATACCCATCGCACCCTTGGCATCCCTGTGCCGGCTCTCCCCGGCGCTCGGAGCGCTGCCCGTGCGGGGCTCGCACGCACACACGTGCGGGATGAGCGGTCCGAGAGGCCATAAAGGTCAAATTCTCCTCTCGCTTTCACCTGAGCAGCAAAGCGAGACAGTGAAAGCCTTATCTCATGAGCGGCACAGTCATGCGCATGTGACCGGGTGAAGAAAGGACTCAGCAGATAACTATACCCGTCCCCGCACGGCTCACCCAGCGCCGTGTATACAGCCCGATGTTTACCTAGCAACCGAGACGTGTCAGACATTGTGCGGCCAAAATAGCCCCGGCCTCTGCTCCCGAAAGATTACAGCAGAGCGGGAAAATCCCGGTGCCTGCGGACAGCCGCGGCTGCCATCGAACCCGCGTCAGCTTCAGGGCTCCGAATCAGCGGCAGAAACAAGGTTAAAGAAGGCAAGAGGCAGGGAGGTGGTGGAAACCAAGTCAGAGATGTAGGGAATAAAGTAAGGGAAAGAAAACTCTGTAGGTTTGGGCTAAGTGGGTGAATATCCCGTTATTTTCAGGAGCCGATTATAATTCTCCAGTCCACGCTTTTGGGGTGGTTTTGGCCGCTTCACGCTGATAAACTGCAGTCGGGAGTGTTAATGTGGTAGTTAAAGATCATCAAGGGCTTGCAGCAAGTTGTCCCAGCCTGTCTCACAAAACAGCAACCAAAATAGCCTTGTCAGCTCAAACAGACAGAGTTTGGTGGCAAAACGTGCGTGCCTCAGCTGACTGAGCTGAGTTAGAAACCCCTGGCTGGCATTTGGAACCATATGGTAAATAAATTATGGGTAGCACTGGAACTACACTGTGGATACTTCAGTGGGACAAACTGGAATCTGCCAAGCCACCTTGATCATTAATCAGACAATTAATTATGTAAATACACTTCTAGATACGGCTGGTCTTCAGATGGCTTCCTTAAAATTTGGGGTTTTTCTGTCTAACATTATCACCTGAAACTATTCTCAGGGAGTTTTCATGTCTTTTGCACCAGACTTTGTTGGATACCTTTGCTGTGTGTCAGCACTTTAGAAGCTGACATATGAGGTGGGGGTGTTTTTAATTATTTTCTGCGTGAAAAAGGAGAAATCTGAGAAGCAACAGAACTAAAGAGACAGTGCCACTTCTGTGCCACACAGAGCACTATTGGCCTGGAAACACACTAAAAAATGGGTATTTCATTGGCACAACTCAAAGAAGCTGCATTTTGCTTTACAGGCTGAAAAGGTAATCTCCTGTAATCCTGTAAGAGTAATCAAGCTTTCTGCTGATGAGAATTATGAGTATTTTGATGATGTAAATGTGAGATAGACCATTTGCAGGAAAACTATCAGGAAAGGCATATGCCAAAGTGATGAATAAAAACCTTGAGAGAACTGTGTTTCAGCAGGAAAAGGGACTGGAAATAAAATTACACCCAGTAGAAATCCTACAGAAAATTCACCAGCTGGGCCTCCTCCTCTGGTTTTTGTAGGTCCAGCTATTCTGTGAAGCTGGAAGGAATTACCTGATAATTCAGGCTAATCACTCGAGAAACAGAACTCTCTTCACTTAGCATGAATAGAAGAAGAAGATCTCTTCACTTAGCATGTAGTTCTGTTTGCTGGCAATTATTGCTGTATTTTTCCTATCTTCTGGTAATTATTATAATTATTGTATTTTCATGTACACTTTACTATGGCACCCACTGATTTCAGTGGGGTGCATATGAGCCCACAGGCTTCAAATGGTGATTTTCCACCTTCTTTGAAGGACTTTAGGATCCTCTCCTTCTCACCTGCCCTCCATGTCCACTTCTGCCTGACCATGATTCTAACAGATACATGAACAGGAATTTATTTCTATTTAAAAGAGATTTTCATGCCTGGCTTTTTCTACCCTTATTTTCTATTGTTCTAGCTTCTAATTTTCTCTAAAAAAGGGATTACTTTTTTTCAGTTTCATTTTGTCTTTGCATGATTTTAATTTTCCTCATTTCATAGACTTTCCACTTAAGGTGCCTTTTTTACATTTCACTGTTGTAGTATATCCAGTTTCTTTTTTCTGTTATCTCTTTCCTGTTATATTATTTCTCTGTTTCTTTTCCCCCTCACTTTTCCTCAAGCTTTTGAGAAGTGCCAGTGTTCATTTCTAGTGCAAAAGTACATTTCATCATCTGGAAAATGTAAAACATGCAGTTTGATCCTGTTTTTCCAGGTATGTCTTCCTGGGGTAACAAAGCCAAAGTTCCTTTATTTTGTATTAGGTGCAGGGGGAATTTCTTGGTCTAAATGACAAGCACAGACTTTGCAGGGGGTGCAGTGATAAACTAAGTTAAACTAAATTACACTTAACTAAACCTAGCATGTAAAACATAACACATAACGCTGTCCCCTTTGAATTTTCAGGTTAAAAAGAAAAATTTGGGGGTTGCATGAACTTTATGTGATTCTTCCTCATCGGTGTTTGTTCGAGGTCAAATGCCATATTATAAACAGCATTTATATTTTTACATTAAATTAATATTATTACTTTTGGGGTTGCTGCTGCCTTACATCAGAACTCTTTCACAACTGATTGGGAGTAACAGGAATATTTTGAGCAGTCCAAAGGCTGGATCAGCAGCAGTGAGGTTTGGGGCTCAGCATTGCTCTCAGTGTGGCTCTACACTGAAATTGGGGGTTTCTCTCCTCCTTTCCTTCCAACTCATCAAGTCTAATTAATCAGCCATTGTGTGTGGGTGAAGTTATTTCTACACAAATGGCAGAGATACCCACCAGGGTCTGTTCTTGCCAAGTTACATGAAGCATTACTCCTGCAGAAGTGTGAGCCTGGCTGCCTCCCAAATACCTGGACTGAGAAAGAAATAGCACATTTATTATTATTTTTATCACAGAACTGGCACACTCAGGCCACTGGGAGGACAGACAGAGGCAGCAGCATGAAATATATTGGGGTTTTAACCTAAGCAAGAGAGATGGAGATACAGGGAAATGAAAACCAGCATTTTTTCTTTATCCTACAAAAAGTAGGATATAGTGCAAACAGGGTATCAAGTTTTCCTCACCACCACCCTTAAAATCAGAGATTAGTGTGAGCTGAACAGCCCTGGGCTAACTGGTTCAGTTTGTATCAGCCCTTTTCACATGAGGCCTATTTATATTCCATCCACTGTCTGGCAGTGAATGTATGGGGTAAAAGCAGGGGCTCTGAGCTGTGCAATCACCAGCAGAGGTGGAGCTCTCAGCCCTGCACAAGCTGCTCCGTGGGGAGGTGACAAATGTCCCATCCACGCTGCCCCTGCCTTGGGATGTGCTGAGGGAAGGCAGCACAGCCCTTCAGCCAGGCCAAGCTTTCCCTCAGAATTACCCTTGGATTTAATGGCAGGTAATATTTTGGATTGAGTAGTGGTAGCCATGAATTGGGGCTGAAACAATAATGTGAGAAATATGAGCTTTGGAGTCAATAGAAATCGATACAGCTTAGAAAGATCACACAGAGTGCCAAGGGGGAAATGCAAGCAGAAACCCAACTAAATCCATTGTTATAGCTACACAAATAATAAGCCTTTCATGGCTGCTGTGTTTCCTCTCAGCTCCAGACCAGAAATTCTAAAGATCACTGCAAAAGAATGGAGAAGTTTTTGCATTTTCAGGTAGAGAATGATAAAATAGGCACGCTTTAAGTCCATGGCTCATAACGTAAGGCAAAGACCTGTCTTTCTTAAAATCTTGCAAAGGGGTGCAAAAAAAAAACTTGGGTCAAGAGTAACTGGAAATGTGGTTCATCTTTCAGGTGCTCTGAATTTCTCACTGCTCTGAGTAAGCCACAAGGCTCCCAGCCCTGGTGAGCCGCTGGCCAGGTGAATCACGGCTGCGGAAAAAGCGCTCGCGCAAGGGGCAGCTCCAGTTTCACTGTGCCCACGGAGTTCCTCCTCTTCCTTCCCACAGACTGTCAGTAAACCACTGATACACCTTGGGGTATGCTTGGGAAAGCATTCTGTGTCAGTTTAACTCAAACCCTGCTTTATTTCAGATTTTCAGCACTGGGTTTCCCTCTCAGCCCTGGCTGAGGAGGCAGAGCTGGGATCCCCCAGGCTCACAGCACCCACTGGGTGAGCTCAGCTGCCTGCCCCTATTGCATTTCAGTGCAGAGTAAAAGCAGAGCATGACCTAAGACATTTCCATAACTGTTTTCTTTAATCACCTCCAATTCCTCTTTTTCATACCGACCCTGTCATAGCCAACGTGTGTGGCATGCATCATCCCCTGTGACTGTAAATATCCGCTTACAATTCCTGCACCATGTATTCCCCTTGGGGGGGGATGTCAGAGCCCCTTCACGAGAAATATCTGGAATTCAGAGACCATGAAAAGGTTTCTGAATTTACACACAGCTGGTTTAGGGAGGGGGCAAAGTAAGTGTCTGTCTGTCTGTCTGTCTGTCTTACAGGAATTGCGTAGTGCTAAACTGAGAAGGGAAGATTTACTGTTTGCCAGCAATAGCTCCTGGCAAGAGGAATGGGTCTATTTACAATAACAAATTACAGGAGCCATCCTGGGTCAGACTCAGCTTACAGCCTCTTTCCAGCAGCTGTCTGTGGCAGATAGCTAAAGAAGAATGGGCAATAAGGATGTGGTAAACACAATTAAAACTACACACACACAGCCACCAGAGGCTCTTGACGGAGGATTTTTCTGCATTTTTTTCCTAATTGTTTTTTAACACATGTGGATTTTCAATACCCTGTAGCACCCTCATTTAGTGAATGGTGAAGCAGAAAATAAGATTTCCCTCCCTTCACACCTGCAGTGGTTTTACAGCTTTCTGCAGTAGTTTTCTCTTGTGGTTTAGGAACCTGGGGTTCCTCATTCCATGTCTAAACATGAATCCCTACTTGTCCTTCTCTATCTTAACTAATACATCTCTTTGGACAGAAAATACAGATGAGAAATGTGGATTATTCAAACATGTTCCCATAGACTCTCACTGTAGATAATGAGAATTTCTGCTTTCTTTGTTAATCCCAAGAATTCCTCAGCTGAGCACTGAGTAACATTTTTACAGACCTACTTCTACTTTATTGAGAAGCTAAGCATTTAATAGGTAGGAAATTGGGTAAAATCAGCCTAAAGTCACCCTTGCTAACCCAATAACTCATTTCTCCATGCACCTGCAGGACAGAGTCTTCAAAAGTTGCCTGTTAGCAGCTCTGAGAATCTGGACAGAGTCGTCATAATGCAGGAATTTCCACGAAAGTGACAGGTGGAGGAGGAAAAGTCTCCCTGGGTTGCAAACCCTGTGATCCTCAGAGGGAACACCCAGCACCCAGAGCCACGAGGATGCTGAGAAAGGACACAGGGCAGAAGATGAGAGTGTTTGGTGCCATCCAGAGTGAAACTTCAGCTGTGCTGCCCTCTTCTGCCTACCAGATAAGGAAAAGGGGACAAGGAATGTTCAATGTATCTTTTTTTACACAAATGCCTCCAGTCCTGTGTCCAAATGTGCATTGGAAAGGCTGAGAACCCCTGCAAGTGATGTGAGCTCCTGGTGGGGACATGGGGAACAGAATCAAACAGAGCTGCCCCTGCTTTGGGTGACAAAGCTTGTTCTTGTCCTCCTTGAGGGGAAACCCCATTTTCCTTACATTTCCGGAAATGAAACCTTGAAACAGGGATAAAACCTCACAGTCACAGGGGAGCCTTAGAGATTTGAATGGAAAAGCTTTGTGCTTCTTTATAAGCCAGAGCAGAATTTGTGGTGTCTTTTCCTGTGGTGGGTGGAATCACCCATGTAAAGTGTGTGGGAATTTGGATGTGAGAGATGTTATCGTTTCTTCCAGGAAAAACTCCTGGAATTTGTCCAGTTGGAATGTGCTGAGTTTGGCAAATTCCACATTTGCATCATAGCAGTAAAAGGAATCTCTGCTTCTTTTGAATGTCGCATTTCCTGCTTTGCCTCTGCTGCTGCACAAGGCATTTTGGTAAAAACCTCCACAATTCTAATTGTAGAGTTCTACTAGAATGAAAAGAATTCTCTTTTTTTTTTTTTTTTTTTTTTTTTTTTTTTTGTTTAAAATTGTCAAATTTCATTCTGATTCTATTCTTGAGAAATCATGTAATTATTATAATCACAATATGCTTCATTATCCACCACAGTCTCAAAAAAATGTAAAATGGTCAGTGTTTAGGCTCTTGATTAAATACAGAGAGCAAGCATGAGCCTGGACTGGGGTAAGAGAAAGGTAAGAAGTGTGTTTCTTACATAAAGGGGTTTATAGGCAGTAGATGAAAAATGTTACAGTGTGAAAGCAACTGCAGATCTTAATTTGAAAGCTCTAACTAGATAAATTTGAATCCAAATCCAGTGCTAGAAATCTGTCAGTCCTAGAGACCAAACTGCAAAATCCTGATGGGCATCAAGGACATCCTGCACCCAAACCAGCTCCAGTGAAGCAGGTAGGAAATATTTATTTCTATTTATTTCCCTGTCCATCTTCCCAGAAGCAAATCCCCACATTTAGGGAATGGCAGCACACTGGAGTCTGCCAATGCCCTGGGAAAGTGCAGGAGGGATTGCTCAGCTCCCAGCCTCGGGTTTCCAGTCAGGGCTTTTTTGACAGGCACATCACAGTTTAAACCTTTGGGCTTTAGGCACCTCATTTCCCAAGTCATCCAAGCTTCTTATATTCAGGGAAACACTCAGTGATCATTCCATTCTCCGGTGCCAATGGAATTCAGCACACTGGTTGCTTTTCATGGCATTTTTCCCTGTCACAGTTTTGGAGATGAGATCAGAATCAGGCCCCAACATTCTTCTCCCTCCTCTACACTTACTCACAGCAGTAATTACCCTGAATCAGGCAAATGTTGCCTTGGCATCAGACTCTCATGTTAAAAACACCGAGTGTGTGTCAGTCAGGCTCTGCCTGCTCGTGTACCCCCAGCCATGGGGTGAAATGCTCTTTATTCAACAATTCCTGTCATAAAAAAAATATGACATGCACAGAAAATTGCTCTGCTGCAAAGCCTTTCTTTCACACTCAGCCCTTTCCTTCATATCTTTACAAGGGTTATGAATTTGCATCACTCACTCCTGTGTTCAAGCACACCAGCTCCACCAGGATCACTCAGATGAATCTACAGCCTTCTAAGGTAACAGCAGCTCGTAGCTAGGCAACAAAAAAGAATATAGTATTTTTCAGGAAGCAGGATTTTTCTAGGTGATGTCATACAGATGCCGTGCTTTTTTGCCATATAAGAAGAAAATGGTTCATTGGAGAAATGATTCTGTCACCCTGGTACCATCAGGCCATGTTGATGTATAGGCTTCCCTTGATTAGCTGTGACAGAAAGTTACAATGCATTCTATGCTGCTCCTATTTATTCCTCCATATCTATTACATATTGGTGAGGTTTTTCTACAAAGACTAAAGCCACAAACGATTTTATGGCAGATTTCATTAACCATCACCCAGATTAAAATGGAATGCTTCAATAATTACCAAGTCAGCCGAAATAAATTGCATCTCGGCTCAGCTGAAATTGGGTCAGC
Source organism: Zonotrichia leucophrys gambelii (assembly GCF_028769735.1). NCBI lineage: Eukaryota > Metazoa > Chordata > Aves > Passeriformes > Passerellidae > Zonotrichia > Zonotrichia leucophrys. Next base: position 18,053,936 of record NC_088181.1, on the reverse strand, counting down.
TTTAAAAAAAGAAAGAAAGAAACAAAAAGGATTTATGAATGGAAAAGTCATCCTGTTGTAAGAACAGTCCATCAGTGTATGTAGGGATGTAGGGACAGAGCTGCTGTGGGTGGTATACACTGGTTTTTTGAAGGGATTTGGTCAAGTGCAAGCAGAAAAGCAGATATGGTGCAGCAGGATCCTGCCTTGGATCCGGGGTGAGGGTGATGAGCGCGGCCCAGGGGTGGGCAGAGGTGCCAGGGCAGTGTCTGTGCCCAGACAATGTCTGTGCCATGACAGTGTCTGTGCCAGTGCAGTGCCTGTGCCAGGGCAGTGTCTGTGCCATGGCAGTGCCTGTGCCTGGGCAGTGTCTGGGCAGTGTCTGTGCCTGAGCAATGTCTGTGCCATGGCAGTGTCTGTGCCAGGGCAGTGTCTGTGCCTGAGCAATGTCTGTGCCATGGCAGTGTCTGTGCCAGGGCAGGGTCTGTGCCTGAGCAATGTCTGTGCCAGGGCAGTGTCTGTGCCAGTCTGGCAGTGCCCTGCAGGAGCCGCGAGGGTCGGACCCGCTCGGCGCTGCCGAACCTGCGGCTCCACCTGCCGGGGACCCGGCCCACCCGAGGTCCATCCCCGTCCCCAACTCCCCATCCCCGTCCCCATTTCCCCATCCCCATTTCCTCATCCCCATTTCCCCATCTCTATTTCTCCATTTCCCCATCCCCGTTCACATTTCCCTATCCCTATTTCCCATTTCCCATGCCCATTCCCCATGCCCTGCTCTCGGCTCTCCGGCTGTGTTCTCTCTCTCGGTGCGGTCACACAGCGAGCCCGCGGCGCTGCCCAGCGGGGTTTGCCAGGCTGGGCTGGCCCGGAGAGCGGCGGGGAGCCCGAACAAATCCCGGCCCGGAGAGCCCCGAGAGCTGCGGGGAGCCCGGCCCGATCCCATCCCGATCCTGGCCTGATCCCATCCCTATCCCAGCCCGTTCCCAGCCCGATCCCATCCCGCAGCCCCCGCGCTGTTCCGGCTCTGCCATCCCGATCCTGTCCCGATCCCGTCCCGATCCATTCCGATCCCATCCCGATCCATCCCGATCCCATCCCCATCCCATCCCGATCCCGTCCCCATCCCGGCCCGATCCCGTCCCCATCCCGCCCCGATCCCGTCCCCATCCCGGCCCGATCCCATCCCCATCCCATCCCGATCCCATCCCCATCCCATCCCATCCCATCCCATCCCATCCCATCCCATCCCATCCCATCCCATCCCATCCCATCCCATCCCATCCCATCCCATCCCATCCCCATCCCCATTCCCATCCCATCCCGATCCCATCCCGATCCATCCCGCAGCCCCCGCGCTGTTCCGGCTCTGCCATCCCGAGCTCCCTGCGGGCTCCTTTGCCGAGCGCTGTTCCCGGGGCGGACCAGCCCGCGGCTCATCGGGGCTGTTCCATCACAGCCTTGGCAGCTCTCCGCTCCTTGGCATCCTGTTTTATTTGTGTGCTCCAGAGCCCGCTCTGTGCGCTGGCTTTCATTCTTCCCAGCTGGACCGAGGCGCGGGTTGAGGCTCGCCCATGCCAGGATTGCCCAGGGAGCCACGCCAGCCCGAGGGAAAACACAATTCCTCTGCAGCAGGGAAAGAAAAACTCGAGCAGGACTAAGAGGCTGAAGCCCGCAGGGCAGCAGAATGTCAGAGAAAGGTGCACCGGCTTCTCGACGCTCCCAGCAAAATTCCTGCGGTTTTAAGGATTAGCAGAATATATTGCAATAATACAAAATATATTGCAATAATATATTGCATTTCCTGATGTGTACAGAATTTGCATCTAAGCTGCAGTGTCTATTTATTCAGCCATAAAATGCAGAAAACCAGTTAATTGTGTGACTTGGTACCTCATAGGTACTTCTGTGCAGCCAAGGGCTTAAACTCCAGATGAACGGAGCTGTGTGCACCCAAATGGCACATGCACTTAAAGGAAGGCAGGTATGACTGAAATTAAAGTTGACACAATGTTTATTTTTTTGTTTGAAAAAATAAATTCATTCTCTTGTTTTACTAGGAATAGTCCAATATTGTCCTTACAAACAAAGGTAAATGTGACAAAACTTCATCACTTGTATGCTAAAAATATAATCCAGAGTATGACCTCAGTTAAAGGTCTTAAATTTGCAGGATCAGACCTAAAATGGTAAGTGGAAAGGGGAAGAAATTTTTTAAACAACAGCTCCTGTTTCAAAAAACCCAGTCAATTTTGTCATTACTAAGAAGCATTACTAAAGAATTTGACAGGCTCTTTACAGTGTTGACTTATGTTTCAAAAAACCCAGTGCATAAATGTGTTGTTATGAAAATAAGTCAGTACAAATTTGAAGAGAAAGAATTTATGTGACTCAGCCCTAATTATTTTCTTTCTGCCTAAAAAGTCATTGCTTGGTTATTGTTTTTGGTTTTTTTTTTTTTTCAGTTGGCTGTAGTGTTTGTGAAACCATTTTCTGGTTTTCAGTAATAAAATCTAGTTTTTGTTGTATTAAAACTGTGACTTGTATTAAAAAGGAAAAAGAATGAAATCTGTCGGCATTGATTGTTTTTCTCTGCAAGCATTTCAGATTACGTGGATGATTTATTTGTGACTTTGCAGGTGAAAAGTATTTTGCTGCTTAGATACCTCCATAATCCTCAGGCAGAGCATGTGCCAGCTCTCCCATTAGCAAAGTGGGGAAATGAAGCTTTAAGGGTTAAGCGATCTCCTGACGACCTCCTGAGGTTATTCCAGTCAAAGCACATCTGATGGGAACCCAGATAGAGCTAATTTGGGTACATTAGGGGGGAAAGCGCTGTGACAAACCCCCATCTCCAAGTTACACCCCAGTGATGGCCAGGTCAGCTCCAGGGGGTTGGCAGGGATGCCTCGCCAGTCCCTCGGCTCAGCAGGGACACAGCTGTGCCCAAACCCTGGGGCCGCTGCACTCAGAGCTGCCCAGGGGGCTTTGGCAGCCTGAAACCGGGGCTTGGTTTGTGGATTTATCAAGGGCTGTCCCTCCTGCTGCTGTGTGTGACCCTCCCCAGTGGGGCAGAGGTGCCCTGCAGCAGCACGGGGCACTCGGGGTGTGCCACAGCCCGGGCAGGGCGGGCATGGGCCAGGCTGGGGCTGTGCCCACCCAGAACCTGCCCTGCAGGGAATGCTCAGCACAGGCGATGGAGCTCACTGCCCCTGCCAGGGTGTCGGGGTCTCTGGCTGCTCAGAGCGACCCCGAAATTGTTCAAAGTCTCTTTTCTTAGCTCGAGCGCTTGAAGAATGACTCGGAGCTCTTAATTTCTGGGTCTCAAGGTTGTTTATTGTTCCTTATCTATAAAATTCTTTCTCCTGCCCTGCCCAGCTCCGTCCAGCAGGACAGTTCCAGGCACTCTGCCTGCCCCCAGGGCAGTGTTATGGCTTTATACTAAAAACTACGTGTGCAATGTTTACAATTACTTTCCAATACCTATCACCTGTGTTAGACAGTGAGCTTCTACTCTAAACCAATCTGTAAGTGCCAACATCACAGGAGATGGAGGCCAAGAAGAAGAAGGAGAAAGGCTGGACATGCCCAGATCCCTCCATCTTGCCTCCTGAGCCCCCATACCAAAAACCACAAAATCTACTTTTTCACCCTGTGATAACTTCACTATTATTCTACCTAAACTGTTGTGGCTTGCAGATCTTCATCTAAGGTTGGTAATTTGCTCCACAGGTCACAATCAAACCCACAGGTGTTCTGGGCTCTGTGCCAGGGTCTCTGAGCCCCTGGCAGGGTCCTGGCCATCCTGAACAGCCAGAGGGATGCTCTGGGTTCCCACAAAGGGGAAGGACAGAGCCCCATGTGAGGGCAGTGGCAGCTCAGGCAGGTGGGGCACATCCCTGCCACCTCTTTCTCTCTCTTCCCAAAGGTCCCTGGCAGCAGCTGCTCCTCATTCTCAGGTCATTTTTTCCCCACAGATTTAGAGAAAATTACCCTCTGGCCTGTTCTCTCCCTCCTGAGCTGCTCTGGAAGCAGAATCTGTCTGAGCTCCTGTTCCAGAACCTCGCTGAGGGAAGGGGCTGCAGTGAGGGGCTGCAAGGCAACAAACCCATGAGACAGCTGGGGAGAGACCCTGAGCAGTGGTGGAATGAAACTGGGAGAGCAGGGTTCCATCCATCCTAACAACCAGGATGTCTTCATCACTGCAGACAGTGCTGCTCCTCAGATCCACAAAAGAAAAGTCAAGGAATGGAGATAACTTGTGTGCAGCAGGATGCAAAAGCTCTTCAGAGATAGGACATAATAAATGTACGAGTTGATAATAAGAGATAGGTTAAAAGGTCTCAGAGCGTGACAGAACATCTTCTGCAGCTACTGAAGTGTGTTGGACAAAATGAGGGCTCTCTGCTATCTGTGCATTTTGTAAAAATGTCCTGTATTTTTAGCATCTTGTGGAATGAAAATTTTATGTGCTATTAAATGTTGCTGGCAAACGGCTGTGAGACCAGCAAACTCAAACACACCTCAACTTTCCCTACTTTGGTTCTCTTGGCTGTTACTTAGTAACACCAGAGAGATTTTACTACAAACTTTTCTTTTGCCTATGGAAAAACGTTGACTCTGCCACTCCTTCAGTCTGTATTTATGCCAAAGAGTGCATTTGGTAAAGGAAGGGAAAGTGGTGCATTTGTCTGCTTGACAGGCCAAAGGGAAATGCTTTTAACAGCTATAAAAAAAAACAATTGTAAAATACAGAGTTTATAAATCAAAGCTCCAGAGGGAGATCTTTATCCAAGCCCTCCATTGATGCAGACACATCACTCCTGAGTGTGGCCAGAATATTGAAATACTTTCATTAATTAACATATAGCTTTCATTAATTAACATATAGCTTTCATTAATTAACATTGCCGGTGTGTGCTCCAGCCCAGGGCCACCACAGCAATGCCATGCAAGGGTGCAGCCCTTCCATGGATGCTCAGCTGCGTCCTTGGACACAGAGCTGCTGAGCTGCTTCCCTGGCACTGCTGAAGCTGAGGGGCTGCAGCAGGCTCAGACACGGGGCAGCACTGGGGATCCTGCCTCTCCTGAGGGGTGAGGGCTCAGACACAGCCCAGAGCAGGGACAGCACACACAGCAACCCTGACAGCACACTCTGAGTGGGGAATGCCATCCAGCTGCCATGGGAGCACACTGGGAATGGGGTGTTGGGGAAGCTGGAACAGGAAAGCCTTATAAATATGATTGTCTGGCAAAAGACTTTGAGAATATAGAAACTATAAGTGAGATTGAAATGAAAGCAAGCTTTGAGATACCTCAGTTACTGAACAACTGGAAAACAATGGTGTGGCCAGCTGAACCCCTTCTGATGAAAGAACACCCTCTGCCTGCAGACAGGCCCAAGGGTCAGAGCAGACCCTACAGCTCAGCAGAAGGGGCCCAAAGAGGAGTTTTTAGGGTTTAAAATGTAACACAGTGTGGTAATGTAATGATTCCTATAGGCTGTATGTAAATGCTGTAGGATTTGTATCTTGTACTAGATTGGTTAGTGAGAATCAGAATATTCAACACAGAAGAAGATTTATGGTATTGTAATAGGAACTTTGCGCTCTTGCCTCTCTTTCTCACCCTCTCATCCTCTCTCCCCCTCTCTTCTCTCAGGCCTGCTCTGAGCTAGCTGGCTGGCAAGCCTCCCAGCAGGGCGGCCCTGCACCCAGAGCCCTAGCTTGCAATAAACCCCAAATCCCAGCAGGGCCCTGCACCCAGCCCCTTTGCAATGAACCCCAAGTACCACGACCTGGCTGCAGAGATCTCTCGTCTCCGTCCATCCCAACAATGCTACCCCCCAACGCTCCTACAATGGGGAATGTCATCCAGCTGCTCTGGGAGCACACTGGGAATGGGGAATGCCATCCAGCCAGCCCTGGAAGGCTCTGCCCAGAGCTCAGGAATGCACAGCAGATGCCTGCTCCTGGCATTTTTCCTGGGTTTGAACGAGTCTGTTTGTATTCCACACAGCTGCTCATCCTTTCTCATGGAATGTGTCCTATTACAAAGCATTCCAGAGGCTAAATTTAGGGGTGGAGTTTTGGAATAATAAACATCCGAAACAAAATATTTCTACACAAATTAGTGTTTTGTTCTCCCACTTTGTCTCCATGCAATAGGAAGCAGCTAATGATCCTCAAAAGCAGAGTGGAAGGTTTTCACCAGAACTGGGGGTACATTATCAGCAATGCAGAGCTGCAGGAGCCTGGATAGGAGGGCCTGGGGCCTTCAGCAAAGCCACTGTGGTTGGTTCTGTGGTAAATACAACACCCACATCACTTAAACAAACACACCAGATCTAAACCAACCAGATTCTCCATCCCTAAACAGCAGAGTCAGAACCCTGCTTTGAGAGCCCACAGCAGATCCTCCGTACTGAAAAGTCATCCCCCAACTATTAACAATAAACATAAACCATCATACACCTTCTGTTGCTTCTCTGAGAAGGTAAATGGTGCAAAGTGCCTCCCCAGGGCTGCTGTGCACAGTGTGCTTCACGAGGCAGTGCCAACATCCCAATAAATTATTTCACACTAGTATTAGGCAGTGGTGAAAGCCAAGCAGAGCTTCAGCAAAGCACCATTTACTGATCCCTCCTCTGTTTGGAGTGCAGGTTGAAGCAATCTGTTGACAGCTTAATCATCCTCCTGTTTTCCCCCTGGCACATACCTGCATTTCCTTCTTCCCCAAAATCTGGGGGCAAAATTTATTTTCTTTGTAAAAAGCCACAAAAACCAGAAAGCAAAATGAAACCAGCCAAGCATGGTGCCCAGGAGCTGCCTGCATGCATCACCATGGCTGGAGCTTCATCTGTGCTGCAAATGCTGGCAGTGTCAGAACTCATCAGTTCAGTGACTCAACAAGAGAGGCACAGCAAAGCTGGGCCTTCTGTTCCTTGCCCAATGCTAATATTACATAAATGCTGTCTTTATTTGCAGTTTCATTCATAATCCCAGCCGTGCTGCCCATTCAGAGGTTGCTGAGCCAAGTGAGCTCAGCAGAGTTGAGCTGAGCTGCTGCAGTTGATTTTCTGCAGCCCAGTGCAGAGGAAAGCTCAGCTCTGCCCTGGCAGGGTCTGGCTTTTCCCTCTCCTGCTTTGCTGGGTAACTTTGGACTCACACTTGGAGCACTGCACTGGACTGCACTGCCAGGCTGAGCTTTACACAATGTCCATGAGCTTCACCCTTTCCAAACAGCACCTGAGACCCTCCCAGGGAAAATGCTACTGGAGTACAAAGCACTGCCATCAAACTGCTGAGCATAACCTATGTTTATAGGAAGTGTACCTCTTATTTTCCAGATAACCGATGGCAAAGAAGGCTACATTGCAATGGGTGTATGTGATGGGACCCAGGACATTCCTCTGGCTGCCCTGGGTGATTCCAGACCCTGGCAAGGGGCTCAGAGACCTTGGCACGGAGTCACAAACCCCTGTGCCTTCAATTTTAACCCATGGAAACAATTCCCAACTTTGTGTGAAGAGTTACAAGCCACAATAGTTTGAGCAGAATGACAGTGAATTTATCACGGGGTGAAAAAGTAGAATTTTGGGGTTTTTAGAATGGGGGTTCAAGAGGCAAGATGGAGGAATCCCATCCTTCTTCTTCTTCTTGCCCTCCATCTCCTGCTGGGATGGTGACACTTCTGGATTGGTTTAGAGTAGGAACACACTGCCTAACATAGGTGATAGGTATTGAAAAATTATTGTAAATAAAGTACAGGTAGTTCGTAATATAAAAAGCCAACACCACCCCAAGGGCAGGGACCGTGCCACAACCTGGACAGATCTCAGCAGGTCAGAGAAAGAATGGAACAGATAAGGGAAAATAAATAACCTTGGAAAGCAGAACCAACGAATCTCAACTTCTTCTTTGGTCACAGGGCTGGGTAAAAAGAGACTTTCTGATACCTCGGGAGCCATTTCAACCACAGAAACCTGAGATATACATACCAAAATACCCAACAGGATTTCTCAACAGGTTCTTATTTTTCCATGTGGTCCAGGACTAGAGACATCCTTTACAAAAATTTAAATGAATTCTAAATCAGTTCTTCTATTGTCAATGTCTGCCAAAGAGAACAGTTTAGTGAATGTCACAGCTCCCAAACCAGAAGCACAGGCTGGGTTTTAGCATTAAATCTCAAAGCATTTAGAGCAAAACTTGTCCCTTAGCTGTCAAACACTGCCAGGACAGTCTTTCAGCAGAGCCTGCTGGGCTGTTCATACTGAGAACTGGTAATGACTCCTGTATTGCAGGTGCACAAATAAAAACTCCTTCAAAGACACTGCATTTCCTACCACTATGAAGCAGTAATTAAAAATAAATCATGTTTTACACAGGTCTAAAGAGCCCTCCACATCTGGCTAATCTAAGGTGAGATAATTAAAACCAGACACGTGATTTGGAAGTGAGGACACTTACTGCTAAATGTCCTCCAGCTTTGCACACATCAGCTTCTACAACTTGTGATGTCTGAAAGTAAAACTGTTTTAACAGTCTGAAACTGTCACAGGAATGTAAAGATTTTAACTAAAAGTTACCTTGGTGTACTTGTGAAGTCCAGTGTGCAAAATCCACTTCTAAAGTGCAGCTTATAACTTACTTTTAGTAGTGAGAAACCAGTTAAAAATAAGTTGAAAAAATATCTTTAATGGAAAATTCTACCCATGCAATGACTCATACAATTAAAAAGCCAATTTTTATTGTATTTTTGTAGCTGTCTGTAAGCATAGTATTTTTTTTAAAGAGCAAAGAAACATTTCCTCAAGACAATTTAAGTGATTTTATTTTGCTCACCGTTTTATGTAAATTGTAACATCACCACTTATATACAAAATCAGTTGAGTAGATCAGAACAGCAATGATTTCCTCAGCAGGCAATCATGACCGAGCAGACAAACACTGATTCACCACTTCCAGCAGGTGAGAGTTTTCCAAAGCAGCTGCCACCCTCTCCTTATCAGCGAGCTGTTTGTTAACTGCAGGAAAAACCCACAGCAAACATCAGGACAGAGGCACTGGGTGTGCTGAGCTGAGAGAGCACAGCTCAGGGTGCTGCAGGGCTGGGGATGCCCAGGGCACCCCGGACTCTGTCTCTGCCACAGCTGCTCCTCAGGTGGGACACAAGAAATCCACATTTCCTCCCCTTTTCCACGTGCTCAGGCACATAATCAGTGACTGACTGAGAGCACAGCCTGAGGAGGTGTTTAGAGAACACTGCAGCCCAATCTCAGTGACACTCCGTGCTCCCGCTGTGGAACATCCCCCAGGATCTGGCACAGAAAGTCCCAGACACGGAGCAGATGCTCTGCAGCTGTGGGTAATTTTCAAGATTAAAACAAATATGAAGACCACACAAGAGAGGACTAAAAGCCTTACCTGCGTGCTCAGAGGCATGTGTTCCTGGAGTTATGTGAACATCCAGCTGAAACAGCAGCACACAACAAACAGGGGACGAGTTCAACAAAACATTGGCAGATTAAGTTGAAACTAATAAAAATGAAATAGCGACAAAAAGCAGGGAGAAGGGACATTCTTGCCACTATCAGTTAGTCAATATAACAGAATAAAATAAAAGTCTAAAATTGCAGAGTATTCTGCATTTGCAGGTGCCTAAGCTGCTCCAGAAAGGATGAGAGCTGCCCTCCTGCCTGGCACAGAGCATGCAGTGATTGCCCTCAGAACCCCTGGCCATGAGAACAGCCCCAGAACTGTGTGCTGGTATTTCACCCACTGCCCTCTCTGCTTCCTGCAGGGTCCCTCACACAAAACTAAAAAAAGCTCTAGTTATTTTTCACTGCAAGCTTGGTTTTTTCCCCTTTTTTTTTAATGTTTCCAAACACATCCCCCACTTCTGCTTTGATCCCCACCTTGAACCTCTCGGGCAGCGAGCGGAGCAGCTTGACCTTGATGGAGAGGCCGATGAGCGTGGCCATGCTGCAGTGAGGGATGGTGGGCGTGAACTCCACCGACACCGTGCTCTGCGCATCGTCCACCTGCGGGGACACCGCTGTCACCGCCACAGCACCCAGCCCGCAGGGCACTGCGCTGGCACCTGGCAGTGCTCTGCCTAGGTGCGACTGGAAATACAGTTAAACACTATGGAAAACACTATCAATATATTTAAATATTATAAAATATTATGTATCATTACTATGTAAATACTATGTTAAATATATATAATATTATACATATTAAATTATAATATAAACATTAAAACTATACACAATCTAAATATATTTAAATATTATATATTTAAATAATATAATATAATATAATATAATACAATATAATAATTTAACATGTATACTGCAACATAATTAATATATATTATTTAATATATATTGAATAGGTTTCATATATTATACATTATTATATTTATTATTATACTTTAAATCAATTATCAAATATGTATTATTATGTATTATTTAATATCTAATTAATATTGCGTTATATATAATTGAATATTATCATGTTTAGATATTATATTATTCAAATATTATTTAAACATTATATATTTAAATATTATATTGTATTATATTATAATTGGTAAAATTATAACTATTCTAAATATATTTAAATATTATATATTTGAATATTATATTGTATTATATTACATTATATATTGTTTAATATATACATAATGTATTATAATTAATATATATTATTTCATATATATTGAAACATTTTAAAATATTATACATTATTATATTATTATACTTAATATAAATTATCAATTATATGTAGTATTATTATGCATTATTTAATATGCAATTAATATTGTGTTATATATTATTAAATATAATATATAAAAATTATATTATAATTATTTAATTATTATTTAAATATTATCTATTTAAATATATTATAATTATTTAAATTATCATTCTTCTAAATATATTTACATATTTTATATTTAGATATTATATTATATATTACTTAATATGTAAAATAATTAAAATATACTATTTAATATATATTGAAGTTTTAACATATTATACATTATTACATTTATTATTATACTTAATAGCAGTAATCAATTTAATGTATTATTATATATTATTTAATATGTAATTAATATTGTGTTACATATTATTAAATATTATAATATTTAAAAATTGTGTTATTTACTTGTTTAATATTTAATTTTTAAATATTATATTATATTATATTATATTATATTATATTATATTATATTATATTATATTATATTATATTATATTATCGGACGTCTGAGGCAGCACATCCCGGCGGGATCTCACTTTCACTCGCATTTGTTCGACGACGTTCAGCTCCTCCAGGGTGAGCGGGTGCTCGGGGTCATTGATGGAGCGGATGAGATGTGCGCGTTAAGGAAAGCGGCGCTGCCCTGCCCGGTCCTGCCCAGCCCGGCCCGGCCCGGCCCTGCCCTGCCCGGCCCGGCCCTGCCCGCCGCTCCCGCAGGATATCGAAGATCTCCCGGTCGTCGATGGCGTCGGGCAGCTCATCGTCTTCCTCGCGGGCGGTCACGGGGCGCTCCCCGGAGCGGCGGTAGATAAGCGGGTTCGCGTTCTCCAGCGGAGCCGCGCCCGGGCCCACCATGGCGGCACCGACACCGGCACCGGAACCAGCCCGGAGCGGGATCGGCGCCGCACCGGGGCGGGAGCGGGGCGGGATCGGGAAGGGCCCGGGGCGGGGCGGGCCTGTGGCGGGAGCGGGGCGGGCCCGGCTCCTCGGGCGTGTCCCGGAGCTCTTGGGCTTCCCCGGAGCCCGGCTCGGCCGCAGCACCGGGCTGGAAGCGAATGGAGTCGGCGGCGCAGTGTCCGGCGCTGCCGAGGATGCTGCGATGTAATTGTTTATCTCATCTGTTCCTTACTCTGAAAAGTCAAACGAAAGAACCCCGCACAAATTTAAACTGGTGTGGTCGTGTGGCGATGAGATACTTTGGCTTCATACACCCCTCTAAAAGGAGATTAAGGCAAGAATTTACTATTTTGATTTGGTTTTCTTTTCTTACTGTTACTTTCTAGTCATTTGTAATCTAGTCCTGGTTGTTGCGTGGGAGGTGGGTGTTGGCGGGTTAGGGGTTTTGTTGCTTTTTCCTTGTCATGGCGTTTTGGTGCTATTTTTTGTTGTTTTAAGGGGGTTTTAAAGAACTTGATAGCATTTAAGCTCTGTGTTCAGACTTGCCCTGTGTTCTCCGCCGGTGGCGCTGACAGCCGGTGAATGAAGGAGCGGCGATCGGCGCCGGGCACTGCCGGGACCGCCTAAGGCCCTCCCGCCCTGCGGGGCTGCGCCGGTGACCGGGGTTATATCGATAATAGGGCTGTATCGATAATCAGAGCTGCATCGGTGATCGGGGCTGTGTCGGTGACCGGGGGTTGTGTCGGTGATCGGGCTGTATCGCTGATCAGGGTCTGTGTCGATAATCAGGGGCTGTGTCGCTAATCGGGGCTGTAGCGATAATCAAGGGCTCTGTTGATAGTCAGGGATTGTATCTCTGATCAGGAGCTGTGTCGCTGATCAGAGGCTGTATCGATAATCGGGGCTGTATCGCTCTATCGATGATCGGTGGCTGTGTCAGTAGTCGGGGCTGTATCGCTGATCAGGGTCTGTATCGCTGATCAGGAGCTGTATCGATAATCGGGGCTGTATCGCTGATCAGGATCTTTATCGATAATCAGGGGCTCTATCGATAATCAGGGTCTGTATTGATAGTCGGAGCTGTATCGCTGATCAGGTCTGTATCGCTAATCGGGGCCGTATCGATAATCAGGTGCTGTGTCACTGATCAGGTGCCGTATCGATAATCAGGGGCTGTATCGCTAAGCAGGGTCCGTATCTCTCTCCTGTTTGTGTTTGGCGCTCTGGAGGCGTTGGCTGCCGGTCACGCCGCGGTTCAGCCTCGCTCCGTGCCCCGGCTGCCCTCGCCGGGACCTTTGTCCCCTCCTGTTCCGGATAAAAGCGCAGAGAGGCCCCGGGAGCCCGGGGGTGACCATGGCTCCTGCGAGCCCGACCGCGGTCCTTTGTGCCTGCTTTGGCTTTGTAGCGCTCCTCGTGTGCGGGGCAGAAGGTGAGCTCCGTGAGCTGGTGCTGTTCTTGCTGCTGGGGAAGCCACTGCGCCAAGTGCCAATGATTTTTACAAAGGCGGTAAATCTCTTCTGCTTTGATTACCAATCTGCCAAACTGCCTTCATGATGCAAAAATTACTGGTTTTGTGAGATGAAACTTTTTCAGATGATTTAATGAAAATAAAGCTTTCTGTCTTTTTTGAAAGGTAGAAAGCAGCAGCATTTCTGAATTCTATAAACAAAATATTTTTAAGATTTTGTTGAATGATAAATTTAGGAAGTGTTAATGGGTTTGCTGTTTGCTCTGAAATTTGCTCTTGCAGGTTAACAAAATCCTGCCCTACCTGGCTCCAGGTGACACTGGCATGAGGGCTTGGCAGGGGGTGTCTGTCACTCCACCAAAGCAATATGAAGACTGAACAAAATTGAAAGGAATAACCTGAAATGGTCTAAATTAAACAATCAGTTAAAAATACTTAATGGAAAAGTCTGTGTGATAGTTATGAAGGTGCAATTTAATTTTTTTTTTCCTTTTGTGTTACCTAGGACAGAGTGGTGCTGGGCCAGAAGTGACCATTGCACTCGGACGGCTCAAAGGAACACAGACAAATGTGAAGGGCACAGACAAGCTTGTCGATGTTTTCCTTGGAATTCCTTTTGCAAAAGCCCCTCTTGGATCCTTGAGGTTTTCTCCACCTGAACCACCTGAACCCTGGACTGGTGTGAGAGATGCAACTTCTCACCCACCGCTGTGAGAGCTGTTCATTTGTGCTGGTCAGAAATGTGTTTATTGGGGTGCAGAGGCCTGAGTTGATATTTGGTGGTGGATGCACTGCCAGTACTGCTGGAGTGTTTCTAGTACAGGTGTGGAGATGTGCTTTTACAGGCTGCACCTCTCACTGATTATAGATAAGACAAAATTCAAGCACCCTGTGGGGATTCAGCTGGGTGCAAAAGAAGTTTTCTCTACTGTTGTTACCTTGATGCTATTGCAGGTTTAGTACTAATAATTGTGCTTTTTTTATTTTTTTTTGTGAAGCTGTCCTCAAGATCTGTCCCTGTTGAAAACAGCAGAAAAAAACTTCAAAGAAAAGCACCTTGCATTCCAAACTTCTGAGGACTGTTTGTATCTCAGTGTTTACAGCCCTGCTGGCTCAAGCAAGAAGGACAAGTTACCTGTATGTAAACCATTGAACAAACTTGTGTTTTATAAAGCTTGCAAGTAATGATTGCTCCTAAGAGACTTAACTGCTTTTGAAAATGTGATGCTGCACAAGCAGAAATTATATTAGCATGTAAAATTCCATGTCCACCAATGTGAAACTCAGCAGCCATCATGCTTCGGTGATTTGGTGTTCCTAATTCTCTGATGTTGTTTTCCTTTTCCAAGTGAAATCTGCAAACCAGTACATAAAGATGTGTCTCACCCTTTTGTTTCCAAGGTAATGGTGTGGATCCATGGAGGCAATTTCATATTTGGTGGTGCTGCTCGCTATGATGGCTCTGCACTGTCAGCCTATGAGAATGTTGTGGTGGTTATAATTCAGTACAGACTGGGACTCCTTGGATTCTTCAAGTAAGAACACCTATTTCACTTTGTAAAAAGTACTTGCTGTCATGTTGAAAGCATGGGTAGTTCTGCTTGCTTAATGTGCTGAGCTTCTATATCAGCTTCCCACTGTTAGAGTGGTTTAAATGTACATAATTCACCGACATCAGGACTTCAGAACACTGAGAAATGTCTGTACATTCCATCTGCATGGTCGTGCAGCCTGCTATCAGACCTTAGCTGGGCTTATTTGGTGCAGGACAGGATGTTTGTTCTGGCCTTTGCTTCCATCCTCTGCTGTGTAAAACAAAAACTCAGGCAGAGTAAAGGCCAGGGGTGTACCTGAGCAGGGGTGAGCAGAGAATGGAGGGAGTCAGGGGCTGAGGTGGGAGCCTGAGGGGCTGTTGGTCACTTTGCACCAAGCACAGAGTGCTGAGGTGGCTCTGCTGTGCCACTGTCACTGTGCTGAGGAGTGCTCTGTGCTTTCTGAGGTGGCTCTGCTGTGCCCCTGT
This sequence comes from Zonotrichia leucophrys gambelii, assembly GCF_028769735.1. Taxonomy (NCBI): domain Eukaryota; kingdom Metazoa; phylum Chordata; class Aves; order Passeriformes; family Passerellidae; genus Zonotrichia; species Zonotrichia leucophrys. The sequence goes on along the minus strand of NC_088181.1, from coordinate 18,038,800 downwards.
CACTGTGCCACTGCTCTGTGCTTTCTGAGGTGGCTCTGCTGTGCCCCTGTCACTGTGCCAATGCTCTGTGCATCCTGAGATGGCTCTGCTGTGCCCCTGTCACTGTGCCACTGCTCTGTGCTTTCTGAGGTGGCTCTGCTGTGCCCCTGTCACTATGCCACTGTCACTGTGCTTCCTGAGAGGGCTGTGCTGTGCCCCTGTCACTGTGCCACTGTCACTGTGCTTTCTGAGAGGGCTCTGCTGTGCCCCTGTCACTGTGCCACTGTCACTGTGCTTTCTGAGAGGGCTCTGCTGTGCCCCTGTCACTGTGGCACTGTCACTGTGCTGAGGAGTGCTCTGTGCTTTCTGAGGTGGCTCTGCTGTGCCACTGTCACTGTGCCACTGCTCTGTGCTTCCTGAGAGGGCTCTGCTGTGCCCCTGTCACTGTGCCACTGCTCTGTGCTTTCTGAGGTGGCTCTGCTGTGCCACTGTCACTGTGCCACTGCTCTGTGCTTCCTGAGAGGGCTCTGCTGTGCCACTGTCACTGTGCTGAGGGATGCTCTGTGCATCCTGAGAGGGCTCTGCTGTGCCCCTGTCACTGTGCCACTGCTCTGTGCATCCTGAGAGGGCTCTGCTGTGCCACTGTCACTGTGCCACTGCTCTGTGCACCCTGAGAGGGCTCTGCTGTGCCACTGTCACTGTGCCACTGCTCTGTGCTTCCCTTCCAGCACTGGTGACGAGCACGCCCCTGGGAACTGGGCGTACCTGGACCAGGTTGCTGCCCTTCGGTGGGTGCAAGGAAACATCGAGCACTTCGGTGGAGACCCAGCTTCTGTCACTCTCTTTGGGATATCTGCAGGATCTTGCGCTGTTTTTGCACATGTAGGTATATAGTACATAAAAATAAAAATCTTCAAAAGCTTAATTATGATTTTTGACAGTAAGTTTAACAGCATATTGGGCGAAATCTGGAGATTTAGCAAATAAAGATGTGTAATTCCCAACTGAATCCAGGAGTTAATAGACTATAACTAGCAAAAAGTTGTAAGGTAAGGATGTTAGTGTAGAATAAATACTTTTTGTTCTTCCCTTCTTGGCAGGTGTTATCTCCTTTATCTAAGGGTCTCTTTCATAAAGCAATATCAGAGAGTGGAATTATAATTCCCCCCAGTAAAAATTTACGTCTTTCAACAGATCTTGAGGTAAGCTCATTTTTTTTGCATTTTAAAGTCTTTATAGCCTAAAATAGGCTTCTTCTATGGATAGAAGGATACTATATATCTATATAGGATATTTAAAGGGTATATGTGGATATCTAGAGGATACTTCTATGTGATAATTTGTTTAAAAGAAAAAAGGGGAAAATGTCATTGTATACCATGCAACAAAGTTGATCCAGTTTATTGTTGCAGCACACCTGTTGAATTTTGGTCTGTTTGGTGTTAGAAATAGATTGGAAAGCTGTATGATTGTAACAGCTGTGGGCTGGCAAAGGCATTTCAGTCACACACATATCAAGCCAGGCAAATCTCCATTTTTATACCCACTGTTCTTGATACAGTAACTCTGGTATTTATTATGGAAAGTTTGACAAGAATCCAGAAGAAGAATTCAGCTTTTTATTGACCTACAGTCTTTTAGGGAGGGCCTTTATGTGAGGTAAATTAATTAAATATAAAAACAACAAAAAAACCCAAACTTAAAATAAAATCACTTTCTATGAGTGCCTTTTAATATCTTTTCCTGTAATGGCAGACAGTAATAATGTAAATATTTCTATATTTTCTTTCCTTATTTGGTTTATGCTAAAGCTTGTATTATCTCTACAGCAAAGTTTGAAAAAACAGTGAATGGAAATACAGGAACAAAGAGAAGTACAGCAGAATAATTCCACTTTGTGATCAAAGAGTAAAACAAAATACTCAAAGATCTATCAAGCTCACTTAAATCTGCCACTAAGAAGCTCTTAACAGCAGCATGTATAATGATTTTATAACAGTGCTTGTCTTTGTTGATAATTTTCAGAAAATTGCCAGTATCTTCAAGTGTGATGCAAGCAGCTCCCTCTCCCTGCTGAGCTGCTTGAGGAAGCAGGAAGCAGAGCACATAGTCCTTAACAGCAAGGTAGGTGACACTTCATGGCAACAGAACTTTTAATGGCTCACTTGCAAAACTTTAGCTCGGCCTCTGATCAGAGTTCATTGATGCTCTGTTCCAAAGTTGATTTTTCTTATCTTTTGTCAAAATACTGCCTAAATGTTGAAGCAATTTCACACATCGATTCTTTCTGGAAGTTTGGCCGTGTCACAGCACGTGTGAAGTTGTGAGCAAGGCCTGAGCAGCCCTGTGTTTTAATGTCAGAACAGCCCCAGATCAGGAACCCTTTACATTGCTCTACACTTGACCCAGCCAGGCCTGCATTTTACACTCTTGTGCCAAACTGAATTTATGTTACAGTGGCTGTAGATACTTGAATTTCTTAAAGCCCTTTTTTGCATTTTGGATATTCAGTGTGGACATCTTACATGATTTGAAGGAAAAATTGGAAATACTATTAACAACTAATTTCATCTTTTGTTTTTTCCTCTTTCTTCAGGAAATCTCATTTCTACCCTTAGTTTTGGATGGAGTGTTTCTTCATAAGCCACCTGAGGAGATATTGGCTGGAAAAGAATTCAATGCAGTCCCGTTCATGATAGGAGTCACCAACAATGAATTTGGCTGGAACATTAGATCGGTGATTTAATGTCTATTCTTTATTTTTATTGTGATTTTAATGTCTGTGTTAAGTGATAGGACAAGACTTTGCAGTGATGGAAATACATACAAGGTTAACATTGCTTAGATCATGGCTCTGCAGTGACCCAGAACCACTGGGTCACAGAGGGTGAGAGGCTTCATCCTGCAAGTTAAACTGCATGGACACAGCAGCTGGAACGTCAGTTTTGTACAGTGCTTTTTTATCCTATGGATTTAATCCCTCATCCAGGCAGAGAGAGCAAAAGAATGCAACAATCAAGGACTTGTTCCTGAAAGACAAGTACAGCCAATCCTTTCCCCACCAGGCTCAGTAGTCAGGGTTGATGCACAGTGTGCTTAAAAATGTGCCACTGATCACCTCGACCAGCTTCCCCTTGGTATCATAACCTGCAGGAAGAGCTTTCATCTGAAAATCTCACCTGGGGCAGAGTGAGGGCACAATGCACGTGCCCAGCCCATTCTCCTTTCTCATGGGAACTCAATGGGTGCCTCCAAAACATGGGCAAATGCTCTCAGTGCACAAAAACTGCAGGAGATGGATTTGTGTCCTCTCCTTCCTTGTCCCTTTCTGTTATTTCCTAGATATTTCCTTTGTGTAGTACCAAGCATTTGTTCTGAATCTATGAAGCAGCTGTTGCTGGTTGTAAATCCCAGAATAACAATGCAAAGTGAAATCTGTTTGAATTTATTTTGCAGAAGAGTTGTTTTATGCAATGCTGTAAAAGAGGAAGAACTCTGCGTTAGGGTTATTTCAAAGGGCTCAAACAATTGGACTAGAGACAGACTTAACAGTCAGTGACTTTTAAGATCTCCCCCAAGAGAATGACAATAAGCCTTGAGACAGAAGCAGCTTTTTGCTTCAGCTCTGCCCTCATGTTTTCTAGTCTTACAAGTTTCTTAACATTGATTTAAGGATAAACTATGTATTAGGAATGGTTTATCTAGAAACCTTCACCAAGACAACGTTTACTGCAGTAAATAAAAGCTTTTCAAGGCAGCTGCTGCATTGGGCTGCACTTTTGCATATGATATGATGCTTTAAAAATAAACACCAGTAGTAAGAATTAATGGAATAATGTAGTATCAATGTTTAAAATAATGGAGACATTGAATGGTATGCTAATAACATTGATTTTTCTCTCTGTACAGACATCAAAAATGAAAGGTTTGAGGGAAATAGGAGATAGAAAATCAATTGCCTCAACTGTAGATGTTTTTCTACCAATGATTGTAAGTACTGCTGCACTAATCTAATTTGAGAAGTGAATTTTCTTTTTCATGTATGTAACAGATTTGGGTATCACTGCGTGAGTCGTGGTGTTACTGAGGGCTGAGGCCATGGTAGGCTCTGGGGAGAATCCCAGCAAAGTTGACATGACCAGGGTGTATGGAATTACACGGAAATAGGATTGAGCCAGACCTGGCATTTGGGAAAATGCCTTTTTCATTCTAGACCTCAAAGAATACTTTTATCTTACATATTTGTGGGATTACTGCATCTTTCAAGCATCAAATTCTAACCCTGAAAATTTACACTGTTTGGAGATCCCATTGGCCTTGTCCTCTTTTCTAATGGTCCATAAATCTTTCAAGGACTGAGAATTTACTTTTGTGATTCCCATCTCTCTTCTCCAGATGAAAACAGAAGCTGAAGATATTGTCAGTAGAAATTGCTGGATCTACACTTATTCCTGCAGGGTTTTAACCCATATAAATCTGGTGCAAATTTGACCTAAGGTGGTTGGTTTGTTTGGGGTGTTTTGCCCACAAAAAGCATGAATAGGTTTTGTTTCCCATTAACATGGGTGCTGTCCTGGACATTTGTGCCTTTGCAGAATCTCTGAAGTTTAAAAGATGGCAAATTTAGCTGCTAATTTAGACTGTGATGTTTCTTGTCTCTTAGGATGTTTGTTTCTTGTCTCTTAGGATGTACCCTCAGATTTTCTGCCCATGATCTTAGATGAATATCTGGGAGACACAGAGGACCCTGCAGAGCTCCGGGACGGATTCCTGGACCTGCTGGGGGACATGGCAATTGTCATGCCAGCCATTAAAGCACTGAATTATCACAGGGGTAAGCTGATCAGCAGCAGTGGGACACTCAAACCCCCTGCTGCAGGCTGGATCAAATGATGCAGACACAAATCCTGTCATATGTAGGCAGCCCTTCTTGAGATTCCCACTGGGAGCAATGATACAGGTCTGCAGGGTTGTGTCCCTTATCTCTGTATAAGTGTGCTTATAATCACAATACATTGAGAGCAGAGCATGATAACACAAGTAAATATTTGCTAACTGAAGTATACAGGCTTAAAAATTAAAACATATCAAAGCACCTTTGTCCTTTGGCCCATGGCTGTTTGGGAAATCAGCAACTCTGGTCTGTAAATTTTCTGGTGTGTAAGTGTAGACAAGTCATGCCAAGATATTCCAACGTGGAAATAATTTGATATTTTGCTTTTTGTATGTTATCTTAGAGTGGATCTTCCAATTTTTTTTTTTTTTGTGTGTGTGTGTAAGCTAAGCACTTAATTTTGCATTAAAAGTAGAAGTACATATTTGAATGTAACAATTACACTAGAAATGTGCCCAGTATAAAGCTCTTTTTAAAGCAGTATTTTGAACAGCTGATGACAGCTGAAGTTTATGTATCTCTTGTGTAACTCCCTGTTTGTTATGTCTTGCAGAGTCTGGAGCTCCTACCTACTTCTTTGAGTTCCAGCACCGGGCCAGTGCATTCAGGGACAGCAAACCTGACTATGTGAAGGCTGACCATGGGGATGAAGTTGGCTTTGTCTTTGGGGGGCCATTTCTGGCTGGGGACATCCAGCTCCGCAGTAAGGAACAGACACCACTCGCTCCTGAATGAGTCCTGTAGCCCTGGCATTCTTCTATTGAGTGTTCTATTAATTTCCATCAGATTAAAGTGCATATATTGGCAGTGAGACCAAGCCATAACCCTTTCTCCTGGCAGAATTGGTTTTATGCATTTAAGCATCTTCTCCAGCTTCTCTCCTTTACAGTCTGCCTGGTCTGCAGCACAGTCAGTCCCACATCTTGTCAGCAATTCAGCAAACAGAGTATTTCCTAGAAAATTCACTGTCACTGTCCCAGCACTGTGATGAATTTTTCAAATGGCTTTGGCTGAAAATTAAATTGAAGGAAAGATCAATTAAATTTTCAGGGTGCTTGGGAAGCAGGAAATATAGGATCTCTTCTTTTCCTGAGGAGTTTAGGCCAGTGTCTCCTCCTTTGAGGAAATCCCATGGGCTGTCAGGCTCCAGAGAATGGGGGACTTGGCTTCTTTTGCAGGAAGTGATTCCAGCCATGTTCAGAGCAAGACTTGGAATTCCAGTGTTTCATTTTTTGTGTGAAGATCCAATGGCTAGGTCTGTTTTGCCTCACAATTCAATTAATACTTCAGCATTTATTCCAATGGAACCAATCCACTGAGGGAGGATTAAGGGTGTACTCGTAAAATTTCCATGGGATTCTGGAAGTTCCCTCTGTCAGAATCCCACGTTTTTGTATTCCCAATGACTCTGCCAGTCACTGAACAGTTAAGAAACATGATGCCACTTCTTAAGGAACATAATTAATCCAGCAATATCCTTTAATTACATATGCCTAAGACAGAAGTACTCAGCATGAAGTATTTTCTTTCCTGTGAAACATATTAGGAACAGTTCTTCTTTTGACAGAGACACAAAAATTCTGCTTATTTTAAGTGAATTCACTATTTTTTTGCTGCTTTTGTTTTAGTGATTTGCACAGTAGTTCATAGTCTGATCAAATATGTACGTCAAAGCCTCCATAAATGAAAGTATTTCCTTTTACTTCACTGAACTTTGGAGCAATCCAGCTGTGTTGTAAAGCCCTTTGTTAATCTGTTACCAGAGCCTTTTCCTTTTTTTTTTTTTTTTTTTTTTAATTACATACCATTTGGCACTAGGAAACACTGAACAGTTCTTTTGCCTGAATTTATCAAGGGCTTTAAGATACCAAACATTTTTCTTAGTGTATTGAGATGCATTTATAATTAAAAACACACAGGAACTGAAATAATTCTCACCTAGTGATACAGTGAGCTTATGTTATGTATAACTATATTTAAAGAAATACTCTTGAAGTGCTGAGAAATGGAGTGGCACCATCTTGTGTGAGAAAGGAGAAATCTTTGCCTGGTCATGCTCTGAATAATAGGGAGAATTTCAGTCCCACAAAACTAGAATGGGATCCAGGAAACACAGTCATGTGGCCCATTCCTGGAGTTGTACTGGGATGCCGGACACGTGGGGGTTTTTTGGTTCTGCTCTGATTTCCTGGAAGGTTACAGGCACATCACCTTATTTCCTTGTTCCCAAATTCCCAGATTTCTACAGCAGGGTATTGATGCTGAAGTCATTCATGAGGAGTGCTGAAATGCCCTGATGCTTGCTGTAGGAGTGATGTTGGCCAGTGGTGTTGCAATTGCCAATTGCCAGCACATTCACAGAGGGAAATCTGCTGCTGGTGTAGGAGCCATGTCCTGATTTGTGCCACACAGAGCAGATATTCTGTATTTTGTCTTTCAGGTGAAGTTACAGAGGAAGAGAAGAACCTCAGCAGAACTCTAATGAAGTACTGGGCTAACTTTGCTCGAAATGGGTAAGAATCATGAAGTTCATGACAGATACTGCTGCTTTGCACTGACTCCATGGGGAATTGTCTGGTTTACTGATTCAGTCTTAACTTGTGGGATTGAATTCCCCTGTGACTGAAAAGGGCACTCACTCTTCTTTCCTCTTGCTTACAGGAATCCTAATGGAGAAGGTCTGGTTGAATGGCCATCTTACAACCTAGATGAAGAATACTTGCAGATAAATCTACAACAAAAGAAAGACAGAAAGTTGAAAGAAAAGAAGGTAGAATTCTGGAAAAAAGTGATCCTTGAAAAGACAAAGAGCAAAAGCACGCAAAACAAGAAGTTTAAATTAGAGTTATAGTTTACAGTCTAAACATGCACATAATATGCAAAATATTAGGATATTAAAAAATTAATTGAAGTATATTTGAGGATAAAATTGTGTTTCCCTCACCTTTTCTTCACAGTTGTCATACCTGCAATTATTCACTGTAATAATTCCAGTTGATCCTCACTTGTCAAATACAGCTACCAAATTTCCCCAATGCTCATGTTTTTCTGTTACTCCCCATGACTGAAGACAGAATGTAGCAGCAACATTGTTTTAATAAAGGGAAATCAATGAAGACCCAATTTGTGAGTCTCTTGATGCCAAGTTTATTGGTGGTACAGAAGCTTTGGTGTGGTGTAAATACAGAAATGTCCCCTGTGGAAAGAAGATGAAACTACAGAAGGTTCTGTTTTGTCTGTTGGTTTTACAACTGAGACAGGATAGTTCTGACTGCTGTGGTACTTAACCTGTAACAGTAGTGCTGGAATTAAGACTTCTCCCAAATGTTAGAAAAGGGAGAAAAATTCTCCAGTAACCACAATTCTCTGCTTTTAAATTTAGTTGTGGCTCCCCTGCAAGGATTAAGATTTCTGTCTTTTCCCCAGTGCTTCTCTGTGTGCTCCAGGCTGTCCCCTGTGCCACTGTCCCTGTTTGCACTGGCTCACAGCCTCACTGCCAGCACTGGGTCTGTCCCAGGGCCCCTCCAGGGTGCTTTGGCTGCCAAGAACAAGACTTGCACTCTTCATGGCAGAGTTGTTAATCACTTCTCTGCCATGTCTTTGTCTGCTGTACCTGGCTCCTAGGCTGCTCCAGCTATCCCATATCACCAAAGGGATACTGGGGACAGACGAAGGTGGTACAGAGACTCCATCATCAGAAGGCATGAAAAGGCACTTTATTATTAGAAATCCATAGTTCTTGTAGAAATAATGGTGGTCCTAAGACCTGGATTGGCCTTTAGGAATCTTCTCTCACCTATTGGTCAAGAAGGGACAACGCCTCCTTTGACATTAAACAGATGTCAAAGACATCTTTGACAAACAGAGATTGCCTGCCAGGTGCAGAGATTGAGATAATAATTGTTTTAATTCTTTCTCTGAGCTTTCTCACAGCTTCCCAGGAAAATCCTGGGAGAGCTCTGTCTCTCTCTGTTCAGAGGTTATGTGATTACCACAATCCCAGCCACGTTCCTGGTCACTCTGGTGCCTCACAGCAGTGATTCAGCTCCACGCGTCCTACAGGGCAATGAACATCTGTTCCCCCTCCCTTCAGCTCCCCTCTGTATCTCTGGAAGAATTTTTAATTGTTCATGGCTAATAACGTCCTACACCAACTAGCTACCCATCCCTTCTTTCCAAATTACTGGAAGAAGTAGGGTGGAATTTTCTACATTTTCTTGCCCAAGTTCTGTTGCCAGGCGGAACTCAGGAGCAGGGTGAGACTGTTTTACCACTGCAGTTTTGGTAAGCAAAACTTCCTCCTAAGCATCTGTCCTCACTTCTTTCTTTTACCTCCTTTGTTATGTGAGTGGAATATAATTTCAAAACAGTTGTGCTAAATCTTCATTGCACAAACCTTTGAAATGTGTCACTTCCTTTAAAAGGAGACAAACAGGAGATATTCTGTGTATGGGTGTGCACAGAACACACACTCATCGTGTGTATGCAGAAAAGTGCAGTTGAATTGACTTCCTAGCACAGGCCAGCACTAAAATCACAGTGGAAAATGTCAGAAGATCTTACTGATTTCTATGTAGAGATAAGCACTGTGATGCTCCTGTCTCCTGAGGCGAGAGTCACACTGTTTCTTTAGCATGTGGTAAAGCTGTCCAAGCTTCAGAGGCTCTAGCTTCAAGTTTTACATTCTGTAGTTTCATTGAATCCTCAGCAGGGGCTGTGATATTTTATTGTAGCAGTGGTCCCCTGAGCGGGGAATAACGAGCATTGAGTCCATGACTGCAGAATGCTGATCAATCACTTTATTGTACTACACTACACTATACTACACTATAGTACACTGTACCATACTACACTATACTATATGAAAAACCCATCTTCCTTGCCAGACAGTCCCATACACACATGTGGATCCAATTGGTCAATGAATCCAAACACCACCACCAGTGTCCAGTTAAGAAACCACCCTTTGGTAAACAATCTCCATAACACATTCCACATGTGCACAACAACCGCTGCAGCAAATGGAGATAAGAATTGTTTTCTCTGAGCTTTCTCACAGCTTCCCAGGAAAATCCTGGGAGAGAATCATGTCTCTTTCTGTTCAGAGGATATGTGATTACTACAATATTTGTCTATTTTTTTCAGCTATTGAAATCAGGACAGGTAGCCATTTATTGCAGTACAAAGAGGCAAAGGTCATCATGAGGCAGGAATTTTTAATTGACCTTTGTGCATTATTCACGTATGAATTATGCCACATTATGACTTATGCATTATTCACTGATTGAGGGCAAGCTACAAAATCTCTTTAATTTAATGCCAAACAGGATTCAAGAATCACACTCACCAGGTATGTAGCACTGTCCTCAGATTCTACAAGTCTGTGCCACTGGAGTAAGAGTCTCCACATTTGCAAAGCATATATGCCATGCTAGTAGATCTACCAAAGTATCTCCAGGCAAGGCTGTAGGGATCTAAAGTCCCATTTTTTGTTATCTTATCCTACTGTAAGTAGGATGGGCAGAGGTCACAGAAACTGGTCTGCACACACACTATTTTCAGAATGGCTGCTTCTTTAGGCCTGTGGATAGGATGTGGGCTCAGAGTAGTTGCAGAGTGGCTACTTGAGAGAGAATTAGTGAGTAGAACAAAAAAGAGAAAAGTTTGGAAATTAAAACATTAATGAAGGCAGAAAATAAAAGGAAAGTAAACGGGAAAATATAGAGACTAGTAAAATCAGCAAAGATCAGGTCACAGAAGATAACAACTTTGTTACATCAAAAGGGGAGAGCAGCAGGTGGAGTACAGGATATTTGGCTTTGCAGCAAAGGACCCCTCCTGTAGCTTGTGTGTCACGAGTGAGCTGAGGCATGAATGCTCACCAGTGTGGGAGCTGAGCCACAAGGAGGAATTCCTGCAGTTCCATCTTGCATGGAAACAGTTTTCCCTTGCCAGGAACAAAAACAACCCCGGGTAAGAGGAGACAGTGAGAGAATATACAGCAGCACCCAAGCAGGCAAACAGGAGTGGAGAGTTTACTCCTGTGCAGTCCTTCTGAGGTGTCTAGGAAACCTTCATCACACATAGAGGTAAAAGATCACACACAGAGGAAAAAGATCATCTATTCTCAGCTGCATCACTGGTACCCCAGCCCCCAGTACCATTAACTGCATTTAAAAATGCTCACTTTATCATTACTGCATAGACTGTATATTCAAACAGTGCAGACTACTCCCAGGCCACTTTAATAGACCTTTTGTGTCACTCTTGAGAATCAAGGCAAAAAGGCCTGCCAGGGAACACATATAGGGCCCAAATTCATTGATACTCTGCACAGAGGGTTTTGTCTTCATTGTTTTCTTCACAGCACTGCCCATGTGGCAGGGCACAGTGAGCACTGGCCGTGCCCTCAGCCTCAGGAGCTGCACCCAGCACAGCCTGGCAGGGCCCTGGGGCAGGGCTCAGGAGCCACCACAAACCCAGCACAGGCTGCAGACACAGCCAGCACTGCTTGGGGTCACCTGCAGTGCCTGCCACCAGTTTGCCCTGCAAGCAGCCCGGTTAAAGCTGGCTGGGGTTTATCTCCAGGCACTGGAAATCACACAGGTGCTTTTCAGAGAATAAAAATGACTCCACGGTGAAAGTACACCTGCAGGGCTGTGGTTTGGTCCTGGCTAGGCTGTGTTTCCCACCCGCAGATCTCAGTCCCAAGGGCAGTGAATGTGAGCGAGCAGAGCCGAGGTGCCCCGCAGGTGTGTGCGGGGCAGGCTGAGCAAAGCCTCCCCCGGGGCCGCAGCCGGAGGTGCTGCAGCAGCAGGACAGCGCTCCCGGCAATGCCGGGCCGTTTGCAAAGCGCTTGGAGGCCGCGGTGCCCGGGATTCCGGCACTGCCGTGGCAAAGGAGCGCTGGGGAGGCAGCGGGAGCCCCGCGGGCAGGAGGGCTCCCCGCTCCCGGGCCGGGCCCGGCAGTGCCGGCCTGGCTCGCAGCCCGAGCGCTGCCTCGCCTCAGCCGGGTTTGCCTTGCGTAAGGCGGCCCAGGCCCAGCCTATAAAGGCCCGGCCCGCCGGCTGGGGGCCAGTGGCACCATGGCAGCTGCGAGGGACGCGGCGCTGCTGGCCTGGATCCTCTGCCTCGGGGCCGCGGCGCTGGTGGCCACAGGTAAACACCGGGGATACGGCCCGGGGCAGCTGCAGGAGAGAGGGCACGTGCAGCTGCCTCCGGGGCCAGCCGAGAGCAGGGCACAAACGCTGGGCAGGGATGGGCTCAAACTCCGGCAGGGATGGGCTCAAACCCTGGGCTGGGATGGGCACAAACCCTGGGCTGGGATGGGCACAAACCCTGGGCAGGGATGGGCACAAACCCTGGGCAGGAATGGGCACAAACCCTGGGCAGGGATGGGCACAACCCTGGGCTGATATAGACACAAACTCTGGGCTGGGATGGGCACAAACCCTGGGCAGGGATGGGCACAAACCCTGGGCGGAGCTGGGCACAACCCTGGGCAGGGATGGGCACAAAGCCTGAGCTGATCTGGACACAATCCCTGGGCTGAGCCAGGTACAAACATTGAGCAGAGATGGGCACAGACCCTGGGCTGAGCTGGGCACACAAATTGAGCTGCAGTAGTAAAAATTTCATTTCAGCTTTTAATCTGCTTTCATTCATTTGTTTTACTTGCCTTCTTTGTCAAATCCCTGTCCCAAAATCTTGCCTGCTGAGGCTGAGCAGCCACAGTACCACATTGGTATTTGATGTTAGAACTTTCCCACATGGGGTTAAAATGTTTTTTATCTAACAACCCAGGGCAAAAAAAAATAATAGTAAGATCTCTATGCAACCACTAATGTGTGTTTGGTAAGGCAATACACATTATATACCTGAAGGAGATGGATATTGACGCCAACCAAAATGAAGGCTGAAATAATGTCAGCTCTACTGATTTAATAAAGGTATAATGCAAATTTCTCAGAATACATTTAAAATTAAATGTAAAAAAATTAAAATTAAAATTTAAATGAAACAAATTTAAATGAGTAAACACTAGTAATCAAATTAGTAAAATAAAAGAGTAAAATATAATAGCACATTAAGATAGTGTACTATTAAAGCTGATGAGAGTTTGAGGAAGCTTTATGTACAAAAACTACTTGTCTAGGTGCACTAAAGGTGTACATTTAAGTAGCAAATCTAGCAATTACTTACAACCAGAGCAGTGATGTGATTCTGTGCTGCTGTCCCACAGAACAACCAGAAGCAGAGACCAAATACGGGAGAGTCCGAGGGTACCAATTCCACGTGGACACAGCTGAGAAGACTGTAAATGTCTTTTTGGGACTTCCTTTTGCTAAGCCTCCCGTTGGATCACTGAGGTTTTCTGAACCACAGCCACCTGAGCCATGGGAAGGTGTCAGAGATGCCACTTCCTACCCACCAATGTAAGGCCATGACCAAACCACTGACCCTGTCATGATGTTAAACTCTGGGCACTTCCAGGACACTGATGTGCTCACAGGGCCATCCATGAAGACAAATTCCTTGGTGCCCCCTTGCTGCACCTGCAGCTGTCCCAGTGGATGCATTTCTAAAGGCACTCTGGGAGCTGCTCTCTGTGCCAGCAGCTGCTCTCTGACAGGCATCAGAGAGAGCTGAGATGGAGCAGCACTTACAGACAATGCTCTGCCTCAGGAGCTCTTGGCCATCCCTTACCAATCACTGGAAACCTTTGGAGCAGGGACAGAAAGGAGCTGAGGAAATGTTGGAACACAGCGTTAGGGGGAAACTGCTGAGTCAAGTGCTTAAAAGGGCACATAGGAAATGCACAGCAATTCCAATCTACCTTGTAAATGTCTCACTCCCTTGAGTTGTCCTACTGCCCTTGTTTAGCATCTCAAGGCTAATACCTACCATTGCAAAGTAAAAAGCTATTGGAGACTTCAAATAATTCATTTATATTTTCATATGTATTTCACATACCAATCTAAACGTGTGCTGGAGATCGGTTTCTGCTTGGCACTTTGTTGTGGAAGTACAAAAACGTTTCTCTTCACAGCTTGCAGGATTTAGTGAATTCTCTTGCCTGTTACTTTTGCATTCATTCAGGTGTCTACAGGACCCAATACTAGGACAGTTTGTTTCAGATATGGCTACCAACAGAAAAGAGAAGGTTCCTCTGCAAGTGTCTGAGGATTGCTTGTACCTAAATGTCTACACACCTGTTTCGACAGGAGAAAAACAGAAGCTGCCTGTAAGCAAAATACTTATAACCTTATAATCCTTCAGCAAAATTACCTGACAGGAAAACTTCAACCTCTGCCATGAGCAGACATGCAGGGGCACTTTTGTAGTGATGAACAACTTACATGCTTTGTCCCAGCAAATATTAGCTGGAATTAAAGAGACACAAAATCCTATTTTACAAGTAAAATTGTATTGCCATTTAGCTAAGCAGTGCTTGATTTATTCCAAAGGATCAGTCCAAAGTCACAGGGCACTGACACAGTGTAAACATTTAACAAAAGCAGTGCCAGTTTGTGGCCCTGCAGGCCTCAGATTTGAATGATTTCTGCAATTTGTGAAATGTATTCTAACAGAATAGGAGTGAAATAGCAGACAATGTTGTATCATGGGCTACATTTAGTTTTTCTCACTGGGGGCTCTTACCTGAGCTGGGTTGATCCTGTGTTTCTTTTTCCAGGTCCTAGTATGGATCCATGGAGGTGGATTAGTTATTGGAGCAGCTTCATCATATGATGGCTCAGTATTTGCAGCATTTGACAACGTGGTGGTTGTAACAATTCAGTACAGACTCGGTATTGCTGGATATTTTAGGTAAGTGATTGATGTCAGTTTTTCCCAAGTGATTTCCAAAAGGATGTGTGCAAAGCCTTTGTAAAGAGAAGTGCAGAAGACTTGCTTATGCAAAGAAACATTTCTGAACTGCACCTGCAGCACTGGGGACAATTTCCAGTGCCAAGGCAGCTTCCAGGTCTGTTCTTGTGGGGCTGCTGCTCCAATCTCAGGGATGCCCGAGCCATCCATTTGTCAGTCGTGGTGGGAAGTCCTGTGCAGAGAATGGCAGATGATTTCTCACACGACAGACTGTATTTTCCTCTGCCTCTTGGCTTGCATTGAGCACTTGAACAAATCTGTTCTGTCCCTGCAGCACTGGTGATGAGCATGCCCGAGGTAACTGGGGATATTTAGACCAAGTGGCGGCTCTTCGCTGGGTTCAGGAAAATATCATGCATTTTGGAGGAGATCCAGGATCTGTCACTATCTTTGGAGAATCTGCAGGAGGAATCAGTGTTTCTGCTCTTGTAAGTTCCCAGTAATCATGAATTGTAATTACCTGGGGGAAAACCCCTCCATCCATTTTCAGTATTTGCATGGGAAGTCAGCGAGAGAAAAGGGACGGGGTTACAGTGACACATCACCTGGGTCTTTGATAACACAACAAAGCAGAACAACACAGATTTTTAATGATAATAATTTGTCATTTTCATATTCATATATTGTGGTTAAGTAACAGAATGTTATTACTCATCTGTTGAATAATGTTCTCATTAGTTTGGGGTGGTTTTTTCAATGTCAAAAACTGTCAAAGTCTAATCTCATGAGAAAAGTCCTTTAGGAGGAGTTGTGGACTCTTGCCCAATTTCTGTTTGCTTTGACAGCCACTTGTGCAAAGTGATTGAGGTGAATAGTTCTGGCAGCTGGTGCAGCCCAGCAGTTTGTGACCCTGTGATTGTGTAAAATCTTCACTCCAACACAGAGCACATTGGCTGTGACTCTCTCCTTCTCCAGTCGCTCCCACTTTGGTACAGCTCACACAGCCCAGCCAGTACCTGGCATGCACATCCCTGCTTCCCGTGGCCAAAAGCTCTTTCCTGCCCTTCTGCAGCAGAGCTAGCCTGCCTTGGGCACATCCCATCTGTACCTGCCCTGCAGGTGCTGCTGGGAGGCCCTGGGAGCAAAGGGCAGGGGAGGGAAAGGCCCTGAGCTCCCCATCCCTGCCAGCGCTGCCAAAGCACTTTGCACAGCTGGGCTGTGGCCAGAGGCTGCCCAGGGACACTCTTAGCACATGGGCTTTCCAAATGACTCCAATGGCCCCTGCTGATACTGAAACCCAAAATCCCAGGGGAGAACACACTGCTTGTCATGCTTGTTCTTGCTTTCTCACAGGTCTTATCTCCCCTGGCCAAGGGCTTGTTCCACAAGGCCATTTCAGAGAGTGGCACTGCAGCCCTGGGCTTGTTCACTGACCAGCCTAAGGAGGAAGCACGGGTGGGTATTTGTGGTAATTTTAATTCCTTTTTCCAGATATATCTAAACTGTTCAGTTCAAAATATTGAATCAAGTGAATTCACATTTCTTGTGAATCAAAGCAGTCATTAATGGCAGTATTTTTGTGTGTAAATAGTACATGTTTAATGATGTGTTGTTTTTCAAACACCCAAATATCCCGAATGGGAGAAAAATGTAATGTCAAGGAATATTGTAACATGTAGTGTCTTCAAAAAACTGAACTTATGCTGTTTGCTGGAAAACAGTATCAGACTCTGAATACTCTTCCCCTCCTGTTTGATGCCTGTAGTGTGCAATCAAACAAGACTTTATTCAGTTTTTTCTAAATTTGAGAACTACAGGCTTCCAGCCCTTTCTTTTCTCTTCAAGTGCAAAGAATAATTTCCAGAACCTGGAAGCTGGCACATCAAAGAGACAGCTGTCTCTAATGGCAGCTCTTGCTCCAGCCAAAAAGACATCACCAAGAGTGGTAGAATGTGCTCTCTGTTGCCCTGCAGATGGTTTATTCTCTAACTCCTTTATGTCACCCAGCCTTCTCAGCCCAGCCTGTTATTTACCAGCATTGTCTCAGAATATTTCTGTATCAAGAAAACCTGGAGGCAGAGGTTTTCCCGTCCTGCCCAGCCCATGGTGTGAAGGATTGTGAGGGCTTCCAGTGCCCTCCCTCAGGAGCTGGGACAAACCAGGCTCCAGCATCCTTTGTGCAGGAGCTTTGGCTGCTCCTGCTGCACTTGGTGTCTTGTAGAGCCAGACAGAGGAAATGTGTCCAAAACTGTTTGTTCTCACTGCTTGCAGAAAATTGCTGCTGTCTCTGGCTGTGAAAAATCCAGTTCAGCTGCAATGGTTGAATGCTTGAGAGGAAAAACTGAAGAAGAACTACTACAGATAACACAGAAAATGGAGGTGAAATGATTCTTCTTGCATTTAAATGACAGTGCGAACCTTTTAATCCCAGAGAATACCCTTGGTGGGGTGTAATATTAGGAGAACCTGAAGTGGATGTAAAATCTGGCGTTCTTTACATTTTCAGGACATAACAGCACTGCAGATCTGCAGTGAATTCTTGCCTGAAAAGTGCAAACAGGTTCCTGCCCTTCATTCTGCATGCTCTTGGAGCTACCTGTGGCTTGCTGTCATGCTCAGCCAGGGCAAGGAAAAGAAAATGGCACAGATGATTCTGGAGAAGCTGAAAATCAAATCATATATTATGTCCTACCTAAAAGTTCTTATCGCATTCCTTATGAAGGAAACTTTGAAACATCCATAGAGAAGTGGTTTTCCCCCACTGTTCCACACATCCATGACCATAATTAACTAAGAAAGGTGTAAAATCAGTATAATCACTTCTGCTTCACAAACATTAGAAATATAATGTTAATCTTCACAGAACCTCCTGCCTAGTGCAGAACAGCTGTCAGAGAGAAAATGTTAAGATGGCTTGGATAGCATTACTTTTTGTATTTTCATTTGGCTTCTCTTTGGAACTGCAGTTAAAATCTGAACATCTTTAGGAAGTAAAAGGAATGCACTAATGAAGCTTTCTTTTTCCTTTTTCACTTTCTGTTCAGGATCTCTTTTTCATCAGTACATGTGTAGATGGTGTATTTTTTCCAAAGAGTCCCATGGAATTACTCTCTGAAAAATCAATCAATGCTGTCCCATACATCATAGGAGTAAATAACTGTGAATTTGGATGGGGACTTCCTATGGTAAGAGAATTATAGTGTTGATCTAAAAACATCATTTTATAAATAGAGGCTGTTTTAGTAAGTATCATTCTCTGTATCACACAGATGATGAAATTTCCGCCTTTTGTGGATGGTCTGGATAAAGATGTTGCACGTCAAATTTTACAGAGCACCATAGCACTAGTCATTAAGGTAAGAGACCAGTTTCAGAATATCCCAGTGCTGCTGCTTGGCTGGTCTGCCTGGTTTTACCCCTGGAGGGACACATTTCTCAGGGAAATGCCATTGTGCTGGACAGCTCCCTGCATTGGGGCAGAAACAGGCACACAGGTGCTGCACTCCTGTAACCTCCAGTCACTGGAAATACTCTCTACATTCCCAGCCTAAATGCCCCTCTGCTTCAAAAGGAGTTCTGTGGGAATCCAGGAGTGATGCAGTACCTAAACAAGGTCGCTTGGACATTGTAGATCCCCCCAGGTCATGCAAGATATGCAGAGCAGCAGCAGGTCTGGCAGGAGACCTATGGGACACAACCTCCTAAAGCAGTAGCTGGGCACTGAAAGGAAAGCCCGAGAGGTTTGGGGTGCACTGACACCTTCCTTCAGGTTTCTTGAGGTTTTGCTTCCCTGTAATTTACAAATCTCTTGGCTTTGTGGTGCCTTTGTGCTCTCCTGAAGCTACTACATAGAAAAGCAAAGATTATGAGGTAAGAATTAAGGACTCTAGAAGCAGGGCCAGTACTTGCAAGGATCATTCATTGACACAAAGATTCACCATGAACTTGGAAATGCAGAGCCCAGGCTTGTTCTGAACAGGAGAAATTATGGTCATCGACAACAATCAATGGATTTGATGAAATCCAGCAGGATTTCTGTGCTCTTGTGAAGGTGTTTGCACAGAAGAGAGAACAGTCAGCATCACTGACTGCTGCTTATCTAAAGGTGGTTGATCCTTTGATCTTGCATCCCTCTTGTCCCCAAGACCACCTGTATCCACAGCTGTGTAACTCCACTCTGAGCTCTGAGCCACACTCTGACACAGCTGGGGATTTTCTCTGAAAGCTCTTGGCGAGGATTAGCCAGGGATGTGCAGAGGCCACACTCACCCACTGCTCTTGCTCCTTACAATTTTCATCATCATCATAATACTTTTCATTGCTGTTTCAGGGCCTTACATCTGAAGTTGTTGACAGAGTGTACAAGGAGTACATGGGGGATGCAGAAAGCCCTGCCCAGGTCAGAGATGGCCTCCTGGATGCATTGGGAGATGTCTACTTTGTCATCTCATCTGTGCAAGTGGCCAGATCCCACAGAGGTACCCAGCAGCTTCAGAACAGCTGTACAGTTCTGTCTGGGGGTGGTGTGGACAGTGTGCAGCACTTTTCACTATCCAGAGAACTGGTAGTGGTTTTATTTAACCAAAACAGGTATTCATGAAAGTTTATCATGTCTGGAGCAGTATTTCCAGCTCTCAAACCAGCACTTTTCTGTCTCCTCTAGATGCTGGCAACCCAGTCTTCTTTTATGAATTCCAACATCGGCCGAGTTCCGTGGAAGGTTTGGTACCAGAGTTTGTAAAAGCAGATCATGGAGCTGAGGTTGCCTTTGTCTTTGGAAAGCCATTCTTAGCTGGTGATGTACCCATATTTCCTCCATCTTCCTTTTAGACCCTCATTACTTCTCATTTCAATTACTGCAGGGCTTGTGAATAGAATTTCTCTCTTTATGAGCATTATAGACATTATACTTAGTATTAGCATTCCATATATATGTCATAAGTATTATTATGAGCATAAGCATCTTCTGTCTTCACTAGCAGATACTTTGCATTACATCATTCATCTGCAGCTCTCTGCTAGAAAAACCTCCAACAGCTCATGGCAACCAGGAGAATTGTTGCAATGATACAGCTCATACTCATTAGTTACTTTCTAATGTGGCCCTTTCATCTCTCCCTTTGCAGGAGGTGCTACAAAAGAAGAAAATGAACTTAGCAGAACTCTGATAAGATACTGGACCAACTTTGCTAAAAATGGGTGAGAATTACAGTGCTAATTACAGCTCAAGTTCAGTCTGTGCTGCCCAGACCAAAGTTACCAGCCTGAAGCAGTACTTATATGGTGCTTCCTGAAATTTGACAGAATATAGGAGAAATATTGAAGCAATTTCTCTTCTTAATGGTCTTTTCTAAAAAAACAGCAAAATTGAGGAAGAAAAAATCTAAGGGCAGTTACTCCATCAGCAATGGAGTTTTAGATCTAAAAGTAATGGCAACTTTTACACTTCTACTGTTCTACTGATGAGCACTTTCATAAAATACTGTCCATTTAATCAGGTACCAGAATCACATCAGCTGGGCTCACCTGCTGGTTTTCTGAAATGCTCTGAACCTGAGCAGTCAGACAGCAATGGATTGGCAAATGGAGAGCTAACTTTTCCTTCTGTTATTTCCAGAAATCCCAACGGGGAGGGCTTGGTCCATTGGCCTCAGTATGACCTGGAGGAAAAATACCTGGGAATAGACCTGGAGCAAAAGGCAGCAGAGAAACTGAAAGAACACAGAATGGAGTTTTGGGCACAGCTCCTGAAACAAAGTCAGACTGAAAGGAGAAAACACACAGATTTATAAGACCTGTCGAGGGCAGTTTGCTTTTAAATCCCAAAAGAAAGTCAAACAAAATGAGTTTGTGAGCATACAGAGTAATAATCACCTTCTAACTCACTGTTGTGTAATCTGCTGTCCTAATCACAGTGAAGGGAGAGCAACAAGGGGCATTCAGAATGTTTGTCAGTCTGAAAATCACTATTTAATGAAGCAACCAGAAAAAAAACCCACAATCTATCCGGGTCCAGACAGACCATGGTACCTACTCAGTGCATATCAAAAGTGAATACTGAGGTGGGAATGGACACATGAACTGAAATCTGTAAGAAAATATATATATAGAATATACTGTAAATGTCAGACGATTTTATATGCTTATTCCCTTCTTCTTTCAGAAGGGCATGGTCAGTTGTCCTTCCTAGAGACTCTTTCTGCTTTCTGTAACTGGAAATAGCTTGTAGGCAGCAGAGCATCCATCAACCTACGTCTGTGAGGTGAGCTTGACATCTCACAAAAGAGGACAGAAAATCTCTACCTGTTCTATTGCTTTGTAAATTGTTCTAAATAAATGGTGCTTTGACTTTTTGGAGCTTCCTTTTCTTTCACTTAACTGATGGAGGCTCATTCCGAGAGGTCAAAGGCGCACGCGAGAAGCCAGAAACGTGCCCAGGTTCTTTCTTCCACCCAAATGGTGTCAGGTATGAATCTTTGCAGGTGTCTGTGCAGGACCTGAGGCTTAAGGCTCTTCCACAGCCTCTTCTGGGCTGTGACTGTGTGTCCTTCACCCCTTCCTGGCAAATGCCCGCTGCAGGGGCTGCAGGAGGACGCAGTGCTGGCAGGACAGACGCCCACAGAGGCAGAGGGGGAGCAAAGGCTGGTGGTGCTCCCTGCACCTTGTTGGCTCAGAGCACCAGAGAGATCTGCTGACATGCAGAGTGTGCACCCCCTGCTCCCCCAGCTGGGGAAGGGCTCAGGGCACACCGGGAGGGAAGTGGCTTTTTTGCCAACTTACATGGCAAGCAGGACACAAAGGGACAATGTGGGAATGCAGGAAGCCAGGAGAGCTCTCCTCATGGCCACAAACAAACAAACAGCCCTACTCCAACTCCCCCTTGCACTGGTGCCCAGCTCCCACATCCCACAGCACCTGGGGGCTCTCACAGGGACAGCCCAAGCTCCTGCTGCAGCTCTTGACCCTTTGTAGGTGTCTTCTTCTTCCTCCTCACCCCTGGCTTCACTTGCTTTTGCACACCTGTGGATCTCAAGCAGTGTCATCTGCACTACCTGGCCACCCCCTTTTCTGCATTTTCCATAACTTGTGAAAAACTCCAGTTGTGGCAATCAGTAACAGCTAATTGCAGCAACCATGCTGCCAGTTGTGTCACACATTTCTTACCCCTTCCCTTGTTTTGCTCTGGCACAGCCTTTATGTCCATTAGTGGTGTGTTTGTTGAATCAATGTGTCTGTCCCTGCACATTCACAAAAATCATTATCCTAACAAGACAGAAGGAATCCTGTGTCTTTGGGAGTGCAGAGCCATCAGTACAACTCCTGGGTAGGAGGGAGGCACACATTAGGCACACATGATTACAAAGAAGTTTCTGACTGCGTGAGAGGAAGTGTTCTGTCCATCTGTGTTGGAGAATTTTGCTCAGACATGGCTTGAAGGAAAAAAGGCCATGAAAATATACAGCTGATGGAAAAGTAAAAGGCAGCTGTACGCAGCAAATTCTCAAGCCTGTTCCTGTAAACAACAAGTTTCTCAGGCACGTTTCTGTAAACAGCAAGAGTTCTCAGGCTTGTCTTCAATAACAAGTAAATATCTTGTCCTTGGATAAGTAGGGGAAAGCAAAAGTGACAAACATGGAGGCCTTGGGAACCGTTCATAACAGGATGAGAAAACCAAGTCTTAGTCTCAATAACAAACCACAGGTATTGAAAACAAAAGGAGGGGTTGGAGTGTAATCTGTAACCTATAATGAGCTCGGGTTTTGCAATATGTATGAACTCAATTAACATGGTTATAAAATGTGCATGTTGCATCAATAAATCAAAGTTCGATGCTGATCAAAGGATGGGTCGTCTCCCTTCGCTTTTGTACTGGTTTAGGGCAAATTTGTTAAAGAATCTGCAAAGGAGGGCCCCTCCAGAAAGCGAAACCCACACGGCCCCTCCCCCCAACCGGTTCGGGAAAAAATTCCTCGGAGAGAGGTGGAAAGAACCTGTTTATTTGACTGGCCCCTCACCCTCCAGCACACAAAATGAACAATACCCGATGACACCGCTCTGAGAAAGATGGCAAAATCAGAAAGTCTCTTTCGGGGGTGGTTGCTCTGTTCTCAGTCCCTCCGGCGCTGGGCCAGCTGCTGCAGCCGAACCCTTGGTGTTCCCGGGTCCCGGTCCGGAGCAGGTTCGAGATGGTCACAGGAGCAGGAGAGGAGAAACAGTCCAGGAAGCAATGTGGACTGTTTAGCTAGAACTAGCTAATAAGCAGAGGCAGAAAGCAGAGCAGAAGCAAGAGCAGAAAAAGAGAGCAAGCAAAAGCAGCAAGCCCAAAGCTGGAAGTAAAAAAAAAACCAGCTCTGTGTACTGCTTGTCTCTGAGTCCTGATAAGAGAAACCCAAACAAAACTTCCACTCTTCAGTGCCGGTCTTAAAGGCACAGAACAGATGAATGGGGATATACAAGCATCATAACGTCACCCCAGGACATTCCACCCCTTATCCCCATATCATCAACATACTACAACACATCATGCATTATTCATACAAAATTTCTATCTGTTCCCCCAAAATTACAAGCAATACCCATCATGCCTTCATCACATCCCCACACTGGACCACTGAATCCAGGCCCTATATTACAGAGCTGCAGGATTCCCCCTTTTCACTTTAGTCACTTAAAGCTCCATCTATCACTTTCTCAGACCTTCGACACTTACACATTTCCTTCTCCATCTTCCACTTACCCAGACCTTCAACTCTTACACATTTCCTTCTATCTCATGTCTGTATGGTTTAATGTACAGACAATGGCAGTAACATCCAATGAACAGTGATATTGCACATCATTCTTACCCCACAATCAGATCTCCCTGAGGTACACATTGTGTTGTTCCATCTCTTTGCATTATCCACCACGTGCAACCTGGTCCCTGAGCAAAGACAACCCCACGAATGGGTTTGTCTGTACTCGAGGCAGAATTGATCCACACAGTCTTCCCTAACAAACCTCTGATATGTACCACTGGGACTTTGTCCCCTTCTATTACATTCAGGGACTCAGACTGGGCAGGACCTGCTCGGTTGGTGGAACCTCGGGTGTTAACTAACCAGGTGGCTTTTGCCAGATGCCGCTCCCAATTCTTGAAAGATCCCCCACCCAAAGCTTTCAACTGGGTTTTTAGTAGTCCATTGTACCTCTCCACTTTCCCTGCAGCTGGTGCATGGTAGGGAATATGGTACACCCACTCAATGCCGTGTTCCCTAGCCCAGGTGTTGATAAGGCTGTTCTTGAAATGAGTCCCATTGTCTGACTCGATCCTCTCAGGGGTGCCATGTCTCCACAGAACTTGCTTTTCCAGGCCCAGGATGGTGTTCCGGGCTGTAGCATGAGGCACAGGGTAGGTTTCCAACCATCCAGTGGTGGCCTCCACCATGGTCAGCACGTAGCGCTTGCCCTGGCGTGTCTGGGGCAGTGTGATGTAGTCAATCTGCCAGGCCTCCCCATACTTGTACTTGGACCACCGCCCACCGTACCAGAGGGGCTTCACTCGCTTGGCCTGCTTGATGGCAGCACACGTCTCACAGTCATGGATAACCTGAGAAATACTGTCCATGGTTAAATCCACCCCTCGGTCTCGTGCCCACTTATAGGTGGCATCTCTGCCCTGGTGGCCTGAGGCATCATGGGCCCATCGAGCTAGGAATAACTCTCCCTTATGTTCCCAATCTAGGTCTATTTTGGACACCCCTATCTTTGCAGCTTGGTCTACCTGCTCATTGTTTTGGTGCTCCTCAGTGGCCCTACTCTTGGGTACATGGGCATCTACATGGCGGACTTTCACAGGTAGCCTCCCTACCCTGGTAGCAATGTTTTTCCACTCACCAGCAGCCCAAATTGGTTTCCCTCTACGCTGCCAGTTAGCCTTTTTCCACCTCTCCAGCCATCCCCACAGAGCATTGGCTACCATCCATGAATCAGTGTAGAGGTAGAGCTTTGGCCACTTCTCTCTCTCAGCAATGTCTAGGGCCAGTTGAACAGCTTTGAGTTCAGCAAATTGGCTTGATCCACCTTCTCCTTCGGTAGCTTGTGCAGCCTGTCGTGTGGGGCTCCATACGGCTGCTTTCCACTTCCGGTTCATCCCTACGATGCGACAGGAACCGTCAGTGAAAAGAGCGTAGCGTGTTTCCTCTGGGGGCAGTTGGTTATAGGGAGGAGCCTCTTCAGCACGTGTCACTGGTTCTTGTTCCTCTTCATCTATGACACCAAAATCCTCACCTTCGGGCCAATTTGTAGTGACCTCCAAAATCCCAGGGCGATTCAGTTTACCTATACGGGCGCGCTGAGTGATGAGAGCAATCCACTTGCTCCATGTAGCGCTGGTGGCATGGTGAGTGGAAGGAACCTTGCCTTTGAACATCCACCCCAGCACCGGTAGTCGGGGTGCCAGGAGGAGTTGTGCTTCAGTGCCTATTACCTCCGAAGTAGCCTGGACTCCTTCATAGGCAGCCAGGATTTCTTTCTCTGTTGGAGTATAGTTGGCTTCAGCCCTCTGTAGCTTCGACTCCAAAATCCCAGTGGTCGACCCCGAGTCTCCTCAGGTGCAGAGGGGAACGTATGTGGCCCGAAGTTTAGAATCCGACTAGCTGAGGGCGAAAGGCCGACGCCCCTCTGCAATTCCTGGCCAGCACCCTTCCAGCGTCTGATGGCCTCGGGCTGTGCTGGCTGCGGACTGGCGTACCTCGCTGGTATAGGAGAGGAACGGAACTGACCATTTCCCGGGGGTTAAACATCGGTTTATTGACGGTGATGCCGCATCCAAACACCGGGAAACCATCCGGGAAAAAGTTTTTTTTTTCATAGGGGGTGAAAACAGGATTATAAAGCAAGGGGGTGGGTACAGACAGAGCCAATCAGGAAAGGTGAGGGGATGAACTTCACAGAACTGACACTCCATGGAGACCAATAATCAAAAGGTAAAGGAGGTGTCCTGGGACCCCAGCCAACCACCATCCCTAGAGAGGAGAAGGTTCTCGAAACCTGGGAGGAGGAAGGGAGTGATTGACTGGACAGGGAGGAAACAACTTTCACTTATAAGGGAAACCAGGGGAGAAGCAATTATATATCGGCAACTATGAATAGCAGTTGCTATAGCAACTTAGCTGACAGGCTAGCAGTGGCGGGAAAAACTGGGGGAACGAAACCATTTTACACATAATAGGGGAGAACAATACATAAATTGGGGGAATAACACAAGAAACTTAACAACACACTACCACATCTCCCCGTTTTTTACCAAATAAAAATTAAAATGAAGAGAAAAGTCCAAATTAAGCTTAGAATGCAGGAACTCGCAGCTGGTCATGACGAGTGTCTTTGTCTTCTGAACATTGCAAGGGACAGTGGCACTCGGCGCAGTCAGTTTTCTCTGGACTGGCTTGCAAATTAGGAGGATGAAAATCAAAAGTGAGTTGGGGAAATGTACTAAAAGACAAAAGGTGAACAGTTAAACGCAAAATACTTAAACAGATGGTTCTGCCCCAAATAATAAATCCAGTTCGGGAGAAGAAGAAGAAATGGGGGAGGGAGATTGGGATTAATAAACCAGAGGTAGTTCAGTGACGAGAGGGGTAGGAGCAGCAGTCTCAGCATTGGGGAGGAAGTAAACATCTGAGGAAATTGATGGTGTTTGGGAGGGTTTTCTCCGTCGCCGCGAGCACGCCTGAACTTGTGACTCAGCTTCCTTCTGCATCCTCTGCTTCGGGATGAGGGGCCTGACTCATTTGGATGGTCTTTTTCCTCTGTCTTCTTCTTATCTTGCTTCTGCCTCCATTCCATGTAGTCTTGGCGCATGGGACACTGAGGCATCCAATGCCCCACCTTGCCACAGAGATGGCAGGGATGGGTTGCTGATGTCCTCCTGCCGGACTCAGAAGTAGAAGGACTGGCCACGGGGGAAGCTTCAGCCTCTATGAAGTCTTGCTCGGGGCATTCAGCAAAATGCACAGATGTTCTCTTAGGCCTTGGGGCCAGGGAGACTTGACGCACTACGACATCTATCATGGCTTCTACTGTGGGCTTAGGACTTCGAGGGAGAGTTTTTATAGCCTTGCGGCAGTCAGCGTTGGCATTGCTATAAGCCATCTGCTCAAGCATTTTTTCCCTGTCATCCTCTCCGAGCGCTTGCGCTTCCACATATCTGTATAGGCGTTCGATAAATTCCATGTATGGCTCTTGCGCTCCTTGCAAAACCTCAGCATCTTCCCATTGGGAGGTAACTACCTCTAACTTGAAGAAGGCCCGCTCAGCTGCTCGGGCCGTCTCTACTAGCTGGGATGGGAATAAGGCTTTAGCTTGATTTGCCCCTTCAGCCCACTGTCCTTCACCCAAAAGATGTTCTTGGGTAATTAACTGACCATCTGCGTCATGGGACAGTGTAAGGTTCCCCCAAAAATTTGGGAGTACTTCCACTATTTCCCTCCTCCATTCCCTCACCCAGACTCTAAATTCCATGGGTCTGAGCAGGCTAGAGAAGAGGGACCTTAAATCCGTCGGTACCAAATCTCCCTGAGCGAGGGTATTATGTAGCAAACCCCGGAAGAATTCTGACTCCCGGGAGTAATCTTTCTGAGCCTTGCACAGCTCCTTTATTCGGACCTGTGCTAAAGGCACCCACTGTGCCCGTGCATTTCCCCCTTCTCCTAGATGATATGTTACAGGAGCGGCTTCTAATAGGGGAGCTTGCTCCAGTTTCCGGCTTCCCCCCCCCCTCCTCTGAACACAAAGCGTGAGAGCTGGGGGGGGTGGCGTGGGAACCGAAACTGGAGGAGGTTGAGGCGGGGTTTGGCGCTGACGTAAGGCAAGGGAGTGGGCGCGGCAAAGTACCCTTCTCCGCCCCCCGGACGGCGTTCGGAGGCGGAGGGAAAAACGAAAGCGGAGCGGGGGGGAAGGGAGTGGGGGGCTGAACCGGGGGAGGGGTTTGAGGAGGAGCTGAAGGTGGGGCGGAGTGCTGAGGAGTGAGCGGGACGGAGGGAGGGTATGAGAGAGGAGTAACTGGGCAAGGGGTGTGGTCAGGGTGAAGGAAGGGGTTGGTGCTTGGGAGGAACGGGTTAGCAGAAGAAGAAGGAGCTCTGGCGGCAGAGACCGCGTGGTCCCCGCCATCTTGGACAGTAAAGGGGCTACTTTGTGGAATTTCATTACTAAGCGGAACAAACTTAGGGGTTGAAACTGGGGACTTGGGAACTGGGGTAGAAGGGGAGGATGGAGGAACTTGGGCAGGGCTCCTCGGACGGGGAGGCTGAGCAGGTCGAGAGGGAGCAGGGGCAGAATGGTTTCCCTGCTTTTTGTTGGCCTTTAAAATCCCTTTCGAGGGCTCCTGCCTGTGTGAAGAGGGAGAGGGCTGGGGGGTAAGGATGCGGGAACTGGGAGAACTAGGGAACAAACAAGAAGAAGAAAGATCGTTTCTTGAACTCCCGGCTGGGCGCAGCGAAGTTAATACTTTGCTTGCCCAGTATGCCGCGTTAGACAACCGGGGTTCCCCAGCGTTAACCTGTTGGTCTAATTTGGCCACAACGGCTGCCCAAAAGCACGGCTCTTTCGCAACTTCTGGGGAAACTTCAGGGAAATGTGAAAATACCCATCTAATCAACACTATCAACTCTTTCTTGGGGGCAGTAAAACCTCTTCCAAGTAACAAACCCTTAACTACAAAAAAAACTCCTTTTTGGGTTTTGCTCTGACCCACACCCATGATCGTGGGGGGTGTAGCGACCCCACCGCGGCAAACCGCGCGGAAAAGCCGCCCCGCGCTGAATGAGCCCGCCGCAACCAGTCAGCGCTGCGCCGAGAGCCCCGCTGCTGGGCCGGGCGTCACCGTGCCGGGACACCACGAGCGCGAAAGGCGGCAGACGGCAGTCCCCCTCGTAGAGCTCCCAGGGAAAATTAAAAGGGCAGGGGAGGAACCGAGTCCGGGGTTCACCTAATCAAAGAGCGTTGCAAACGAAAAGTTCAGGCGGATTAGTCCACTGACACCGGAGGAAGTCTGACGGCTAGTAGATTTAAAGTCCAGTCCGCGGGGTACAGTAAAGCCCCCGCGTGGGCGCCATCTGCAGAGGGGAACGTATGTGGCCCGAAGTTTAGAATCCGACTAGCTGAGGGCGAAAGGCCGACGCCCCTCTGCAATTCCTGGCCAGCACCCTTCCAGCGTCTGATGGCCTCGGGCTGTGCTGGCTGCGGACTGGCGTACCTCGCTGGTATAGGAGAGGAACGGAACTGACCATTTCCCGGGGGTTAAACATCGGTTTATTGACGGTGATGCCGCATCCAAACACCGGGAAACCATCCGGGAAAAAGTTTTTTTTTTTCATAGGGGCTGAAAACAGGATTATAAAGCAAGGGGGTGGGTACAGACAGAGCCAATCAGGAAAGGTGAGGGGATGAACTTCACAGAACTGACACTCCATGGAGACCAATAATCAAAAGGTAAAGGAGGTGTCCTGGGACCCCAGCCAACCACCATCTCTAGAGAGGAGAAGGTTCTCGAAACCTGGGAGGAGGAAGGGAGTGATTGACTGGACAGGGAGGAAACAACTTTCACTTATAAGGGAAACCAAGGGGAGAAGCAATTACATATCGGCAACTATGAATAGCAGTTGCTATAGCAACTTAGCTGACAGGCTAGCAGTGGCGGGAAAAACTGGGGGAACGAAACCATTTTACACATAATGGGGGAGAACAATACATAAATTGGGGGAATAACACAAGAAACTTAACAACACACTACCACACTCAGGCACCTTCTGCCAAAGGCTCCAGGACAAGCCATGGTTCCCGGCTGCAGAGTAGAGCACATTCTTCACCTCTGGTCCTGTCCTGACTGGGCCAAGGGCTACTGCATGAGCAATCTCCTGCTTGATCTGGACAAAGGCCTGTTGCTGCTCAGGGCCCCACTGGAAATTGTTCTTCTTGCGGGTGACCAGGTAGAGAGGGCTCACGATCTGACTGTACTCAGGAATATGCATCCTCCAAAAACCTATTGCACCCAAGAAAGCTTGTGTCTCTTTCTTATTGGTGGGTGGAGACATTGCTGTGATCTTGTTGATGACATCTGTAGGAATCTGACGCCGTCCATCTTGCCACTTCACTCCCAGGAATTGAATCTCACGAGCTGGTCCCTTTACTTTGCTCTTTTTAATGGCGAAACCAGCTCCCAGGAGGATCTGGATAATTTCCTTCCCTTTCTCGAACACTTCCGCAGCTGTGTTCCCCCACACAATGATGTCATCAATATACTGCAGATGTTCTGGGGCCTCACCCTTTTCCAGTGCAGTCTGGATCAGTCCATGGCAGATGGTGGGGCTGTGCTTCCACCCCTGGGGCAATCGGTTCCAGGTGTACTGCACTCCCCTCCATGTGAAGGCAAACTGAGGCCTGCATTCTGCTGCCAGAGGAATGGAGAAAAATGCATTGGCTATGTCTATAGTGGCGTACCACCTTGCTGCCTTGGACTCAAGCTCATACTGGAGCTCTAATATGTCTGGCACGGCAGCACTCAGTGGTGGAGTCACTTCATTCAATGCACGATAGTCCACAGTCAATCTCCATTCTCCTTCAGATTTTCGCACAGGCCAAA
This sequence comes from Zonotrichia leucophrys gambelii, assembly GCF_028769735.1. Lineage (NCBI taxonomy): Eukaryota > Metazoa > Chordata > Aves > Passeriformes > Passerellidae > Zonotrichia > Zonotrichia leucophrys. Next base: position 18,008,478 of record NC_088181.1, on the reverse strand, counting down.
TGGGGCTGTTGAAGGGTGAGTGGGTCTTGCTGACCACCCCTTGGCTCTCCAGCTCTCGGATCATCTTATGGATGGGGATCACAGCATCTCGAGTGGTTCTATACTGCCGTCGATGCACTATGGAAGTGGCAATTGGCACTCGTTGCTCTTCTCTCGTCAGGCATCCTACTGCAGATGGATTCTCAGACAACCCAGGCAAGGTGTTCAATTGCTGGATGCCCTCTGTCTCTACAGCAGCTATTCCAAATGCCCATCTGAGTCCTTTTGGGTCTTTGAAGTACCCACTTCGAAGGTAGTCTATGCCCAAAATACATGGGCCTCTGGGCCAGTCACAATAGGATGCTTGTTCCACTCATTTCCCGTTAGGCTTACATCAGCTTCCACCAAAGTGAAATCCTGGGATCCCCCTGTCACACCAGCAATAGAAACAGACTCTGTCCCCACAGGTCTTGATGGGATTAACGTGCACTGTGCACCAGTATCGACCAAAGCTTTATACTCCTGTGGTTCCGATGTGCCAGGCCAACGAATCCACACAGACCAGAAGACACGATTTTCCCTGGCCTCTACCTGGCTAGAGGCAGGGCCCCTCTAAGCCTGGTTATCATTATTTCCCTGGGTGTATGTTTTGGATGTTCCTTCGAGGGGATCAGACATGTCATCATCATCATACCTGGCCGTTCGGCTACGGGCAACTGGAGCTGCTTTCCTCCTGGTGGCTTCCTTCAGTTCACGCACCCGTCGTGCTAAAACAGCGGTAGGTTTCCTATCCCACCTTCTCATGTTTTCCCACAATCTTGCAGGTAAAACCACAGCTCAGCTCGTGGGGTGTATCTTCTCTCACCATCTTGGAAACGTCTGCCTTGGATACCGGAACCTCGGATCTGTACTGCTGAAATTTGGAGAAGGTCTTCTTTAATCTCCTCTCTAAGCTTCTTATGGTTCTCCTCTATCTTATCCTCTAAGTTCTGCAGACGTGTTTCTACCGCTGCCATTCTGGCATGTGTTGGGCCATGTACAGCATCTGCATATGCTCGGAGCTTCCTTGCCATGTCAAGCACAGTCTCATCCCTCTCATCCCTCTTCATGATGGCTAAGGCAGAAGCATATTCTTGTGGCCCGAGTCGTACGAGTTTTCGCCACATTACAGACGTGCATGGTACTAAGTCTGGGTTCCTAGTTATTACATCATCTGAGAAGATAATCTCAGCCACGGCCATTTCTCTCAGGCATTGGATCCCTTGCTCTATTGTCTTCCACTGAGTCTGCTGCATATAGAGATCGTCTGCACACAGGTATCTTTCTGCCACACTTCTTAGGACCCGTTCCCAGAGGCTGTGAGAGTTAGCCCCCCTCATCATTCCTTGGTCTATGACAGTATCCTGTGACAGGGATCCCAAATGCCTGGCTTCAGTGCCATCCAAAACGGTAGCCTCGCCTGCAGCATCCCAGAGACGGACCAGCCAACTAATTATGGATTCATCAGACCTTCGAGTGTAATCCTTCCGTAGGCCACGAAGGTCCTTCAGGGAGAAGGACTCAGTATTGGCATCTGATCTTGCACCTGCTGCTTTGACTCCTGACTTTACGTCAGGAGGCACTGAGGTTCCTTCTCCTGCATCATCATCATCATCATCATCGTCCACTGGTCGATTGGTCTTGGCTGTGCATTTCCCACTTCTAGTGCTGGTAGCAACAGCCATGGGTTTAGATGCTGGCTTCGAGCCTGGAGTGTTAGCTACAGCCTGAGTCACCGGGACAGTTGCTGATTTATCTCCCTGCCCCCCTGCCTCTGTCTGCTGCCCTAGAGTATCTAGCAGTGTGCGATAAGCATATGCCAGGGCCCAGCTCACTGCAATGACCTTCCTCTCCTTAGGCTCATCCTGGTACTTCTCTTTCAGATATTTCCCCACCTCAGCTGGGTTCTGAATTTGTTCATGGGGAAAATCCCACACTATAGGGTCAGAGAATTCCTTCAGGATTTGGCCCATATCCTCCCATTTCCCACACCACTTAGGATTTTCCACACCAGGGTTTACTCCTGAGTCAGGGGTCTCATCAGCCCGTCTAGAAATCTCAGCCCTCATTCTAGAGAAGCAGCAGGCTGTATAGAGGAAGGTTACCAGATTGAATACCAGGAAGATGGTTTCTTTAACATTGAGGGGAAACTGAACATCCTTCACTAGTGATGCAACTGATTCATAGGAGAAGGAGGAAAGCAGAGGCTGAAAAACCTCATTCCCTCCTGCTCCTCCTGCGACAAACTGGATGCATAACCATAGCCATGAACCATTCATATCTGGAGCAGACCCCAGCATGTTTATAAACTTCTTGCACATTATTGCCACCAAACCCAGCAGGATAGCTATTCTGGTCACAGCCCCTCTGATGTAAAAACTACGTATTAGGGGCAATACTAAAGCTATTTCTGGATAGGAAAATAAGCTTAGGGACCAGAGAGGTATTAAAATCTCAAAAAACCCTAGGGACCAGAAATGCATGCAAACCTTCACCCCAACAGACATTATGAATCCAAAAAGCATGGCTATTAGCTGATTTAAACGAACACAGAGTAATAGCAGCCAAAATGCAGTCAAAACAGGGTTTTTCCACTCTCTCTCTCACCTCACGTTTGGGCGCCAAAGATTTGTACTGGTTTAGGGCAAATTTGTTAAAGAATCTGCAAAGGAGGGCCCCTCCAGAAAGCGAAACCCACACGGCCCCTCCCCCCAACCGGTTCGGGAAAAAATTCCTCGGAGAGAGGTGGAAAGAACCTGTTTATTTGACTGGCCCCGCACCCCCCAGCACACAAAATGAACAATACCCGATGACACCGCTCTGAGAAAGATGGCAAAATCAGAAAGTCTCTTTCGGGGGTGGTTGCTCTGTTCTCAGTCCCTCCGGCGCTGGGCCAGCTGCTGCAGCCGAACCCTTGGTGTTCCCGGGTCCCAGTCCGGAGCAGGTTCGAGATGGTCACAGGAACAGGAGAGGAGAAACAGTCCAGGAAGCAATGTGGACTGTTTAGCTAGAACTAGCTAATAAGCAGAGGCAGAAAGCAGAGCAGAAGCAAGAGCAGAAAAAGAGAGCAAGCAAAAGCAGCAAGCCCAAAGCTGGAAGTAAAAAAAAAACCAGCTCTGTGTACTGCTTGTCTCTGTGTCCTGATAAGAGAAACCCAAACAAAACTTCCACTCTTCAGTGCCGGTCTTAAAGGCACAGAACAGATGAATGGGGATATACAAGCATCATAACGTCACCCCAGGACAGCTTTCTACACATCTGTGGATTTTAAACCCCAAATATAAAGACTGGTACACACGGTCAAACAGCTGAGAAAGGAATAACACCACGGCCACAGTGAATAGGCCACAGTTAAGCAGCAGATCCTTACCTTATGTCCCAAACCTCATTTTATGTCATAGCTTTAGTATTCATGGTCACTTGGTTCACATTCCCAGCTGCACCAATAGCTGCAGAAATTCTCAGCAGTATATTTACTGATACGATTCAGAAAGAATTAAAGAACTGCTGCTGTTCTGTTTTTCACATTCTGTCAAGAAAAGCCTTAATCTTTTTTTTTTCCAAGTTTATTATATATCCATAATTACTATAATTGCCTTTCCATGGTGGTCAGTATGTTTGTTCTCTGCCAGTCCTACTTCTCAGATCATCTTGTTGCTGAGTGTGAAATATGCAAATTTTTTTTGCAATAGGATATTCTTTGCTGTCTGATCTTTGTAACTTGCAAACCTGATCAACAAGGAGGGAGATTTAATCTGTGAAAGAGAGCAGCCAATAAGCTCTAAGTGATGTGCAGCTGTTAGAAACACAAATTCTTGGTCAGCAGCACTGCCTTGTTAAGGTTTGGGGCTGGACATGTTCCGTTGATCTCAGCCCCATGGGAAGTTAACAGAGCTGTTTGTGCCTCCCTTGAGCTGCTTGGGAGAAAGGAAGCTGTGAGCAGGTGGAGTGTGCTCCCAGCTCCAGCAGCTCTGTGGCATTGGAGTCCCTGGGTTTACAGACAGGGACCTTCACTGATCACCTTCCCTCTTGGGCTGCAGGCACCTCACGACTCAGGAGCTGGGCTCTGTGAGACTCAGACCCATGAGCTGTCTAGACCTGGGAGTTTTGGACTCCCTGAATAAGAGGGCTGCAAACAATAAAGCACAGAGTTTGTCACATGGAGCTCTAGGGCTGTGTCATCCCTGTCTCACCACCGACCCCACAGAACATGTGGATTCCAACGTAGTTGTGGTGACCCCGACGTGACACGACTCAGCCAGCTCCTGTGGCTACAACGGGAGCAGGCAGGCCGGTGTGCGGGCAGAGCCACCCGACAGACCCGCGGGGAAGATGAAGAAAGAATCAAAAGGTGAGTGCAGAGAGTGGCCAGGCCAGCCAATAACCAGATATAACAAGAGGTGAGCGTCAAGATCCAGCCAGTTTATACAGTGGGCAGGTCTGTTTTGTGGCAAAAAGCTTCTAAGAATCTGGAATTCTTATTATATACCCCGTTTAAATTGAGAAAATTCCACCGGAGAACATGGGAGTATCCGTCTCCATGGAAGAACATCCAGCAATGCAGGTATGGACCCATTTTCTAAAGTAATGACTTTGAAAAAGAGAATTTATTAGATTGGATAATATGAACTAAAAATCAGAGATTAGAACCTACCAAAGAGAATGCATCAAATATTCATACAAGGACATAAACTGGTGAATATATGCAGCTTACAAAAGTGACAGAAATGCAATTAAAATCCTAAGACCTTGGAAACTGATATGGAATTTAATAAGATGGATAAAAACCAAGATGCGTGGTGAGGACTGCGTGCTGGGAAAAGCGGCCATGCTGCAATGTGAGGCGCTGAACGGGCGCCACAGAGAAGATTACACAACATCCCAGAGGGGTGGCGAGGGCCGGAGGCACAGCTGAATCCCGGCGGGCGGCGAGAGCCCGCGCGGAGCCGATACCTCGGCGTTCACAGGTAGTGCCCCGGCCGGTGGCGCGGCCCTGGCGCGGTCCGGCAGACGGGGGAACCCCACACACTGCCCGTGCCACGGCACCAGCCGGTGCCTGGCCAGGTGCAACGCTGGATTGTGCAATTCAGCCTGGAGCAGAGGCAAGCACAGCCACGGTGCCCACTCAGGACTGCTGTGCCGAGCTGAGTCGCTCTCTGGCCGCCCAGGGCTGCATCGCCGGTCTAGGCAACAGCACGCCGAGCATGCCGCCCTCTTTGTGGGCCAGAGCACGCAGCAGCCGCTCTGGCACTGCCCCACGCTGCCAGGTTAGCACCCCCGTGACCCCACACACACCAGGATTGCCTGCTCTTAAGGCCAGGTGGCCTGGCCCCAAAGATCATTCCCAACTTCTTGGAGCATGGCCGTGCCTCCCTTGGGGGAACGTACCTACACCCTCAATCCAGCCTACATCGGGGGGCAGGGCCGGCCCCCAAGCCAGCATCACTGCAAGTGTGGCCTTGCCCCTGGCCCTGCCTCCATGGATGGATCTGGGAATTACATCACCAGGAGCTCCTGCAGTTGTCATACCTTGAAGTGGGGCCACTCTTCCCTCAGCACCACCCCTGCCAGAGTTAAAGCAATCCAGAGACACAAGGCATCATCGTCCCCCTGCAGAAAATCATGAGAGCACTCCTGGTTGTGTTGTGTTATTTGGGTCATTCCTGATTTCTCCCCGGTTTGTACTTGCACCCTAAGTTACCTTCCATTCCCCAATGTCAATCCTATGCCCGCTCCACCTATTCCACTGGAAACTCCCTTGTTTATCCTCAAATCCCCTCCCCAGTGCCTTGTCTGTCACTCGGTTCTCTGCCCCCTTCTCTAGAAGCTTCCATGAAGGGCATGGTGTGATTGGTCAAGGATCAGGGATGGCTCCCACTAAGTTTCATGAAAGGTTGTTCTAGTTGTCAATTGTCTCCCAGTTTCCTCTCCCTTGATCCTCTATTGGTGAGTAGTTAAACCCCTCCTTTGGTACCAGCCCTGAATAAAAGACACTGCTCCTCTTGTCTCGGGGCTTTTTGGAGTTGTAACCCCTGAGGCTGGGGGCTCTTCATGGCTCCTAATAAAGCTTTGCACTAATTACCCTCCAAATTCCTTCTCCCTTCCTTCACCTGTGCTGTCTTAGCCGCCCCTGTGCACTCCGGGCGTGGGGCAGTGTCCCCTGCAGTCTGCAGCGTGGCACCTGGCAGGGCAGCACCGCGTGGCTGCTTGGCACACGCTGTGACACACCACAGATGCCTTGCTGCCAACAGCCTTCCGTGACCCTGCCACTGCCACAGCCTCTCGGAGCCTTTCTACATTTCCAAATGCCAATTGTAAGTTTCCAGAGCTTGGGAAGAGCCCTTGCAGGGGGCCCACCAAGCAAAGGGCAGGGGGGAAACTCATGCAGGAGTGTTATACCATGGGGACTGTAGCAAACAAACCTGCCCAAAAAATGGTGCTTGACCACATGGCACACCATCACTCAGTGGCCAAGAGCAGGACACCCTCTCACCAAGCCCCGTGGGAAACCAGCAGCTCCTGAGCGTGGGCACTGAAGAGGCAAACTAAAAAATTTTCCAGCACCAGCCAAAGCAACACCAACACACCAGCTACCCCACATAGCTCAGCAGAGCCCCACAGCCACCCTGCCAATCCCTGCTTCAACTCTACCAAGGTTCTCACCCTCCACAGGACACACCTTCTGCAGCCAGTGAGGACACGGTGATGGCAATGGCTGCTTCAGCTCCTGTGTTCCAGCCCTTCTACATCAATGTTGTGGATGAGGAAGATTACATAGGTTTCCTTGATACGGATCATGCAGATAAGCTACTGAAGGAGTATCAGCAGAGAGAGTGCCTTGATTTGGAGCAGATGATGTCAGAAAGGTGAGAACAGGTCTGCAGTTCATGGTGAAACTGAAGGAATTGTGTGCTTTCCTGTATGCTGGCTGAGAATCTCAATGGCACTCTCACTAAACCTGACTGGTGACAATTGTCTGGAAGCTCCTTTAGGAACCATTGGGGTGCTGTGCAGTGCACCCAGTGCTGCCAAAGCTGCAGTTACTCCAAGGTGCTTTTAGCTCAGCTCTTTCTCAGGGACTGAGCAGTGTTCATGGGCTCCAGGAGGTGCAGTGGGTGGTTAATCCCTGAAACAAGATCTGTGCCACATGGCAGGACTTTAGATCATGACATTCCATGCTTTTTCCTTTACAGACCTAAAGCTTCTCTTGCATTTCTGTTGCATTTTTAGGAGTTTAACTTTTTTAGGGGACTTTGGCTGATGGAAAGACACCTGAAGGTTTAGTAAAGGTTGCCTGAAAAACACTTGTTGAGCATGGTTCCTGAAAATATTTTCTTAGTAAAATATTTAACTAAGGGTTTACTGTGAGGACTTCTGGCCTCTTATGCCTGGATTGGGGACAGCATTGGATTTGTTTGTAGCTAAAGCTGCTGTCAACTGCAGAATCTGCAGAGAAGACGTTTCAGCAGTGGGGTTCCTGTTGAATTTTGTTGATCATAACAAAATTGTAGAACTTTAATTATGCTTGATTCAAAATTGAAAATCATAATAATCATCATAATTTAAGAAGCACAAAAATGTTTGAGAAGTTATTAGAGCAAGAGGGTTTTACTGGAATACAGCAGATATCTGCTGGATTTGAGTCCCATGTGAAAGTTGAAAACACTGTTAGTACTCATCAGAAACCAAAGAACTAGAAGCAAAATGTTCACTTGCAACCTCTAACAGGAATTTTCTCTTAACAGGTACATCTTTTTCAGTGTATTTACTATAATTTAAGGCGAGTTTACAGTCCTCATTGTTTTCTCAGCAGGTGAGACTCACAGCACTGCCCATGTGGCAGGGCACAGTGAGCACTGGCCATGCCCTCAGCCTCAGGAGCTGCACCAAGCACAGCCTGGCAGGGCCCTGGGGCAGAGCTCAGGAGCCACCACAAACCCAGCACAGGCTGCAGACACAGCCAGCACTGCTTGGGGTCACCTGCAGTGCCTGCCACTAGTTTGCCCTGCAAGCAGCCAGGTTAAAGATAAACCTGGCTGGGGTTTATCTCCAGGCACTGTAAATCACACCTGTGCACATACACAGGGTTTGGAGTAAAGTGCACAAGGAGCATTTGGAGTAAAGTGCACAAGCACAGCCACAGCACTCAGCACTAACAGGAGCAAAAGAGATGTGCTGAGCTCATTTGAAGACTGTGGCTCTTGTAAGCCACTGAGCTGTAAAAGAGGTGTGCGCAGGACTGGATCTGGAGAAATGGAGCCCCTCTCCTGTGGAGACAGCCTGAGAGAGCTGGGCTGTTCAGCTGGACAGGAGAAGGCTCTGGGCACTCCTCAGAGCCCCTTGCAGGAGCCCCAGGCAGCCTCCAAGGAAAATGGAGAGGGGCATTGGCCAAGGGCATGTAGCAACAGGACAAGGGGGAATGGAATGGCTTCAAACCAACTGAGGAAGGTTTAAATCAGATGCACGGAAGAGATTTCCCCCTCTGAAGGTGCTGAGGCTCTGGCACCCAGAGCTGCCCAGAGCAGCTCTGGCTGCCCCATCCCTGGCAGTGCCCAAGGCCAGCTTGGACAGGGAGGTGTCCCTGCCCATGGACAGCTGGCATAAGTACAGCTTGGAAGTTTCTTCCAACCCAAACCATTTTGTCATCAGACCAGCTGATTCTTTGAAATGCTCTTTCTGAAAACGGAGAACTCATAATCAGAAATTGCAAAACTGCCTTTCTGGGGCAAGAGCTACTGAGTCAGAGTTAAAACAAAAAGGCAGAGCCTAATACCTGCATAAAACCAACACAACCTCTTAGTTAATGTGAGCAGAAAATCTCTACTCAGCTATTCTGTTCTCTCTTTTTCATATCATCCTTCAGTTATACATGTGAAAATGATTCAAAGTAAATCCTCTGGATTTTCCAGAGGCATTAGATATATAGTTACCACCCAAATACCACACTTTAATATTGCTCCCACTTGACAAACCTGATTTCTTTCTGTTTGTGACTGTATTGCAACACAACTCCAAACATCCCTGAACACACAGAAATGAGTGAGTTGTCTCCTGCATCCTGCAGGAAAAAGCCAGGGATATTCTAGTATTGGTGGTTTTGTCAGGAAAATGCTTTTCGGAGAATAAAAATGACTCCACTTTTACTTTGGTGAAAGTACACCTGCAGGGCTGTGGTTTGGTGCTGGCTAGGCTGTGTTTCCCAGCCGCAGATCTCAGTCCCAAGGGCAGTGAATGTGAGCCAGCAGAGCCGAGGTGCCCCGCAGGTGTGTGCGGGGCAGGCTGAGCAAAGCCTCCCCCGGGGCCGCAGCCGGAGGTGCTGCAGCAGCAGGACAGCGCTCCCGGCAATGCCGGGCCGTTTGCAAAGCGCTTGGAGGCCGCGGTGCCCGGGATTCCGGCACTGCCGTGGCAAAGGAGCGCTGGGGAGGCAGCGGGAGCCCCGCGGGCAGGAGGGCTCCCCGCTCCCGGGCCGGGCCCGGCAGTGCCGGCCTGGCTCGCAGCCCGAGCGCTGCCTCGCCTCAGCCGGGTTTGCCTTGCGTAAGGCGGCCCAGGCCCAGCCTATAAAGGACCGGCCCGCGGGCTGGGGGCCAGTGGCACCATGGCAGCTGCGAGGGACGCGGCGCTGCTGGCCTGGATCCTCTGCCTCGGGGCCGCGGCGCTGGTGGCCGCAGGTAAACACCGGGGATACGGCCCGGGGCAGGCTGCAGGAGAGAGAGACACGTGCAGCTGCCTCCGGGGCCAGCGAGGCAGGATGGGCACAAACCCTGGGCTGAGATGGGCACAAACCCTGGGCAGGGATGGGCACAACCCTGGGCAGGAATGGGCACAAACCCTGGGCTGGGATGGGCACAAACCCTGGGCTGAGATGGGCAATAACCCTGGGCTGCTATGGGCACAGACCCTGGGCTGATATAGACACAAACCCTGGGCAGGGATGGGCACAAACCCTGGGCAGGGATGGGCACAAACCCTTGGCAGGCATTGGCACAACACTGGGCTAGGATGGGCTCAAACCCTTGGCAGGGATGGGCACAAAGCCTGGGCAGGAATGGGCACAAACCCTTGCAGGGATGGGAACAAACCCTGGGCTGATCTGGACACAATCGCTGGGCTGAGCCAGGTACAAACATTGAGCAGAGATGGGCACAGACCCTGGGCTGAGCTGGGCACACAAATTGAGCTGCAGTAATAAAAAATTCATTTCAGTTTTTAATCTGCTTTCAGTCATTTGTTTTACTTGCCTTCTTTACAATAAGAAAAGTCAAATCCATGTCCCAAAATCTTGCCGTCTGAGGCTGAGAAGCCACAGTACCACATCGGTATTTGATGTTAGAACTTTCCCACATGGGGTTAAAATGTTTTTTTATCTAACAACCCAGGGCAAAAAAAATAATAGTAGGATCTCTATGCAACCACTAATGTGTGTTTGGTAAGGCAATAGACATTATATACCTGAAGGAGATGGATATTGATGCCAATAAAAATGAAGGCTGAAATAATGTCAGCTCTACTGATTTAATAAAGATATAATGCAAATTTCTCAGAATACATTTAAAATTTAAAAAATTAAAACTAAAATTTAAATGAAACAAATTTAAATTAATAAGCACCAATAATCAAATTAGTAAAATAAAAGAGTGAAATATAATAGCACATTAAGATAGTGTAGTATTAATGCTGATAAGAGTTTGTGGAAGCTTTATGTACAAAAACTACTTGTCTAAGTGCACTAAAGGTGTACATTTAAGTAGCAAATCTAGCAATTACTTACAACCAGAGCAGTGATGTGATTCTGTGCTGCTGTCCCACAGAACAACCAGAAGCAGAGACCAAATACGGGAGAGTCCGAGGGTACCAATTCCACGTGGACACAGCTGAGAAGACTGTAAATGTCTTTTTGGGACTTCCTTTTGCTAAGCCTCCCGTTGGATCACTGAGGTTTTCTGAACCACAGCCACCTGAGCCATGGGAAGGTGTCAGAGATGCCACTTCCTACCCACCAATGTAAGGCCATGACCAAACCACTGACCCTGTCATGATGTTAAACTCTGGGCACTTCCAGGACTCTGATGTGCTCACAGGGCCATCCATGAAGACAAATTCCTTGGTGCCCCCTCGCTGCACCTGCAGCTGTCCCAGTGGATGCATTTCTAAAGACACTCTGGGAGCTGCTCTCTGTGCCAGCAGCTGCTCTCTGACAGGCATCAGAGAGAGCTGAGATGGAGCAGCACTTACAGACAATGCTCTGCCTCAGGAGCTCTTGGCCATCCCTTACCAATCACCAGAAACCTTTGGAGCAGGGACAGAAAGGAGCTGAGGAAATGTTGGAACACAATGTTAGCGGGAAACTGCTGAGTCAAGTGCTTAAAAGGGCACATAGGAAATGCACAGCAATTCCAATCTACCTTGTAAATGTCTCACTCCCTTGAGTTGTTCCGCTGGCCCTGTTTAGCATCTCAAGTCCAATATCTACCATTGCAAAGTAAAAAGCTATTGGAGACTTCAAATAATTCATTTATATTATCATGTGTATTTCACATGCCAATGTAAAAGTGTGCTGGAGATCGGTTTCTGCTTGGCACTTTGTTGTGGAAGTACAAAAACGTTTCTCTTCACAGCTTGCAGGATTTAGTGAATTCTCTTGCCTGTTACTTTTGCATTCATTCAGGTGTCTACAGGACCCAACACTAGGACAGTTTGCTTCAGATATGGTAACCAACAGAAAAGAGAAGGTTCCTCTGCAAGTGTCTGAGGATTGCTTGTACCTAAATGTCTACACACCTGTTTTGACAGGAGAAAAACAGAAGCTGCCTGTAAGCAAAATCCTTATAACACCTTCAGCAAAATTATCTGACAAAAAACTTCAACCTCTGCCATGAGCAGACATGCAGGGGCACTTTTGCAGTGATGAACAACTTACATGCTTTGTCCCAGCAAATACTAGCTGGAATTAAAGAGACACAAAATCCTATTTTACAAGTAAAATTGTATTGCCATTTAGCTAAGCAGTGCTTGATTTAATCCAAAGGATCAGTCCAAAGTCACAGGGCACTGACACAGTGTAAACATTTAACAAAAGCAGTGCCAGTTTGTGGCCCTGCAGGCCTCAGATTTGAATGATTTCTGCAATTTGTGAAATGTATTCTGAAAGAATAGGAGTGAAATAGCAGACAATGTTGTATCATGGGCTACATCTAGTTTTTCTCACTGGAGGCTCTTACCTGAGCTGGGTTGATCCTGTGTTTCTTTTTCCAGGTCCTAGTATGGATCCATGGAGGTGGATTAGTTATTGGAGCAGCTTCATCATATGATGGCTCAGTATTTGCAGCATTTGACAACGTGGTGGTTGTAACAATTCAGTACAGACTCGGTATTGCTGGATATTTTAGGTAAGTTGGTTGATGTCAGTTTTTCCCAAGTGATTTCCAAAAGGATGTGTGCAAAGCCTTTGTAAAGAGAAGTGCAGAAGACTTGCTTATGCAAAGAAACATTTCTGAACTGCACCTGCAGCACTGGGGACAATTTCCAGTGCCAAGGCAGCTTCCAGGTCTGTTCTTGTGGGGCTGCTGCTCCAATCTCAGGGATGCCCGAGCCATCCATTTGTCAGTCATGGAGGGAAGTTCTGTGTAGACAATGGCAGATGATTTCTCACACCACAGACTGTATTTTCCTCTGCCTCTTGGCTTGCATTGAGCACTTGAACAAATCTGTTCTGTCCCTGCAGCACTGGTGATGAGCATGCCCGAGGTAACTGGGGATATTTAGACCAAGTGGCGGCTCTTCGCTGGATTCAGGAAAATATCATGCATTTTGGAGGAGATCCAGGATCTGTCACTATCTTTGGAGAATCTGCAGGAGGAATCAGTGTTTCTGCTCTTGTAAGTTCCCAGTAATCATGAATTGTAATTACTTGGGGGAAAACCCCTCCATCCATTTTCAGTATTTGCATGGGAAGTCAGCGAGAGAAAAGGGATGGGGTTACAGTGACACATCACCTGGGTCTTTGACAACACAACAAGGCAAAACAACACAGATTTTGAATGATAAAAATGTGTCATTTTCATACTCAAATGTTGTGGTTAAGTAACAGAATGTTATTACTCATCTGTTGAATAATGTTCTCATTAGTTTGGGGTGGTTTTTTCAATGTCAAAAACTGTCAAAGTCTAATCTCATGAGAAAAGTCCTTTAGGAGGAGTTGTGGACTCTTGCCCAATTTCTGTTTGCTTTGACAGCCACTTGTGCAAAGTGATTGAGGTGAATAGTTCTGGCAGCTGGTGCAGCCCTGCAGTTTGTGACCCTGTGATTGTGTAAAATCTTTACTCCAACACGGAGCACATTGGCTGTGACTCTCTCCTTCTCCAGTCGCTCCCACTTTGGTACAGCTCACACAGCCCAGCCAGTACCTGGCATGCACATCCCTGCTTCCCGTGGCCAAAAGCTCTTTCCTGCCCTTCTGCAGCAGAGCCAGCCTGCCTTGGGCACATCCCATCTGTACCTGCCCTGCAGGGTGCTGCTGGGAGGCCCTGGGAGCAAAGGGCAGGGGAGGGAAAGGCCCTGAGCTCCCCATCCCTGCCAGCGCTGCCAAAGCACTTTGCACAGCTGGGCTGTGGCCAGAGGCTGCACAGGGACACTCTTAGCATATGGGCTTTCCAAATGCCCCCAATGGCCCCTGCTGATACTGAAACCCAAAATCCCAGGGGAGAACACACTGCTTGTCATGCTTGTCCTTGCTTTCTCACAGGTCTTATCTCCCCTGGCCAAGGGCTTGTTCCACAAGGCCATTTCAGAGAGTGGCACTGCAGCCCTGGGCTTGTTCACTGACCAGCCTAAGGAGGATGCACAGGTGGGTATTTGTGGTAATTTTAATTCCTTTTTCCAGATATATCTAAACTGTTCAGTTCAAAATATTGAATCATGTGAATTCACATTTCTTGTGAATCAAAGCAGTCATTAAAGGCAGTATTTTTGTGTGTAAATAGTACATGTTTAATGATGTGTTGCTTTTCAAACACCCAAAATACCCCCAATGAGTGAAAAATGTAAAGCCAAGGAATATTGTAACATGTAGTGTCTTCAAAAAAACCTGAACTTATACTTTTTTGCTGGAAAACAGTATCAGACTCTGATTACTCTTCTCTTCCCCTCCTGTTTGATGCCTGTAGTGTGCAAACAAACAAAACTTTATTCAGTTTTTTTTTAAATTTGAGAACTACAGGCTTCCAGCCCTTTCTTTTCTCTTCAAGTGCAAAGAACAATTTCCAGAACCTGGAAGCTGGCACATCAAAGAGACAGCTGTCTCTAATGGCAGCTCTTGCTCCAGCCAAAAAGACATCACCAAGAGTGGTAGAATGTGCTCTCTGTTGCCCTGCAGATGGTTTATTCTCTAACTCCTTTATGTCACCCAGCCTTCTCAGCCCAGCCTGTTATTTACCAGCATTGTCTCAGAATATTTCTGTATCAAGAGAACCTGGAGGCAGAGGTTTTCCCGTCCTGCCCAGCCCATGGTGTGAAGGATTGTGAGGGCTTCCAGTGCCCTCCCTCAGGAGCTGGGACAAACCAGGCTCCAGCATCCTTTGTGCAGGAGCTTTGGCTGCTCCTGCTGCACTTGGTGTCTTGTAGAGCCAGACAGAGGAAATGTGTCCAAAACTGTTTGTTCTCACTGCTTGCAGAAAATTGCTGCTGTCTCTGGCTGTGAAAAATCCAGTTCAGCTGCAATGGTTGAATGCTTGAGAGGAAAAACTGAAGAAGAACTACTACAGATAACACAGAAAATGGAGGTGAAATGATTCTTCTTGCATTTAAATGACAGTGCGGACCTTTTAATCCCAGAGAATACCCTTGGTGGGGTGTAATATTAGGAGAACCTGAAGTGGATGTAAAATATGGCGTTCTTTACATTTTCAGGACATAACAGCACTGCAGATCTGCAGTGAATTCTTGCCTGAAAAGTGCAAACAGGTTCCTGCCCTTCATTCTGCATGCTCTTGGAGCTACCTGTGGCTTGCTGTCATGCTCAGCCAGGGCAAGGAAAAGAAAATGGCACAGATGATTCTGGAGAAGCTGAAAATCAAATCATATATTATGTCCTACCTAAAAATTCTTATCGCATTGCTTATGCACCTTTGAAACTTCAATAGAGAAGTGGTTTTTCCCCACTGTTCCACACATCCATGACCATAATTAACTAAAGAAAGATGTAAAATCAGTATAATGACTTCTGCTTCACAAACATTAGAAATATAATGTTAATCTTCACAGAACCTCCTGCCTAGTGCAGAACAGCTGTTAGAGAGAAAAAGTTTAGATGGCTTGGATAGCATTACTTTTTGTATTTTCATTTGGCTTCTCTTTGGAACTGCAGTTAAAATCTGAACATCTTTAGGAAGTAAAAGGAATGCACTAATGAAGCTTTCTTTTTCCTTTTTCACTTTCTGTTCAGGATATCTTTTTCATCAGTACATGTGTAGATGGTGTATTTTTTCCAAAGAGTCCCAGGGAACTACTTTCTGAAAAATCAATCAATGCTGTCCCATACATCATAGGAGTAAATAACTGTGAATTTGGATGGGGACTTCCTATGGTAAGAGAATTGTAGTGTTGATCTTAAAACATCATTTTATAAATTGAGGCTGTTTTAGTAAGTATCATTCTCTGTATCACACAGCTGATGAAATTTCCGCCTTTTGTGGATGGTCTGGATAAAGATGTTGCACGTCAAATTTTACAGAGCACCATAGCACTAGTCATTAAGGTAAGAGACCAGTTTCAGAATAACCCAGTGCTGCTGCTTGGCTGGTCTGCCTGGTTTTACCCCTGGAGGGACACATTTCTCAGGGAAATGCCATTGTGCTGGACAGCTCCCTGCATTGGGGCAGAAACAGGCACACAGGTGCTGCACTCCTGTAACCTCCAGTCACTGGAAATACTCTCTACATTCCCAGCCTAAATGCCCCTCTGCTTCAAAAGGAGTTCTGTGGGAATCCAGGAGTGATGCAGTACCTAAACAAGGTCGCTTGGACATTGTAGATCCCCCCAGGTCATGCAAGACACGCAGAGCAGCAGCAGGTCTGGCAGGAGACCTATGGACACAACCTCCTAAAGCAGTAGCTGGGCACTGAAAGGAAAGCCCGAGAGGTTTGGTGTGCACTGACACCTTCCTTCAGGTTTCTTGAGGTTTTGCTTCCCTGTAATTTACAAATCTCTTGGCTTTGTGGTGCCTTTGTGCTCTCCTGAAGCTACTCCATAGAAAAGTAAAGATTATGAGGTAAGAATTAAGGACTCTAGAAGCAGGGCCAGTACCTGCAAGGATCATTCAATGAAACAAAGATTCACCATGAACTTGGAAATGCAGAGCCCAGGCTTGTTCTGAACAGGAGAAATTATGGTCATCGACAACAATCAATGGATTTGATGAAATGCAGCAGGATTTCTGTGCTCTTGTGAAGGTGTTTGCACAGAAGAGAGAACAGTCAGCATCACTGACTGCTGCTTATCTAAAGGTGGTTGATCCTTTGATCTTGCATCCCTCTTGTCCCCAAGATCACCTGTATCCACAGCTGTGTAACTCCACTCTGAGCTCTGAGCCACACTCTGACACAGCTGGGGATTTTCTCTGAAAGCTCTTGGTGAGGATTAGCCAGGGATGTGCAGAGGCCACACTCACCCACTCCTGTTGCTCCTTACAATAGTCATCATCATTATAATACTTTTCATTGCTGTTTCAGGGCCTTACATCTGAAGTTGTTGACAGAGTGTACAAGGAGTACATGGGGGATGCAGAAAGCCCTGCCCAGGTCAGAGATGGCCTCCTGGATGCATTGGGAGATGTCTACTTTGTCATCTCATCTGTGCAAGTGGCCAGATCCCACAGAGGTACCCAGCAGCTTCAGAACAGCTGTACAGTTCTGTCTGGGGGTGGTGTGGACAGTGTGCAGCACTTTTCACTATGCAGAGACAGTGGAGATAGTTTGGTTTCATTTAACCAAAACAGGTATTCATGAAAGTTTATCATGTCTGGAGCAGTATTTTCAGCTCTCAAACCAGCACTTTTCTGTCTCCTCTAGATGCTGGCAACCCAGTCTTCTTTTATGAATTCCAACATCGGCCGAGTTCCGTGGAAGGTTTGGTACCAGAGTTTGTAAAAGCAGATCATGGAGCTGAGATTGCCTTTGTCTTTGGAAAGCCATTCTTAGCTGGTGATGTACCCATATTTCCTCCATCTTCCTTTTAGACCCTCATTACTTCTCATTTCAATTACTGCAGGGCTTGTGAATAGAATTTCTCTCTTTATGAGCATTATAGACATTATACTTATTATTAGCATACCATATATATGTTATAAGTATTATTATGAGCATAAACATCTTCTGTCTTCAGTAGCAGATACTTTGCATTACATCCTTCATCTGCAGGTCTCTCCTAGAAAAACCTCCAACACCTCAGTGCAAACAGGAGAAGTGTTCAAATGATACAGATACTCATTAGTTATATTCTAATGTGGCCCTTCCATCTCTCCCTTTGCAGGAGGTGCTACAAAAGAAGAAAATGAACTTAGCAGAACTGTGATGAGATACTGGACCAACTTTGCTAAAAATGGGTGAGAATCACAGTGCTAATTACAGCTCAAGTTCAGTCTGTGCTGCCCAGACCATACTTACCAGCCTGACGCAGTACTTAAATGGTGCTTCCTGAAATTTGACAGAATATAGGAGAAATATTGAAGCAATTTCTCTTCTTAATGTTCTTTTCTAAAAAAACAGCAAAATTGAGGAAGAAAAAATCTAAGGGCAGTTACTCCATCTGCAATGGAGTTTTAGATCTAAAAGTAATGGCAACTTTTACACTTCTGCTGTTCTACTGATGAGCATTTTCATAAAATACTGTTCATTTATTCAGGTACCAGAATCACATCAGCTGGGCTCAGCTCTTGGTTTTCTGAAATGCTCTGAACCTGAGTAGTCAGACAACAATGGATTGGCAAATGGAGAGCTAACTTTTCCTTCTGTTATTTCCAGAAATCCCAACGGGGAGGGCTTGGTCCATTGGCCTCAGTATGACCTGGAGGAAAAATACCTGGGAATAGACCTGGAGCAAAAGGCAGCAGAGAAACTGAAAGAACACAGAATGGAGTTTTGGGCACAGCTCCTGAAACAAAGTCAGACTGAAAGGAGAAAACACACAGATTTATAAGATCTGTGGAGGGCAGTTTGCTTTTAAAACCCAAAAGAAAGTCAAACAAAATGAGTTTGTGAGCATACAGAGTAATAATCACCTTCTAACTCACTGTTGTGTAATCTGCTGTCCTAATCACAGTGAAGGGAGAGCAACAAGGGGCATTCAGAATGTTTGTCAGTCTGAAAATCACTATTTAATGAAGCAACCAGAAAAAACCCCCACAATCTATCCGGGTCCAGACAGACCATGGTACCTACTGAGTGCATATAAAAACTGAATACTGAGGTGGGAATGGGCACATGAACTGAAATCTGTAAGAAAATATATATATAGAATATACTGTAAATGTCAGACGATTTTATATGCTTATTCCCTTCTTCTTTCAGAAGGGCATGGTCAGTTGTCCTTCCTAGAGACTCTTTCTGCTTTCTGTAACTGGAAATAGCTTGTAGGCAGCAGAGCATCCATCAACCTACGTCTGTGAGGTGAGCTTGACATCTCACAAAAGAAGACACAAAATCTCTACCTGTTCTATTGCTGTCTGAATTGTTCTAAATAAATGGTGCTTTGATTTTTTGGAGCTTCCTTTTCTTTCACTTAACTGATGGAGGCTCATTCCGAGAGGTCAAAGCACACATGAGAAGCCAGAAACGTGCCCAGGTTCTTTCTTCCACCCAAATGGTGTCAAGTATGAATCTTTGCAGGTGTCTGTGCAGGACCTGAGGCTTAAGGCTCTTCCACAGCCTCTTTGGGCTGTGACTGTGTGTCCTTCACCCCTTCCTGGCAAATGCCCACTGCAGGGGCTGCAGGAGGACGCAGTGCTGGCAGGACAGACGCCCACAGAGGCAGAGGGGGAGCAAAGGCTGGTGGTGCTCCCTGCACCTTGTTGGCTCAGAGCACCAGAGAGATCTGCTGACATGCAGAGTGTGCACCCCCTGCTCCCCCAGCTGGGGAAGGGCTCAGGGCACACCGGGAGGGAAGTGGCTTTTTTGCCAACTTACATGGCAAGCAGGACACAAAGGGACAATGTAGGAATGCAGGAAGCCAGGAGAGCTCTCCTCATGGCCACAAACAAACAAACAGCCCTACTCCAACTCCCATTGCACTGGTGCCCAGCTCCCACATCCCACAGCACCTGGGGGCTCTCACAGGGACAGCCCAAGCTCCTGCTGCAGCTGGTGACCCTTTGTAGGTGTCTTCTTCTTCCTCCTCTCCCCTGGCTTCACTTGCTTTTGCACACCTGTGGATCTCAAGCAGTGTCATCTGCACTACTTGTGTAGCAGATAGGGCCTGGCGTTCGGAAGATCTCGTGATGTTACAGGAAGACAGGGCCCCTGCCCCCTTAGATAAGAAAATTAACATAGGAATGTAGTCCCCTGAACCAGTTTTCAGTAACTTTCCACTTGCCCAAGTAACTCTCCATTGCCTACTAACCATAGATGGTAAAGACAGACTGACGTAGAAGCCCCCTAGACTATAAAACCCCACGGGAAGAGAGAATAAAGGCCTTTGATCCTCCACCATATTGGTGTCCGCGTGTTTCTTAGGCCCGAGTGACCCTGGGGAAGGGGGTCGCCGTGCTGTTTCCCGTAACCAGGCCGCCTGCCTTGTATCAGAAGGCAACATCTGGTGCCGAAAACCCGGGAAGCCGATCAGCGCCCGGGGAACGGGAATTCGCCTGGACAGGAAGCAGCGGCTGCCAGCGGCGGGTTCCGACTGCAGCGTGGGGGACGCCCCTGGTCCAGCAAGGAACATGGAATCCTATGCAAAGGTCGTATCAGATATGCATGCGCAGTTTGGGATAGAATGTAAAATTAAGGATTTATCTCTCGCATTGCCGAGACTGGTTAAGCTTGGGGCTATAGAAAGCCCCACGGATATCCTCCATCCGGAGGTTTGGGACGATTGCACAAAGGTCCTGGCCGAAGACACTATGTTGTCCGGCTCAGGGAAAGCCCTAAAATCCTGGGGCAAAGTTCTCCAGGCTTTACAGAAAGCTTGACAAGAGCAGGAAGCCTGGAAAGCCGCACAAACCTGCTTGCTAGCCCCTCCACAGCCCGGGGTAGGTGCGGCGACACAGACTGCGGAGATTCTTGACCCGGGCGGTCTCGCGGGGGGGGCGCGGCCAGTGGAAACCCCCCAGAGAGCGGGCTCGCCATCGGGGGGGGAAGGACACGCACGGGCATTCTGGTGGGGGTTGGCGGAGGAGGCGCGGAATGCGGCCGACCCCGCCGGGAGTGGCGCCAGGAGCGGCAGGGACTCCCCGCCGCCGTATGGGTTTGAAGATGGCGCCGAAGCATATGGTGAGGGCGGAAGTAAGGAGACGGGAGGCGGAAATGCAGTCAGTGCGCTCCAGAACGCACGCGCGGGAGAGCGGGGAGAAGGGGCGGCCCTCGCAGTACGGCGTAAGACCAATAAGAGCGCTCTATTCAAATTAAGTCCTTATAGGGCAAGAACCTCCCCCAGCAGGAGGCGGGGGGACCCCAGGGGGAGGGAACGGCCCGACCCCCGCAGGAGGGGGCGGGGTCGGAGCCCGGGAAAAAGGCAGAGCAGCCCGGAAGTGCGGACTCACTCTGCTTCCGGCTCTGACCCTGACTTGGTCTGGGACGAGGGGGAGCCAGGGAGTTCGGATTCAGAGAGTTCGGATTCCGATTCTAGCTTTAACAGAGGGAGATCAGCGGCATACAAGGTTTCTAGTCGCAGGGCTCCCACATGGGTGAAGGGGTCATTAGAGAAAGACCGGACTCCGCTTACGGATTGGCGGAAAATAAAGATGTTTTGCGCGGAGTGGACCCCGTCTGCTAACCTGGTGCTCCCGGTCCGCGTGAGGGGAACAGGCGATAACCAACAGAGGACTTACTCCCCTGTAAACCCAAAGGAAATCCAGGCAATAATCAAAGCGATTGCAGACCAGGGAATTAATTCTGCCATGGCTACCACACTCATTGATGGCGTTTTCGGAGGGGATGATATGTTGCCTTTTGATATTAAACAGACGTGTAGGATGATTTTTGATGGCGCGGGGATGATAGTTTTTAAACAGGAGTGGGAAGATCAATGCACAAAAGAGCTGGCCCAAGTGACAGGACCTAACCATCCACTGCATGGCTCCAGCATACAAAGACTCATGGGCAGAGACCCGACTATGATCACCCCCCAGGCGCAGGCTGAGGGCTTGCGGGCTCATGAGGTTTTGACAACCACCCGTGCTGCCCGAGAAGCTATCCGAGCAGCGGCTAAAGTAGTAGCCAGTCCATCCCCATGGTCAACCATCAAACAGAGTGAGAGCGAGAGCTTCACTCAGTTTGTGGACAGACTTCAGGCAGCATTGGACTCCTCCTCGTTGCCATCGGAGGCTAAGGGTCCCGTGCTGGCAGACTGCCTGCGCCAGCAGTGTAACTCAGCCACCAAGGACATTTTAAGGTCACTGCCACCCGAGTCTAATACAGCAACCATGATCAGGCACGTTGCAAAGGAAGAGCATCTGGCTCCCATCCAAGCAGCAGTTCACACTGCAATAACCAGTGTGATGGCATGCCTTGAGTGTGGCCAGGCAGGCCACCTGGCAGTAAACTGCGCCCAGCCAAGGGGCCTATCAGCAACAGCTCCACCACACCAAGGGGAATATTGTGGGCACTGGGGCTGCGAAACCATTGTTACAGATGCCAGACCGTCGGGGCCTGGGTGGGTCACCTGGGTACCCAGTGGCTGCAAAAACACCCGTCTTCCTCCAGGGAAGTTTTTAACAGTCTTGCAGCCACATCACCCCAGTTGGGCCATAGGCCGAACGTGGACAGTTGTCCTTCAAGGGTCAAAAGAGAGAGTAAATGTGCGAATTATCAGGCTCCAACCGTCGGTGCCCCGAGCGGTCGGACCAAACAAAGTGATTAAAAGCGTGCCGAAAGGGAAAAACGCAACCTACCCTAAAACCCTACCCATTAGAGTTAGCAATGTCCCAACCGACCATGCGGAAGCCTTTCAGACAGACCGCACAGCCAGGTCGGACTCAGACCCAATCCTTCGTATGTTAGAAGCTACCTTTATATCCCTGAATGAATCCAACCCTAACCTAACCAAATCCTGCTGGCTTTGCTATGATGTCAAACCTCCCTTTTATGAAGGAATCGCTTTAAACACTCCCTTCAGTTACTCCACAGCTGCTGCCCCTCACCAGTGCAGATGGGAAACCCCTCGCAAAGGGATCACCCTGAGCCAGGTCACAGGCCAGGGCAGATGCTTTGGCAATGCAACCCTAGCTAGGCGGAGAGGCAACGTCTGCACCAAAGTTGTCAAGCCTAACAGGAAAAACAATAAGTGGGTAGTCCCATCCGCACCTGGGATGTGGGTTTGCCAGCGATCTGGAGTGAGCCCCTGTGTGTCCCTTGCCAAATTTGATGACTCTAACGACTTTTGTGTCCAAGTTCTGATTGTTCCTAGGGTCCTGTACCACTCAGACGAAGAGGTGTACCACCTTTTTGAGGAACCCAGCCGGCTCCACAAAAGAGAAATACTAACAGGTGTAACTATCGCAATGCTGCTCGGGCTAGGAGCAGCAGGAACGGCAACGGGTGTCTCAGCCCTAGCGACAGAGCACCAAGGACTGTCCCAGCTGCAAATGACAATCGATGAGGACCTGCAAAGGATCGAGAAATCCATCTCCTTCCTGGAGAAGCCGGTCTCCTCTCTCTCGGAAGTGGTCTTGCAGAACAGGCGAGGTCTGGATCTCCTGTTCATGCAGCAAGGGGGCCTGTGTGCTGCCTTGAGAGAGGAGTGCTGCTTCTATGCAGACCACACAGGAGTCGTAAGAGACTCTATGGCAGAACTCCGAAACAGACTGGCTCAGAGGCAGAAGGACAGGGAAGCCCAACAGGGCTGGTTCGAGTCCTGGTTCAATCAATCACCATGGCTAACCACTCTGATTTCTACCCTAATAGGTCCATTGGCATTGCTGCTTCTAGCGGTTACCTTCGGACCATGCCTGCTGAACAAGCTGGTCTCATTTGTTCAGACCCGCCTGGAACGGGCCAACATCCTGTTCATTGGCCGGAGAATCCAACCAGGGAACACTGCCAGCCACAAGTCCTAACCTTGACTGGCGAAAACTTACTCAGATGTACCAAACCCCCTTTTCCTTATTGAACTGCAACATTATACCTCATTTCAGTATATGACTACCTCACTCATTTGTGAAAAAGGGGGGGGAGGTGTAGCAGATAGGGCCTGGCATTCGGAAGATCTCGTGATGTTACAGGAAGACAGGGCCCCTGCCCCCTTAGATAAGAAAATTAACATAGGAATGTAGTCCCCTGAACCAGTTTTCAGTAACTTTCCACTTGCCCAAGTAACTCTCCATTGCCTACTAACCATAGATGGTAAAGACAGACCCCCACCTGATGTAGAAGCCCCCTAGACTATAAAACCCCACGGGAAGAGAGAATAAAGGCCTTTGATCCTCCACCATATTGGTGTCCACGTGTTTCTTAGGCCCGAGTGACCCTGGGGAAGAGGGTCGCCGTGCTGCTTCCTGAAACCAGGCCGCCCACCTTGTATCAGAAGGCAACAACTTGGCCTCCCCTTTTCTGCATTTTCCATAACTTGTGAAAAACTCCAGTTGTGGCAATCAGTAACAGCTAATTGCAGCAACCATGCTGCCAGTTGTGTCACACATTTCTTACCCCTTCCCTTGTTTTGCTCTGGCACAGCCTTTATGTCCATTAGTGGTGTATTTGTTGAATCAATGTGTCTGTCTCTTCACATTCACAAAAATCATTATCCTAACAAGACAGAAGGAATCCCGTGTCTTTGGGAGTGCAGAACCATCAGTACAACTCCTGGGTAGAAGGGAGGCACACATTAGGCACACATGATTACAAAGAAGTTTCTGACTGCGTGAGAGGAAGTGTTCTGTCCATCTGTGTTGGAGAATTTTGCTCAGACATGGCTTGAAGGAAAAAAGGCCATGAAAATATACAGCTGATGGAAAAGTAAAAGGCAGCTGTACGCAGCAAATTCTCAAGCCTGTTCCTGTAAACAACAAATTTCTCAGGCACGTTTCTGTAAACAGCAAGAGTTCTCAGGCTTGTCTTCAATAACAAGTAAATATCTTGTCCTTGGATAAGTATGGGAAAGCAAAAGGGACAAACATGGAGGCCTTGAGAACCGTTCATAACAGGATGAGAAAAACAAGTCTTAGTCTCAATAACAAACCACAGGTATTGAAAACAAAAGGAGGGGTTGGTGTGTAATCTGTAACCAATAATGAGCTCGGGTTTTGCAATATGTATGAACTCAATTAACATGGTTATAAAATGTGCATGTTGGATCAATAAATTGGAGTTCGATGCTGTTCAAAGGATAGGTCATCTCCCTTTGCTTTCTACAAATGGTGACCCCGACATGATGCGGCAACGCACCACGAAGGAGCGAAGACACGAGTCAGGTCCGAGCAGCCGGGACGGCAGTAAACACAACAAAAGAAAAAGGGATAAAAAAGAAGCTGAGACGCATCGTGCCTTGGGTGTCGTACAGGCGAGCCCGACTGATACGTGCTGCACGGACCTTGAAGAGGCTGCAATCAGCGCTGACGATTTTAGGTATGGAAAGGCATACCTTTACTGCCTTTTTACAAAAAAGGCAGGTTAAGGGGATAGATTTGCAGAAGGATTTACCAGGACTTTTGTCTTTTGGGTATGATAAGGGAGTTTTTATTAACCCCCATACTGTTCACGAATTAACAGAGTGGCGTAAATTATGGGAGGCTACTTTAGATGGTGATAAAACTGCCAAGAAGTTAGGTAAATTATGGTGGGTCGTTCACAATGAATTACTGCTGTTTCAGGCCGAGAAAGAGGCTGCCCAGCAGGCTAACGCCGCTCTCATGGGTGTAATAAAGGATACGATCCGGTCAGGGGATTACCATTAGCCCCTGCAATGAGGACGGTTTTATTACCTGCTTCGCCGCCCTCTTCAGCAAGCCAAGCTACACAGAGCACTTCTGAGGCTCCCGCACACCCTGAACAACAGCAGCCATGGCCAAGACCCCCCGATCAGCTCCCGAAAATCAATGAGCCGATCCCTGGGGTGGAAAACGACCTAGCTGGGGCTATTGTAAGGGAACGGATGTTGGCCTGGGCTGCGCTTGCCAAAGACGCTATGAATAAGGGGGAGGGGGAGCTTATCAGCGCTGTTACCCAGCTTGCTTGTCCTGTTGTATCCACGGCGCAGGAGGGAGGGGGCATGCAGGCTACTATTACAGCTCTTAATTGGGAATTGCTGTCTCAACTGAGGTCTACTGTTAGCCAGTTTGGAGTGAAAAGTGAGCCAGCCAAACAGATGTTAGATTATATTTTTGATGCTAGTCTTCTTCTTCTGGAGAATGACTGTCATGAGATAGCTAAATTGATCTTTACTCAGCCTCAGCAATTGTTATTCAATGCTCATTGGCAAGGGCTCATAAATGAATGCGTAGCACAATTAGGGCTAGGGACCTCTCAGAATCAGGTGTTAGCTGCTCTTGCACCTCTTCAAGCGTCAGCTGCACTGGCACCAGCAAATAGAGGAGGCCGCATGAAATGTTACCGCTGTGGAGGCATGTGTCACAGGCGCCAGGAATGCCAGGCTGCAGGACTCTGGTGCCGGAGATGCCGATCAGACACTCATAATACGGGCGCTTGCAGACGGAAATCGGGAAACTTCCCCAGGAGCACGAACCGCAGTGACCAGGTACCAACAGAAGTCGCTGCAGCATCAGCACCCTCTCCTGTCTCCAACCTGACACCACAGGGAGCTGCCGCGGGGGAAGCACAGCCGCCACAGGGGAGTGACCCGCGCCGCCATGGCTGCAGCGCAGACGGAGCACGCACCGCACCCAGCGTGGGAGGGTCGCCCGCTCCCACACAAGTGGCGCGGGACCAGAGCGCTTTTCCAGTGCCAGCATTTCTCCCTCTGCCCCGCAGCCGGCAAAAAGCTTCAGTTTTAGACCTAACAGCCGTAATAAATGTGACTCTTGTCAACAAAAAGGAAAGATCCCTACTGCAATTAAGAAACCAGTGATAATAAACAAGTGACACCAAGGAGCTTTACTATCAAGACGTTCCTTGCCTAAGTTAAAAGGACTTTTTGTTCTTCCTGGCAGAGACTGTGAAAGAGAAATCAGCGTAATTGAATGCGTGGGTCAAATTTTGGCCGATATGGCTTAGCATCCGTTATGCTGTCAGAATCACCTGCATTAACATCGCTCGGTCAGTGGAACATCAAACTCTGAAATTGTATTTTGAAAAATTTAAAAATGTTAAAGATGTGTTGAAGCAATTGTTTGGGTGAGATGTAGTGAGTGTGCTTTTTATGTTTTTTGAGATTTGCTTGGATGTGATAGATATAAAGGCAAGCACTGAATTCAAAAGAATTTTTCCACAGGTATACCTTAAACAAACTCCTTATGTTTAAGTGCATTCAAGTATAAAAATGCTGCAGCAAACACGTGAAAAAAGTTGTTTTAGCTTAGTATTTTAGAATCAGGCCTGAAAGTAAGTTATAGTAAATGCTATATTTTATTTTTATAGTAAGTTTTATCCCTTGCTAAGTAGTTTAAGTTAAATTATCTATTAAGTGCCGTCAAATGTTAAATACTGTTACGGTTAAGTTTAAGTCCTGTTAGGTTTAAGTGCTGTTCAGTTTAATTTCTGTTAAGTTTAAGTGTTATTAAGTTTAAGTGAAGTTAGATTCTGTTAAGATTAAATTATATTAGGTTTAAGTTATGTAGGATTTAAAGTCAGTTAAGTTCTCTTAAAGTTGAGTTCTGTTAAATTTAAGTGATTTTACATGTAAGTTCTGTTGATTTGAAAATCTGTTAAGTTTAAGTTCTATTAAGGTTAAGTTTTGTTAAATTAAGGTCTGTTAAACTTAAGTTCTGTTGAGTTTAATTTCTGTTAAGTTTAAGTGATGTTAAGTTCTGTTAAGTTTAAATATTTTAAGTGCTTTAAGTTTAAGTGCTGTAAAGTTTGAGTGATGTTAGATAGATTTATGCTACATGTTTATTTTATGATGCGCATTTGTTGGGACTGTTTGTTTTGCTTGGCGTCATTGATGTGGACCATATGGTGATGGCATATACCCCTTTTTCTTCCACTTCAAATCAATAAGGGAATTCCTCAGCTGATGCCATTTGAGCCAAATGACTAAGGGATTACAGACTGTAAGAGGAGAAGAGAGGGGGGAAATGGTTTTGAATCCACCAAAGGACTTACCTTACTGACTTTGAACATTTCTGAGAGACCCAAGAAAAGGGTGGAAGTGGAATTTCAAGGACAGAAAGGATCATTTTCAGGCTTGCCGTTTCCCTCCTCTCCAGGTTCGCATGAATGAAAACAGCTAACAGCCTTCTTTTCTTAGTCCAATTACCACCTACCGTGCAATGCCTGATAAGGCAGGACATTATGGCTCAGTTGGGGGTGGTTTTAGCCCTTTGGGGTAAAAGCCATTGCTTGGACCAAGGCTGGGGAACCTTATAGAGATACTAGGTGTGCTTTTAAATGCTTTTGCTGATTTTGCTTTGTATTTTTGGTTGTATCCAAAATATGGTCAGTAGAATGATGGAGAAACTCTGGCAGACTAACCTCCTTGTGCAAAAAGGAAAAACAAGGAATTTGTTGGAGAATTTTGCTCAGACATGGCTTGAAGGAAAAAAGACCATGAAAATATACAGCTGATGGAAAAGTAAAAGGCAGCTGTACGCAGCAAATTCTCAAGCCTGTTCCTGTAAACAACAAGTTTCTCAGGCACGTTTCTGTAAACAGCAAGAGTTCTCAGGCTTGTCTTCAATAACAAGTAAATATCTTGTCCTTGGATAAGTAGGGGAAAGCAAAAGTGACAAACATGGAGGCCTTGGGAACCGTTCATAACAGGATGAGAAAACCAAGTCTTAGTCTCAATAACAAACCACAGGTATTGAAAACAAAAGGAGGGGTTGGAGTGTAATCTGTAACCAATAATGAGCTCGGGTTTTGCAATATGTATGAACTCAATTAACATGGTTATAAAATGTGCATGTTGCATCAATAAATCAAAGTTCGATGCTGATCAAAGGATGGGTCGTCTCCCTTCGCTTTCTACACATCTGTGGATTTTAAACCCCAAATATAAAGACTGGTACACACAGTCAAACAGCTGAGAAAGGAATAACACCACGGCCACAGTGAATAGGCCACAGTTAAGCAGCCAATCCTTACCTTATGTCCCAAACCTCATTTTATGTCATAGCTTTAGTATTCATGGTCACTTGGTTCACATTCCCAGCTGCACCAATACTTGAAGAAATTCTCAGCAGTATATTTACTGATACCATTCAGCAAGAATTACAGAACTGCTGCTGTTCTGTTTTTCACATTCTGTCAAAAAAAGCCTTAATCTTTTTTTCTAAGTTTATTATATATCCATAAATACTATATTTGCCTTTCCATGGCAGTCACTATGTTTGTTCTGTGCCAGTCCTGCTTCTCAGATCATCTTGTTGCTGAGTGTGAAATACGCAAATATTTTTGCGATAGTATGTTCTTTGCTGTCTGATCTTTGTAACTTGCAAACCTGATCAACAAGGAGGGAGATTTAATCTGTGAAAGAGAGCAGCCAACAAGCTCTAAGTGATGTGCAGCTGTTAGAAGCACAAATTCCTGGTCAGCAGCACTGCCTTGTTAAGGTTTGGGGCTGGACATGCTCCGTTGATCTCAGCCCCATGAGAAGTTAACAGAGCTGTTTGTGCCTCCCTTGAGCTGCTTGGGAAAAAGGAAGCTGTGAGCAGGTGGAGTGTGCTCCCAGCTCCAGCAGCTCTGTGGCATTGGAGTCCCTGGGTTTACAGACAGGGACCTTCACTGATCACCTTCCCTCTTGGGCTGCAGGCACCTCACTGCTCAGGAGCTGGGCTCTGTGAGACTCAGACCCATGAGCTGTCTAGACCTGGGAGTTTTGGACTCCCTGAATAAGAAGGCTGCAAACAATAAAGCACAGAGTTTGTCACATGCAGCTCTGGGGCTGTGTCATCCCTGTCTCACCTCCGACCCCACGGCACACGTGGATTCCGACGTAGTTGTGGTGACCCCGACGTGACACGACTCAGCCAGCTCCTGTGTCTACAATGGGAGCAGGCAGGCTGGTGTGCGGGCAGAGCCACCCGACAGACCCGCGGGGAAGATGAAGAAAGAATCAAAAGGTGAGTGCAGAGAGTGGCCAGGCCAGCCAATAACCAGATATAACAAGAGGTGAGTGTGAAGATCCAGCCAGTTTATACAGTGGGCAGGTCTGTTTTGTGGCAAAAAGCTTCTAAGAATCTGGAATTCTTATTATATACCCCGTTTAAATTGAGAAAATTCCACCGGACAACATGGGAGTATTTGTCTCCATGGAAGAACATCCAGCAATGCAGGTATGGACCCATTTTCTAAAGAAATTACTTTGAAAAAGAGAATTTATTAGATTGGATAATATGAACTAAAAATCAGAGATTAGAACCTACCAAAGAGAATGCATCAAATATTCATACAAGGACATAAACTGGTGAATATATGCAGCAACAGAAAAAAGCGACAGAAATGCAATTAAAATCCTAAGACCTTGGAAACTGATATGGAATTTAATAAGATGGATAAAAACCAAGATGCGTGGGGAGGACTGGATGCTGGGAAAAGCGGCCACGCCGCACCGTGAGGTGCTGAACGGGCGCCACAGGGAAGATTACTACAGGGGCCTGAGTAAATATATGTATGGCAGTGTAAATATATGTATGGCAGTAAAAGATCTCTGTATTGTATAAGTGACCCTGCCCTGATTCTAGTTATTGTAAATGGGCTGTGATGTCCTTGATTGGGCAGCAGCTGTAGCCCGTGGATGTAGCTTGGATAAAAGGGGGTTGGCCATTCAGGGAGAGCTGGAGAGGAGCCCTGACTGAGAAGCAAGAACAACACTGCTGTGAAGTGCTGCTGTGAGAAAACTATCCAGAAGGTATGAATTCTAGAAATATGATAAAGTACAATATGATTACAACACCTGGTGACCCCGATGTGATAGAATATGCAGCCCTGAGAACATCTAGGCAAATGTATGTATTTATTGGAATATGAATCCCAATATTACCAGTTAGATTGTGCCTGGGCCAGTCTGACCCTTGCTGCCAGGCCAAATGCAGCAACTGTGGTGTATCACCCCAGAGACACCTTTAGCTTGCTGGTGGTTGCAGCCGGGCACTAAACAAGTCCAGGCTTGTTAGGAACTCCATTTACCTCAGGAGGAAAGCTTCAGGCGATGGTGAAGAGAAAAAGGAGAGGATTCTCCTAGAGGTTACCTTCCATTCCCCAATGTCAATGCTATCCCCGCTCTGCCCATTCCACTGGAAACTCCCTTGTTTATCCTCAAATCTCCTCCCCAGTGCCTTGTCTGTCACTCGGTTCTCTGCCCCCTTCTCTAGAAGCTTCCATGAAGGGCATTGAGTGATTAGTCAAGGATCAGGGATGGCTCCCACCAAGTTTCATGAAAGGTTGTTCTAGTTGTCAATTGTCTCCCAGTTTCCTCTCCCTTGATCCTCTATTGGTGAGTAGTTAAACCCCTCCTTTGGTACCAGCCCTGAATAAAAGATACTGCTCCTCTTGTCTCGGGGCTTTTTGGAGTTGTAACCCCTGAGGCTGGGGGCTCTTCATGGCTCCTAATAAAGCTTTGCACTAATTACCCTCCAAATTCCTTCTCCCTTCCTTCACCTGTGCTGTCTTAGCCGCTCCTGTGCACCCCGAGCGCGGGGCAGTGTCCCCTGCAGTCTGCAGCGTGGCACCTGGCAGGGCAGCACCGCGTGGCTGCTTGGCACACGCTGTGACACACCACAGATGCCTTGCTGCCAACAGCCTTCTGTGACCCTGCCACTGCCAACAGCCTCTCAGAGCCTTTCTACGTTTCCAAATGCCAATTGTAAGTTTCCAGAGCGTGGGAAGAGCCCTTGCAGGGGGCCCACCAAGCAAAGGGCAGGGGGAAAATCATGCAGGACGTAGCAAACAAACCTGCCCAAAAAATGGTGCTTGACCACATGGCACACCATCACTCAGTGGCCAAGAGCAGGACACCCTCTCACCAAGCCCAGTGGGAAACCAGCAGCTCCTGAGCATGGGCACTGAAGAGGCAAACTAAAAAATTTACCAGCACCAGCCAAAGCAACACCAACACACCAGCTACCCCACATAGCTCAGCAGAGCCCCACAGCCACCCTGCCTTCCCCTGCTTCAACTCTACCAAGGTTCTCACACTTCACAGGACACACCTTCTGCAGCCAGTGAGGACATGGTGATGGCAATGGCTGCTTCAGCTCCTGTGTTCCAGCCCTTCTACATCAATGTTGTGGATGAGGAAGATTACATAGGTTTCCTTGATACGGATCATGCAGATAAGCTACTGAAGGAGTATCAGCAGAGAGAGTGCCTTGATTTGGAGCAGATGATGTCAGAAAGGTGAGAACAGGTCTGCAGTTCATGGTGAAACTGAAGGAATTGTGTGCTTTCCTGTATGCTGGCTGAGAATCTCAATGGCACTCTCACTAAACCTGACTGGTGACAATTGTCTGGAAGCTCCTTTAGGAACCATTGGGGTGCTGTGCAGTGCACCCAGTGCTGCCAAAGCTGCAGTTACTCCAAGGTGCTTTTAGCTCAGCTCTTTCTCAGGGACTGAGCAGTGTTCATGGGCTCCAGGAGGTGCAGTGGGTGGTTAATCCCTGAAACAAGATCTGTGCCACATGGCAGGACTTTAGATCATGACATTCCATGCTTTTTCCTTTACAGGCCTAAAGCTTTTCTTGCATTTCAGTTGCATTTTTAGGAGTTTATTTTTTTTTTAGGGATTTTGGCTGATGGAAAGACACCTGTAGGTTTAGTAAATGTTGCCTGAAAAACACTTGTTGAGCATGGTTCCTGAAAATATTTTCTTAGTATAGTATTTAACTAAGGGATTACTGTGAGGACTTCTGGCCTCTTGTGCCTGGATTGGGGACAGCATTGGATTTGTTTGTAGCTAAAGCTGCTGTCAACTGCAGAATCTGCAGAGAAGACGTTTCAGCAGTGGGGGTCCTGTTGATTTTTGTTGACCGTAACAAAATTGTAGAACTTTAATTATGCTTGATTCAAAATTGAAAAAAATAACATCATAATTTAAGAAGCACAAAAATGTTTGAGAAGTTATTAGAGGAAGAGAGTTTTACTGGAATACAGCAGATATCTGGTGGATTTGTGTCCCATGTGAAAGTTGAAAACACTGTTAGTACTCATCAGAAACCAAAGAACTAGAAGCAAAATGTTCACTTGCAACATCTAACAGGAATTTTCTCTTAACAGGTACATCTTTTTCAGTGTATTTACTATAATTTATGAGACAGAGTCGGGATCCATCCTGAATTAGGTGAAGTGTCTAACAACGGTGAAAAGTCTGTGAGGCCAAAGCTGAAGGAAAAACTTGCATGCCGAGACAGCAAGGAGACGGAGAAAGAAAAACAGAAAAGACCACGAGGTCAATTTGCCCCGACCTAGAAATTCCTTTGATAAAGAAGAACTGGTGCTAAGTGTCATGCGAGATGAATATGTATGAACTTATTGTGAAACTGTATGCATATGCATTTGGAAGGGGGATAAAAGGAGGTCTGAAATCTTCAGGGGTACGCATGCCTTTTTAGGAGGATTTTCTCCATGTGCGTCCGGCATCGTAAATAAACATACCGAGCTTTACAACTTTTATAAAGTTGTGAGGTTTCTTCTTTTCTCCGCAAAACATTATGGCAAGCCAGGCAGGAGTTCTCTGTCCCCACGGGGGCAGGGGGGATAGATGGACCTCCAAGGCGTGCCCTAGGATTTTTTTTCCTGTTGGGGCTCCGCTTGTCTCAACTTGCCACCTGCGAGGACAGACAACGACCCGCTGGCCTGCGGAGGAAGATATGGTATGTACTAAGGGGCCCCAGGGGGGAGGAAGGAGAGAAAGGGAGTAAACCACCCAGAGAAATCTGGGTTCATGGGTTCAGCTGATAGAGCAGCTGTATTAGAGACGGGGTTCATCGTTCTGATAGAGCAGACCACTAGCGGCTTTGGGGGTAAGCCGGGTGAACCCGTGTATGTGTGTATTGGGGATTCGTAGTTCTGATAGAGCAGAACTGGTGAGCCTGTGTGTGTTTTGTTTGTGTGTGTGTGTGATGTCCGGACACTGTGTTGCTGTATGGTTAATGTGTGTGGTCAGTGCACTGTGTTTGTGATCGTGCAGGTGATAAGTGTATGGTGTATAAAAGAGAGTAAATCTACAGTGCCCTACAGTGCGGAGGGGTCAGTACTACCCGTGTTTGAAGCAGCCGAGTGAGGCCAGAGGCGCCGGCTGCAGCAGGCTGCGGGGGCAGGGAGAGAAGTGCCCCGCGGAGAAGCGAGTGGAGGAATGTCAGTGATGGTATTTATTGTGTTTGAATGTAGTGATTTGTGTAGATTTCGTACATTTTAACCGTGAGTATGAACTCAGAGAGTTCCTTTGCCTTAGATGTTTGGACTTGATCTCTAGACTGTGTGCTGTTATTTTGATTGTGTCCAGGAAAAATTGATTTGAGTAAATGCTGAATTATGGTATGCTGTGTTGTGTTGAGAAAGTGAGCACTTTGAGAAATATGCCCTTTCCCAGTGATTTTGTGTGGTGATTTTCTTCCGCTGCATTGTGCTAACTTGATTCTCAGATTGTATAGTGTTGTTTGCGGAGATTTTAACATTTTGTTGCAACAAGAGTAGCATTTTACATAGGAGAACTATAGTACGGTGATTTATGTTTAACTTCAATAAAACAAGTTAAAGGAATTCCAAGAATTCTCCCCCTCATAGTAATTCAAGCCTTGGCTCTAGTGAATTTGAGATAAAGGGGGGGGAGTGCGTGTGTCTGTGTCTGCGGGCATATCAGAGTTTCAGCTGTGACTAGCACAGCCTTTTTGCAAAGCAGCAAAACAAGTGTAAGTAGACACAGTGCTTAATTAGATTGTGCAAGAAGAGAACTAGAAAAGACTGATATTTTGTAAAACAGAGTTTATATAGAAGAGGTAGAAGAGATGAATGAGATGAATTAGTTAATGAGACTTATGAGATTTATGAGACTTCAGTTGGTACTGCAGTAAGTCTTTACTGGAAACAATCTGCTCTGCTATAGGGATTTAAAGTTCTCTGTAACAAACAGAATAGCCTGCCTTTGTGAGCAATTTCGGGGAGACTTTGGTACATCAAGAGGCTAGCAGGCTGTGTGAGATGACAGTAGCTGTGCCCTGGGCACAGGGACAGCTCTGACTGCCCTGTCTCCCCAGGGAACATGGGAATGGCCTGTGGGCAAAAGCTGGATGTGCAGGTATTATTGCAGTGCGGTGTTTATGAGAAACACTGGTATTGCTGTTTTGCTGTTCCAATAAGTGTCAGGGTACATGCCCCGAGTGTAAATTAGAGGTTTCTGGTCAAGCGGATTCAGAACCTAAGGTCTTAGAGCTTGTGTGTGAGAATCACATCTGATACCTGCCACCTGGAGCTGTGTGTATAGGAGGAAAACTGAGAAACTACTGTGAAGGTCTGTAAAAAGGTTTGAATGGAAGCGAGATAGGGCAAGGAGAAATAAATAATGAGAACTGACCAGAGCAAACAGGTTCCTAAATTAGCCCCTTTTGGGAGGGGCTCACTGGGAGGAGGTTGCCAGTAAGAGCAGCTCAGAAAATAAAAAGATTTATAGTGCTTCATTGCTGTTAGTACTGTTTTATAATAGGAAGATAAATGGGATAGTTTTTGTATGCTGAAATGTCTTTTGTTTTAAGAAATCACCCAGAATGACAAAGAGACTGTGAGATCAGACCGCTCTCTGGTCTTGGCCCTTGAAAAGGAAAACAAGGCAAAGAGAAAGCAAATCAAACATGTTGTTCAGCATGCAGCATAAGATAGCAACGTATGAAATCAGGCAAGGATTATCACGCTGAAATGCGAAGCAATCACAGTTCCCAAAACGAGTACATATGACCTGCTAAAGGCTTCCTCCCAAGGTAAGGGAGGAGGGGTAAAGATGACCTCCCCAAAAGGGAAGAATTTTTGTTGGCACAAGGGTCATATATTCAGTTTTAAATAAAGCTTTAGTACCTGTGGAGAATGTTTATGTTGTAGTGTGGGGAATGAACAACTGGCCAGTCTGAGAAGGCATACTTTTGCAAACCTTTAAAGTAACATGTGTACTATGTGTACCTAAAAGCTTTTGTACAATTCGCTCAATTTGCTAAACATTCTCAAATGAAAAAGGTTACTCTGGAGGCAAATAATATAAAGATGTTAGGTTTAATATTAACAGACACTGAAATTAAGAAAGACATTAGTAAGGAGATATTAGAATAAGTAAATAAGTGTTTTCAAGGGTATGGGCCTCTGCTGTACCAGAGAGAGTGAAAGATGCTCCCCCATGGGATGCTCCCCCATCAAGCTTAATGAAAGAACACAACCAGTGAGAACTGAGTAGTACCCTCAAAGAGAAGGTAAGGAAGGAATCAGTCCAATAACTGATAGTACTGGATTACTGGATTAAGGGCTGTCAATAAGATAACACAGAATTTGTACCCTGTGGTAGCAAATCCATAGACCTTACTAACTTGTTTAACACCTGAGCTAACCTGGTTCACTGCTTTAGGCCTAAGAGATGCCTTCTTTTGCCTCCCTATCCACGAAGCCAGCCAGAAAATTTTTGCATTCAAACACAAGGTCACATAGTCCATGTGCCTGAAGGCTTCAAAATTCTCCACTCCGATTGGAGAACAGCTTGCAAAGACCCAGAGTCCCGGGAAGCTCCACAAGAGGAAAGGAGGCTGTTGCAGTACATAGATGATCTTCTAGTAGCCACTTGGATGAGGGAAGCGAGAGAAGCCTGGACGGTAAGCCTTTTGAATTTCTAGGACTCCAAGGAGGCAGAGTCTCAAAGAAAAAGGCACAGGTAGTGAAACAGAAGGTAATCTACCTGGGGTAAGAAGTGAGTGCTGAGCAGCAGTCTTTAAGGCAGGGAAGCCCTATGCCAAAACCTGAATCCCAGACAACGAAAGAACTCCAAACCTTCTTAGGCATGGCAGAGTAGTGCCAGCTGTGGGTTTATAATTATGGACTGTTCGCCAGACCCCTCTATGCTCTTATTGCCAATGGGAACTGAGATCTCCAGTGGACAAGAGACGCCACACGGGCCTTTCGCCAGCTAGAGAGTCCCCTCATGTCGGCTCCAGCTTTGAAACTTCCAGATGTAAGTAAAGCATTCTTTCTGTTTTTCCATGCAAGGAATTGCCCTGGGAATATTGGCTCAAGGCTTGGGTCCATACCAGAGGGTAGTTGCTTACTTCTCTAAGCAACTAGATGCAACAGCCGAAGGATGGCCAGGTTGCCTCAGAGCTGTAGCAGCAGTTGTGCTGAACATTCAAGAGGCACACAAGTTTACCCTGGGACAAAAATGACTGTGCTAGTGTCCCACACAGTGTCCGCAGTACTGGAAGAAAAGGGTGGCCACTGGCTTTTCACCAGAGAGGTTTCTGAAATACCAGGCCATCATGGTAGAGCAAGATGATGGAGAGATAGTGGTGACTAATATTGCCAACCCAGCTTCTTTTCTCAGTGGAATCAGGGAGAAGCAGTACACCATGATTGCCTAGAGACCATTGAAGCTACCTACTCCAGCCGCCCAGACTTAAAGGACACTCCTCCGGACGATGCAGAGACCTGGTTCACTGACAAGAAACGACATTGCAAAATTCACAGTGACTACCTGCAGAGAGGTAATAGAGTCTGGACCCTTACCAACAGGTACCTCTGCACAGGATGCTGAGATAAATGCATGGACCCATGCCTTAGAAACAGCAAAAGGCATTCAGAGTTGTGCATGCACATGGAGCCATCTGGAAGGAGAGGGGACTGCTGACCTCACAGGGAAAGAAGAGACAATCCAGCTGCTGGAAGCAGTTCAGCTACCTGAAAAGGCATATTAAGGCACACCAGAGAGTGAGCTTAAAATTGGAGGAAAGAAATGAGCTGGCGGATGGAGAGGCAAAGAAAGCAGCAAAGGGTGAGGTACAGATTTTCCTCAAAGGTAAGCCATAATACAATAATACCAATCAAAAGAGACATACAACTGCAAGGGGTAGGCTACCATTGAAAGAGAGCTAGTAATCCCTTCCCATTTTTGTGGTTACTAGTGAAGGAAGGGCACTAGAAAACACACTAGGGCCTAACTACTTAAAGCCTTTTATAGAGGGTGGCTCCTTTCTCGAAATGACCAAGGCTGAGAGTGATACAGAGTACATTGAAATGAAGTGTTGACTTTGAAGTAGTAATTCCCACAGGCTTTCTAGAACACACATCTGATTGAAAGAATTGTTGTATCGTTGTCAGGAATTTATATGCCACTATCACTCAGGTGAGCTGATAATGTGATCCTTGCCTCCAGACTAACCTCAAAATACCCCCCCCCCCCCGGGCCAAAACTCGGTCAGACTGGGAGAGGCCATGGGCCTGTACAGCAGCGGCAAATCAACTTTTCAGAACTCCCAAGGAAAGGGGGGCATCAGTACTTACTGGTATTAATAAATACATTTTCAGGGTGGCCAGAAACATTCCCCACCAGAACTGTCAAAGCTCAAGAGGTGATCAGATCATTTTTACAAGAGATAATACCACGCTTCAGAGTTCCAACCACAATGTCCTCAGATAAAGAATCACCTTTCATTTCCAAAATAGTGCAACAGATTAGTAGCCATCTGGGCATAGATTAAGAACTTCACACCCCATACTGCCCCCAATCAAGCGGCCAGGGGGAGAGAATGAATCATTTGATTAAGCAGCAAATCATAAGACTGGGGCAAGAAGCTCTTCCACTAGCACTATTGCAAATTCAAACTTAACCTTTTGAGCTAAAGGAATGCTGAATCCTTTTGGAATGCCTTATAGAAGACCATATAGAATACAAGGGGAATGTCCAGAATGTCCACTTACATGGTGGCATTAAGCAAACAGCTCAGAGTAATTGAGAAACATGTGGCTGGAACTCGGAGCAGGGAGTTAGATAGCCTGGGGTTGATGTATATGTTAAGTCTCTTACAGAGAAGACTTCAGAACCATAGTGGGAGAGACCACTGCAAGTACCTCTCACCACCTTCACTGCAATCAAAATCAAGGAGCAGAATGCTGGATCCATCACTCTCGGGTGAAGAAGGCCCAGAAGCCCCTTCAGGAGTGACACCAGGAGACAATGAACTGAGACTAAAACTTATTCGGGCAAAATGAGTATATTGCGGTCGGGAGTAGCTCATGTACTTTAGTGTACAGAATTGTTTTGTATGGAATTATAACTGAAGTTTTAGAACTAGAGAGTACCTCTACCCAAAGCAATGCTGAATGGCCTTGGTCCCTGGCATTTAATCAGTATACTGGATCCATGGGAAAACCTTCTGAGATAAAAGATTTAAACATATCTACTGTAGTAATCCACGAGAATCAGGTATGTGAGGAGTAAGAATAGCAAGAACAGGAACTGTGAACACTTCAAGGAATCTGAGGAGAAGAAATCAAAGTAAAGTGCTTAGTCATCAATAAGATGGCTCATGAGAGACCAGATGTAATTAGTGTCTGAACCTCCCCTGGTGTATATGAACACCAGGAAGTGTGTGATAACCTAAGTGAATCAGACTGTTGGTGTAATTTCACCCTGATACAGCCTGTAGAAGTGACCTGCCTTTGAGCTCGAGTTACTGTCAGACTTTCATTTGAATTCAAAGTGGACACTGCACTTTTACCACAGCGGGGCCTTATACACCCCATACTAGTTCAGACTCTACCCAAACTCCAAACTTGAACCTAACGTAGTAAAGAATGTGACTGAACAACAGCTATTATTCAATCCAGAATGGTCTCTCAAACGTGTGGAGTTGATAATGCGAATTAACATCTCAAAAATCCAACCAGCCTGCTCCTCCTTCCTAAAAACTTCCTTTGAGGGCTGGACAACATGGTCACAAAAACAGGCATATCTCAGGAGCAGAACAAGAAAGGAAGGAGCCAGCTCTCCTGGTGCCTAAAACCAGGAACACCAAGAAATCAGTTTCCTTAGGCCATTTTCCAAGCTGGTTGGCTGAACCCCCAGGCAATGGCTGGTAAAGGATGCTGAACTGCAGGTAGTAAACTAACCCAAGCAAGGAAGGTGATTTTCCTTATTTATAGCTATCCCTTTTCCTACTGAGATTTGGATCAGTGATTGTCCCAGTCTGAGGCAGTTGGATTCTGCTTAAAAGAGGTAGAGACCCCCTCAGAGCACAGCAGCAGGCTGTAAGATTTTGGGCATCACTTTTGTGCTGAGTGTTTCAAGTAGCAGAAACCTGATCCCAGTTTCTTCTGAGGCACTGCAATGAATTTAGGCTCTTCTCTCAAGATTTCCCCTCCATTATCTTCTGCCCTGAACACAGTCCACAGCTTGATCCTAGCTAGGGGCAAGGTGAGTGAGGTTTTGTAGACCAGGAGAGACATTCCTGCTTGCCACACATCTGAGAAATCAGGTGCTTTGGAGGGAGAGGGAGAGGTTAGATTCCCTGAGGTCTCTACATTTCAGAACAAACATCTGCCTCAAGTATGACCTAAACCTCTGTCAGATACACTTGTGAAGTGTGTCTGAATTTGCAGTATGAGCCCAGCACATCCCTCTGGCAGGGAGGGATGATCATGGACAGAAAGCAGTTCCTGTTCCCCATAACAAACATCTAACTGGCATATTTGGGACAAGAT
Organism: Zonotrichia leucophrys gambelii; assembly: GCF_028769735.1. NCBI lineage: Eukaryota > Metazoa > Chordata > Aves > Passeriformes > Passerellidae > Zonotrichia > Zonotrichia leucophrys. Next base: position 17,968,486 of record NC_088181.1, on the reverse strand, counting down.
TAGGAGTTTTAAATGGAATTGATTCAGAAATACTGATGAATAAACTGGCTGCTGCAGCAGGTAGCCTAACAAAATTGAAGCAGCCTTTATAGTAATCTCTATTGGCATTAGGAACTAGCCAGTGACAGATTTCAAAAGTACTGCCAAAGTAAAGAAGTATGAAGAGGCCGGGGACCAAGACCACAAATTGATAGTAGAAGCACTTAGTATAGTTCAAGATAATGTGTCTTTAGCTTTCAGTTGTATACAAGCACAGTTATGGATACAAGCAACAGCAGCTCTGATCATATAGGAAAGGGGTGAAGGTAATTTTCCAGCTGAAATTCAGAAAATTGAGTGGGATAATGCAATTGATTTTGAAAGGAAGTTTCAATCCTGGTGGACTATGGTGAATTTCACCTATGATCCTGTTTCTAATGTGGCCACTACCTTTGTGCTTACCATACGTAATGCCACTGTTTATGTTATCCATCCCATCATTGCCCTAAGATTAAACCATGAAGAAACAATACTCTATCCTTCAGAACATAGAGTGTGGGCACGAAAAGATGAATGAAAAGTGGCAGACAGTAAACTTAGAATCCTGCATTACTAGAGAACAAATGAGATTCATTTGTGAAAGCAATACTGTTAATGCCCAAGATGTGTTTGGACACTGAACAGAGTATTTGCCACTTTGAAATTCATCCAGTCACTGACCAGAAAACTGTGCTTGTATATACTGAAAAAGGGTGTATGTTTGAGAACTGCTTGTGCTGCTGTACAAATTGATAGCAATGATGTTGTTCTGTTTAGTAGAAACCATTCTAATCTCTGTATTTGTAATTTTGTTAAGATTATTGGGTGTGATTTTTCGTATTTGGTACCAGTAACATCCCACCAGCTGATTACAGCCAGTTACACAATGTATCACAGACTACCACCTACCCCTATTGGGACGAACCTTACATTGGTAAAACAATTAATTAAGCACCAAGACCTATTAGAAGTCTTGAAAGAAATCCAAGAGAGTAGAAAGAAAACCTTAATTACTGTCCAACATGATACAAAGGAGATAACCAGAGTTCTACAAAGAATAAAATAAAATATGGATCATCACTGGTGAGATGTGATCTTTGGGTGGTCACCAACTGCAAATGGAATCTTTAATAAGTTGTGCCACCCTATTGTAGTTTTACTAATATTAGTTGGGATAAGCTTAAGATTATCTATTACATTGTTAATTTGGAACTGGAGAATACTACAACAAATGGCTGTACTAACCTCTTTATCAAACGTACATAGTGAAGCATTAAAAGACACTTATTGTCATGAAAGTTTTCATTAAGTAAAAGAATTTACTTATTTCCTAGGAAAGGGGGGAATGAGACAGAGTAGGGATCCATCCTGAATTAGGTGAAGTGTCTAACAACGGTGAAAAGTCAAACGGCCAAAGCTGAAGGAAAAACTCGCATGCCGATACAGCAAGGAGACTGAGAAAGAAAAACAGAAAAGACCACGAGGTCAATTTGCCCCGACCTAGAAATTCCTTTGATAAAGAACTGGTGCTAAGTGTCATGCGAGGTGAATATGTATGAACTTATTGTGAAACTGTATGCATATGCATTTGGAAGGGGGATAAAAGGAGGTCTGAAATCTTCAGGGGTACGCATGCCTTTTTAGGAGGATTTTCTCCGTGTGCGTCCGGCGTCGTAAATAAACATACCGAGCTTTACAACTTTTATAAAGTTGTGAGGTTTCTTCTTTTCTCCGCAAAACATTTAAGGCGAGTTTCCAGTCCTCATAGTTTTCTCAGCAGGTGAGACTCACAGCACTGCCTATGTGGCAGGGCACAGTGAGCACTGGCCGTGCCCTCAGCCTCAGGAGCTGCACCCAGCACAGCCTGGCAGGGCCCTGGGGCAGGGCTCAGGAGCCACCACAAACCCAGCACAGGCTGCAGACACAGCCAGCACTGCTTGGGGTCACCTGCAGTGCCTGCCACCAGTTTGCCCTGCAAGCACCCCAGTTAAAGCTGGGTAGGGTTTATCTCCAGGCACTGTAAATCACACCTGTGCACATACACAGGGTTTGGAGTAAAGTGCACAAGGAGCATTTGGAGTAAAGTGCACAAGCACAGCCACAGCACTCAGCACTAACAGGAGCAAAAGAGATGTGCTGAGCTCATTTGAAGACTGTGGCTCTTGTAAGCCACTGAGCTGTAAAGAGAGGTGTGAGCAGGACTGGATCTGGAGAAATGGAGCCCCTCTCCTGTGGAGACAGGCTGAGAGAGCTGGGCTGTTCAGCTGGACAGGAGAAGGCTCTGGGCACTCCTCAGAGCCCCTTGCAGGAGCCCCAGGCAGCCTCCAAGGAAAATGGAGAGGGGCATTGGCCATGGGCATGTAGCAACAGGACAAGGGGGAATGGAATGGCTTCAAACCAACTGAGGAAGGTTTAAATCGGATGCACGGAAGAGATTTCCCCCTCTGAAGGTGCTGAGGCTCTGGCACCCAGAGCTGCCCAGAGCAGCTGTGGTTGCCCCATCCCTGGCAGTGCCCAAGGCCAGCTTGGACAGGGAGGTGTCCCTGCCCATGGACAGGTGGCATAAGTAGAGCTTGGAGGTTTCTTCCAACCCAAACCATTTTGTCATCAGACCAGCTGATTCTTTGAAATGCTCTTTCTGAAAACGGAGAACTCATAATCAGAAATTGCAAAACTGCCTTTCTGGGGCAAGAGCTACTGAGTCAGAGTTAAAACAAAAAGGCAGAGCCTAATACCTGCATAAAACCAACACAACCTCATGATTAATGTGAGCAGAAAATCTCTACTCAGCTATTCTGTTCTCTCTTTTTCATATCATCCTTCAGTTATACATGTGAAAATGATTCAAAGTAAATCCTCTGGATTTTCCAGAGGCATTAGATATATAGTTACCACCCAAATACCACACTTTAATATTGCTCCCACTGGACAAACCTGATTTCTTTCTGTTTGTGACTGTATTGCAACACAACTCCAAACATCCCTGAACACACAGAAATGAGTGAGTTGTCTCCTGCATCCTGCAGGAAAAAGCCAGGGATTTTCTAGTATTGGTAGTTTTGTCAGGAAAATGCTTTTTGGAGAATAAAAATCACTCCACTTTTACTTCGGTGAAAGTACACCTGCAGGGCTGTGGTTTGGTGCTGGCTAGGCTGTGTTTCCCACCGCAGATCTCAGTCCCAAGGGCAGTGAATGTGAGCCAGCAGAGCCGAGGTGCCCCGCAGGTGTGTGCGGGGCAGGCTGAGCAAAGCCTCCCCCGGGGCCGCAGCCGGAGGTGCTGCAGCAGCAGGACAGCGCTCCCGGCAATGCCGGGCCGTTTGCAAAGCGCTTGGAGGCCGCGGTGCCCGGGATTCCGGCACTGCCGTGGCAAAGGAGCGCTGGGGAGGCAGCGGGAGCCCCGCGGGCAGGAGGGCTCCCCGCTCCCGGGCCGGGCCCGGCAGTGCCGGCCTGGCTCGCAGCCCGAGCGCTGCCTCGCCTCAGCCGGGTTTGCCTTGCGTAAGGCGGCCCAGGCCCAGCCTATAAAGGCCCGGCCCGCCGGCTGGGGGCCAGTGGCACCATGGCAGCTGCGAGGGACGCGGCGCTGCTGGCCTGGATCCTCTGCCTCGGGGCCGCGGCGCTGGTGGCCACAGGTAAACACCGGGGATACGGCCCGGGGCAGCTGCAGGAGAGAGGGCACCGGCAGCTGCCTCCGGGGCCAGCCGAGAGCCGGGCACAAACCCTGGGCAGGGATGGGCACAAACCCTGGGCTGGGATGGGCACAAACCCTGGGCTGATATAGACACAAACCCTGGGCAGGGATGGGCACAAACCCTGGGCAGGGATGGGCACAAACCCTGGGCAGGGATGGGCACAAACCCTTGGCAGTGGTGGGTACAAACCCTGGGCAGACCTGGGCACACAAACTGAGCTGCAGTAGTAAAAATTTCATTTCAGCTTTTAATCTGCTTTCACTCATTTCTTTTATTTGCCTTCTTTGCAATAAGCAAAGTAAAAACCCCTGTCCCAAAATCTTGCCTGCTGAGGCTGAGCAGCCACAGTACCACATCGTTATTTGACATTAGAACTTTGAAGCATGGGGTTAAAATGGGTTTTTATCTAACAACCCTGGACAAAATAAATAATAGTAAGATCTCTATGTAACCGCTAATGCATGTGTGGTCAGACAATACATATATACCTGAAAGAGATGGACATACAGGCCAATCAAAATGAAGGCTGGAATAATGTCAGCTATCCTGATTTAATAAAGGTATAATGAAACTGTATCAGAATAAAATAAAAATTAAGTTTTAAAAATTTAAAATTGAAATTTAAATTATATTAATCTAAAATTTAAAATCATATACACTAGTAATCTAATTAATATTAAAATAAAAGAGTAAATAAAATTTTACTTTAAAAGAGTAAAATAAAATTAATATTAATTTAAAAGAGTAAAATAAAATAGTGTAGTGTTAAAGCTGATGTGATTTGTTGAATCTTTATTTATAAAAACTACTGGTCTAAGTGCACTAAAGGTGGACATTTAAGTAGCAAATCTATTTGTACAGCAATTGTACAGCAATTACTTACAACCAGAGCAGTGATGTGATTCTGTGCTGCTGTCCCGCAGAACAACCAGAAGCAGAGACCAAATACGGGAGAGTCCGAGGGTACCAATTCCACGTGGACACAGCTGAGAAGACTGTAAATGTCTTTTTGGGACTTCCTTTTGCTAAGCCTCCCGTTGGATCACTGAGGTTTTCTGAACCACAGCCACCTGAGCCATGGGAAGGTGTCAGAGATGCCACTTCCTACCCACCAATGTAAGGCCATGACCAAACCACTGACCCTGTCATGATGTTAAACTCTGGGCACTTCCAGGACTCTGATGTGCTCACAGGGCCATCCATGAAGACAAATTCCTTGGTGCCCCCTTGCTGCACCTGCAGCTGTCCCAGTGGATGCATTTCCAAAGGCACTCTGGGAGCTGCTCTCTGTGCCAGCAGCTGCTCTCTGACAGGCATCAGAGAGAGCTGAGATGGAGCAGCACTTACAGACAATGCTCTGCCTCAGGAGCTCTTGGCCATCCCTTACCAATCACTGGAAACCTTTGGAGCAGGGACAGAAAGGAGCTGAGGAAATGTTGGAACACAGCGTTAGGGGGAAACTGCTGAGTCAAGTGCTTAAAAGGGCACATAGGAAATGCACAGCAATTCCAATCTACCTTGTAAATGTCTCACTCCCTTGAGTTGTTCCACTGGCCCTGTTTAGTGTCTCAAGTCCAATATCTACCATTGCAAAGTAAAAAGCTATTGGAGACTTCAAATAATTCATTTATATTTTCATATGTATTTCACATACCAATCTAAACGTGTGCTGGAGATCGGTTTCTGCTTGGCACTTTGTTGTGGAAGTACAAAAACGTTTCTCTTCACAGCTTGCAGGATTTAGTGAATTCTCTTGCCTGTTACCCTGTTACTTTTGTGTTTATTCAGGTGTCTACAGGACCAAGTACTAGGACAGAATTTTTCAGACTTGATTACCAACAGAAAAGAGAAAGTTGCTCTGCAAGTGTCTGAGGATTGCTTGTACCTAAATGTCTACACACCTGTTTCGACAGGAGAAAAGGAGAAGCTGCCTGTAAGCAAAATCCTTATAACACCTTCAGCAAAATTACCTGACAGGAAAACTTCAACCTCTGCCATGAGCAGACATGCAGGGGCACTTTTGCAGTGATGAACAACTTACATGCTTTGTCCCAGCAAATATTAGCTGGAATTAAAGAGACAAAATCCTATTTTACAAGTAAAATTGTAATGCCATTTAGCTAAGCAGTGCTTGATTTAATCCAAAGGATCAGTCCAAAGTCACAGGGCACTGACACAGTGTAAACATTTTAAAAAAGCAGTGCCAGTTTGTGGCCCTGCAGGCCTCAGATTTGAATGATTTATGCAATTTGTGAAATGTATTCTGAAAGAATAGGAGTGAAATAGCACAAAATGTTGTATCATGGGCTATATTTAGTTTTTCTCACTGGGGGCTCTTACCTGAGCTGGGTTGATCCTGTGTTTCTTTTTCCAGGTCTTAGTATGGATCCATGGAGGTGGATTAGTTTTTGGAGCAGCTTCATCATATGATGGCTCAGTATTTGCAGCATTTGACAACGTGGTGGTTGTAACAATTCAGTACAGACTCGGTATTGCTGGATATTTTAGGTAAGTTGGTTGATGTCAGTTTTTCCCAAGTGATTTCCGAAAGGATGTGTGCAAAGCCTTTGTAAAGAGAAGTGCAGAAGACTTGCTTATGCAAAGAAGCATTTCTGAACTGCACCTGCAGCACTGGGGACAATTTCCAGTGCCAAGGCAGCTTCCAGGTCTGTTCTTGTGGGGCTGCTGCTCCAATCTCAGGGATGCCCGAGCCATCCATTTGTCAGTCGTGGAGGGAAGTTCTCTGTAGAGAATGGCAGATGATTTCTCACACCACAGACTGTATTTTCCTCTGCCTCTTGGCTTGCATTGAGCACTTGAACAAATCTGTTCTGTCCCTGCAGCACTGGTGATGAGCATGCCCGAGGTAACTGGGGATATTTAGACCAAGTGGCGGCTCTTCGCTGGGTTCAGGAAAATATCATGCATTTTGGAGGAGATCCAGGATCTGTCACTATCTTTGGAGAATCTGCAGGAGGAATCAGTGTTTCTGCTCTTGTAAGTTCCCAGTAATCATGAATTGTAATTACTTGGGGGAAAACCCCTCCATCCATTTTCAGTATTTGCATGTGAAGTCAGTGAAAGAAAAGGGATGGGGTTACAGTGACACATCACCTGGGTCTTTCATAACACAACAAGGCAAATCAACACAGATTTTTAATGATAATAATTTGTCATTTTCATACTCAAATGTTGTGGTTAAGTAACAGAATGTTATTACTCATCTGTTGAATTAAGTTCTCTTTAGTTTGGAGTGGTTTTTTCAATGTAAAAAAACCGTCAAAGTCTAATCTCATGAGAAAAGTCCTTTAGGAGGAGTTGTGGACTCTTGCCCAATTTCTGTTTGCTTTGACAGCCACTTGTGCAAAGTGATAGAGGTGAATAGTTCTGGCAGCTGGTGCAGCCCAGCAGTTTGTGACCCTGTGATTGTGTAAAATCTTTACTCCAACACAGAGCACATTGGCTGTGACTCTCTCCTTCTCCAGTCGCTCCCACTTTGGTACAGCTCACACAGCCCAGCCACGCTTCCTTGTACCTGGCATGCACATCCCTGCTTCCCGTGGCCAAAAGCTCTTTCCTGCCCTTCTGCAGCAGAGCCAGCCTGCCTTGGGCACATCCCATCTGTACCTGCCCTGCAGGGTGCTGCTGGGAGGCCCTGGGAGCAAAGGGCAGGGGAGGGAAAGGCCCTGAGCTCCCCATCCCTGCCAGCGCTGCCAAAGCACTTTGCACAGCTGGGCGGTGGCCAGAGGCTGCACAGGGACACTCTTAGCACATGGGCTTTCCAAATGCCCCCAATGGCCCCTGCTGATACTGAAACCCAAAATCCCAGGGGAGAACACACTGCTTGTCATGCTTGTCCTTGCTTTCTCACAGGTCTTATCTCCCCTGGCCAAGGGCTTGTTCCACAAGGCCATTTCAGAGAGTGGCACTGCAGCCCTGGGCTTGTTCACTGACCAGCCTAAGGAGGATGCACAGGTGGGTATTTGTGGTAATTTTAATTCCTTTTTCCAGATATATCTTAAACTGTTCAGTCCAAAGTATTGAATCATGTGAATTCACATTTCTTGTGGGTGAAGGCAGTCTTTAAAGGCAGTATTTCTGTGTGCAAATAGTACATGTTTAACGATGTGTTGCTTTTCAAACACCCAAATATCCCTAATAAGAGAAAAATGTAATGTCAAGGAATATTGTAATTTGTAGTGTCTTCAAAAAAACTGAATTTATACTGTTTGGCAGGAAAACAGTATCAGACTCTGAATACTCTTCTCTTCCCCTCCTGTTTGATGCCTGTGGTCTACAAATAAACAAGACTTTATTCAGGTTTTTTTTACTTTGAGAACTATGGCTTCATCCTTTCTTTTCTCTTCAACTGCAAAGAACAATTTCCAGAACCTTGAAGCTAGCACATCAAAGAGACAGCTGTCTCTAATGGCAGCTCTTGCTCCAGCCAAAAAGACATCACCAAGAGTGGTAGAATGTGCTCTCTGTTGCCCTGCAGATGGTTTATTCTCTAACTCCTTTATGTCACCCAGCCTTCTCAGCCCAGTCTGTTATTTACCAGGATTGTCTCAGAATATTTCTGTATCAAGAGAACCTGGAGGCAGAGGTTTTCCCCTCCTGCCCAGCCCGTGGTGTGAAGGATTGTGAGGGCTTCCAGTGCCCTCCCTCAGGAGCTGGGACAAACCAGGCTCCAGCATCCTTTGTGCAGGAGCTTTGGCTGCTCCTGCTGCACTTGGTGTCTTGTAGAGCCAGACAGAGGAAATGTGTCCAAAACTGTTTGTTCTCACTGCTTGCAGAAAATTGCTGCTGTCTCTGGCTGTGAAAAATCCAGTTCAGCTGCAATGGTTGAATGCTTGAGAGGAAAAACTGAAGAAGAACTACTACAGATAAAACAAAAAATGGTAGGTGAAATAATTCTTCTTGCATTTAAAAGACACCTCAGAATTTTTAATCCCAGAGAATACCCTTGGTGGGATGTAATATTAGGAGAACCTGAAGTGGATGTAAAATCTGACGTTCTTTACTTTTTCAGGACATGACAGCACTGCAGATCTGCAATGAGACCTCGCCTGAAAATTGCAAACAGGTTCCTGCCATTCATTCTGCATGCACTTGGAGCTACCTGTGGCTTGCTGTCATGCTCAGCTAGGCCAAGGAAAAGAAAATGGCACAGATGATTCTGGAGAAGCTGAAAATCAAATCATATGTTATGTCCTACTTACAAGTTCCTATCTCATTGGTTATGTGTCTTTCAAACTTCAGTACAGATGTGGTTTTTCCCCACTGTACCACACATCCATGGCCATAATTAACTAACATGTGAATTCAATATAATGACTTCTGCTTCAGAAATATTTGAAATATAATGTTAGTCTTCACAGTCTTCTACCAAGTGCAAAAAAGTAGTCAGATAAAATGTTAAGATGCCTTGGTTACCATTATGTTTTGTATTTTCACTTGGCTTCTCTTTGGAACTGCAGTAAAAATCTGAACATGCTTAGGAAGCAAAATGGATGCACTAATGAAGGTTTCTTTTTTCGCTTCTTCTTCAGGATTACTTTTTCATCAGTGCATGTGTAGATGGTGTATTTTTTCCAAAGAGTCCCATGGAATTACTCTCTGAAAAATCAATCAATGGTGTCCCATACATCATAGGAGTAAATAACTGTGAATTTGGATGGGTAATGCCTATGGTAAGGAACTAAATATATTGATATTTAAACATCATTTTGTGAGTAGAAGATTTTGAACTCAGCATGATTCTCCGTATCATGCAGGCATTGAAATATCCTCCTTTTGTGGATGGTCTGGATAAAGATGTTGCACGTCAGATTTTACAGAGCAATTTAGCACTATTCATTAAGGTAAGAGACCAGTTTCAGAATAACCCAGTGCTGCTGCTTGGCTGGTCTGCCTGGTTTTACCCCTGGAGGGACACATTTCTCAGGGAAATGCCATTGTGCTGGACAGCTCCCTGCATTGGGGCAGAAACAGGCACACAGGTGCTGCACTCCTGTAACCTCCAGTCACTGGAAATACTCTCTACATTCCCAGCCTAAATGCCCCTCTGCTTCAAAAGGAGTTCTGTGGGAATCCAGGAGTGATGCAGTACCTAAACAAGGTCGCTTGGACATTGTAGATCCCCCTGGGTCATGCAAGACACGCAGAGCAGCAGCAGGTCTGGCAGGAGACCTATGGGACACAACCTCCTAAAGCAGTAGCTGGGCACTGAAAGGAAAGCCCGAGAGGTTTGGGGTGCACTGACACCTTCCTTCAGGTTTCTTGAGGTTTTGCTTCCCTGTAATTTACAAATCTCTTGGCTTTGTGGTGCCTTTGTGCTCTCCTGAAGCTACTCCATAGAAAAGTAAAGATTATGAGGTAAGAATTAAAGAATCTAGAAGCAGGGCCAGTACTTGCAAGGATCATTCAATGACACAAAGATTCACCATGAACTTGGAAATGCAGAGCCCAGGCTTGTTCTGAACAGGAGAAATTATGGTCATCGACAACAATCCATGGATTTGATGAAATCCAGCAGGATTGCTGTGCTCTTGTGAAGGTGTTTGCACAGAAGAGAGAAGAGTCAGCATCACTGACTGCTGCTTATCTAAAGGTGGTTGATCCTTTGATCTTGCATCCCTCTTGTCCCCAAGACCACCTGTATCCACAGCTGTGTAACTCCACTCTGAGCTCTGAGCCACACTCTGACACAGCTGGGGATTTTCTCTGAAAGCTCTTGGTGAGGATTAGCCAGGGATGTGCAGAGGCCACACTCACCCACTGCTGTTGCTCCTTACAATATTCATCATCATCATCATACTTTTCATTGCTGTTTCAGGGCCTTACATCTGAAGTTGTTGACAGAGTGTACAAGGAGTACATGGGGGATGCAGAAAGCCCTGCCCAGGTCCGAGATGGCCTCCTGGATGCAATGGGAGATGTCTACTTTGTCATCTCATCTGTGCAAGTGGCCAGATCCCACAGAGGTACCCAGCAGCTTCAGAACAGCTGTACAGTTCTGTCTGGGGGTGGTGTGGACAGTGTGCAGCACTTTTCACTATCCAGAGAACTGGTAGTGGTTTTATTTAACCAAAACAGGTATTCATGAATATTTATCATCTGTGGAGCAGTGTTTTCAGCTCTCAAACCAGCACTTTTCTGTCTCCTCTAGATGCTGGCAACCCAGTCTTCTTTTATGAATTCCAACATCGGCCGAGTTCCGTGGAAGGTTTGGTACCAGAGTTTGTAAAAGCAGATCATGGAGCTGAGATTGCCTTTGTCTTTGGAAAGCCATTCTTAGCTGGTGATGTACCCATATTTCCTCCATCTTCCTTTTAGACCCTCATTACTTCTCATTTCAATTACTGCATGGCTTTAGAATAGAATTTCTCTCTTTATAAGCATTACAAACATTATGTCTATTATTGGCATACCTTATATATCATAAGCATCATTAGGAGCATAAGCATCTTCTGTCTTCACTAGCAGATACTTTGCATTACATCATTCATCTGCAGCTCTCTGCTCGAAAAACCTCCAACAGCTCATGGCAACCAGGAGAATTGTTGCAATGATACAGATACTCATTAGTTACTTTCTAATGTGGCCCTTTCATCTCTCCCTTTGCAGGAGGTGCTACAAAAGAAGAAAATGAACTTAGCAGAACTGTGATGAGATACTGGACCAACTTTGCTAAAAATGGGTGAGAATCACAGTGCTAATTACAGCTCAAGTTCAGTCTGTGCTGCCCAGACCATACTTACCTGCCTGAAGCAGTACTTATATGGTGCTTCCTGAAATTTGACAGAATATAGGAGAAATATTGAAGCAATTTCTCTTCTTAAAGGTCCTTTAAAAACACCTGCAGACATGAGGAAGAAAAAAATCTAAGGGCAGTTACTCCATCAGCAATGGAGTTTTAGATCTAAAAGTAATGGCAACTTTTACACTTTTGCTGTTCCACTGATAAGCACTTTCATAAAATACTGTTCATTTATTCAGGTACCAGAATCACATCAGCTGGGCTCACCTGCTGGTTTTCTGAAATGCTCTGAACCTGAGCAGTCAGACAGCAACGGATTGGCAAATGGAGAGCTAACTTTTCCTTCTGTTATTTCCAGAAATCCCAATGGAGAGGGCTTGGTCCATTGGCCTCAGTATGACCTGGAGGAAAAATACCTGGGAATAGACCTGGAGCAAAAGGCAGCAGAGAAACTGAAAGAACACAGAGTGGAGCTTTGGGCACAGGTCCTGAAACAAAGTCAGACTGGAAGGAGAAAACACACAGATTTATAAGATCTGTGGGGAGCACAGTTTGCTTTTAAAACCCAAAGGAAAGTCAAACAAAATGAGTTTGTCAGCATACTGTGGTAGATAGGTCAGGCGTTCGGAAGATCTCGCGATGTTACAGGAAGACAGGGCCCCTGTTCTCTTAGATAAGAAAATTAACATAGGAATGCAGCCTCCTAAACCAGATGCCAGTAATTTTCCATTTACCCAGTAAGTTTCCATCCCTTACTAACCATAGATGATAAAGACAGACCCCTTTGACGCAGAGAAGCACCTTAGACTATAAAACCCCACGAGAAGAGATAATAAAGGCCTTTGACCGTCCACCACGTTGGTGTCTGCATGTTTCTTAGGCCCGAGCGGCCCTGGAGAATGGGTCGCCGTGCTGTCTCTTGAAACCAGGTCCCCTGCCTTGTATCAGAAGGCAACATTATGGTGCCGAAACCCGGGAAAGCGCCCGGTGAATGGGAATTCGCCTGGACACAGAGCGGCGGCTGCACAGCTGGCCTTGTGCAGTGGGAGGTTACCTCTGGACCAGCACGGACCATGGGATCCACAGCGAGGGTTGTAAGTCAGGCTCATGAGCAATGGGGAATTAATTGTGAGCTCAGGAATTCTAATCTTGCTATCGCAAGGCTCCTAGAGCTGGGGACGATCGAACGTCCGGTAAATATATCATATTCGGAAGTGTGGGAGAAGCACACTGCCGCCCTAGCAGAGGATACTAAGTCCTCAGGCAGTGGTAAAAGCCTCAAAGCGTGGGGGAAAGGAGAAGAGGCCCTACGCAAGGCATTAGAAGAACAGGAGACGTGGAAAGCCGCGCATATACGTTTATTTCTTGCAGTAAAGCAGGTGGCGGGGGCCGTGACGCACACAGCGTCTGAGAGCGATTGGATTGAATGCGGGAATATGCGGGGGCTGGACGCGTTCCACCCCTTTCCGAGCCCGAGCCCAGACCCCCTGGAGCCCCCAGGAGACCCCCCGGAGCCCCCAGGGGACCCCCTGACCCTCTCGCGGAGCCCGCCGGGTCCCAGCCCCCCCGTGGAACCTTCTGAAAAATCCGCGGTTTCTCTATCCGTCCCTTCCCCGCCGGTCGCCAGCCCAGCGCGGGAGGCAGAGCAGCGCGCGCGGTCCTTCTGGCGGGGACTGGCAGAGGGGGCACGGAGCGTGGCCAGATTGTCGGACCCCACCGGGATCGGTGGAAACTCGACTCCACTGTGTGCATTTGAAAATGGTGCCCAACCGCATAGCAAGGGCGGAAGGCAGGAGGCGGGGGGCGGAAATGCAGTCAGCCTGCTTGACAGCGCGTGCGCGGGCGAGGGGGGAGAGGGGGCGGCCCCCGCGGTGGAGCGTGGGACCAATCAGAGCGCTCTATTCAAATTAGGTCCTTATAGGGCAAGGACCTCCCCCAGCAGGAGGCGGGGGGAGCCCAGGGGGAGGGAACGGCACCACCCCCGAAGGGAGGAGCAGGGTCGGAGCTGCATCAAACAGCACGGAGCTCCGGAAGTTTACCCCCAGTCTGCTTCCGCCTCAGAGTCAAGTAACAGCTGCTCAGACAGCTCGGGAGAGCTGACCGAGCCCGGCTCGGACTCGGAAACCGAGAGAGCAGAATTAATACGGTTTCGAGCTAAACCGAATAAAGCTTTAAACAATATCGGGAAACAATCGCAACACAAACTCACCGATTGGGGAAAAATAAAAGCAACGTGTAGAGGCCAAACACCGGCAGCCTCCATGAACGCTTTCCCGGTGAGGGTCACCGGAGTGCAGGGAAACCAACAAAGGGTATATACCCCAGTTAACCCAAAAGAAGTCAAAGCGATTTCAGAAAAAGGGGTCAATTCAGCTGTAGTACCCACGCTTGTGGACGACCTTTCTAGCAATAACGATCTGCTCACTTTTGATATTACGCAAATAAGCTGCATGCTTTTTGATGGGGCGGGGCGGATTGTATTTAAGCAGGGGCGGCAGGACGACCGCGTCAGCCCAGGCTTCTGGGGAAGGGCAGCAACTCAGCAAGCTGTCCCCAGCCAGCACAGCTTTCCCTGGCAACATCCTCACTCCGAGCACGCCCGAGAGGGATCTGTAGGAGCTGCGGGAAGACACCCCGATGCAGCGGCCCAGCCATAGCAACCCCCAGGGGGGCAGGAGACCCTCATGCCCTATGCCCTCACAGGGAGCAGTCAATTTTGCATCCCTGCCTATGATGCAATGGCAGAGCGAGGCAGCACCGCCAGTAACACCCTCACACCCCCCACCGCCACAAGCCGCGCTGTTGCCACAAGACCAGCAGGAGACGCCCCAGAGCGGGATCCCTGGGTGGCCTTGGCCATGAGAATAGGGAAGGAACCCCTAAAGGTGTGGGGGACATGCCGCCTTTACGGCAGTAGGATCCACACACCATAGGGTTTCAGTTCTGGGCGGACACGGGACCAGACTGCAGGATTTTTCCCCACACCCTAGTCGCAGCACCATCGGCAAGCCAAGTAGATCACCTGGTGTCCGCAATCACGGAAACCCTTCAGGCCAACGGTTTCAAGATCGCGAGCGCAAAGATCAAGAGAGTACCCCGTGTGACCTTCCTGGGAGTGGGGATCACAAGCTCCTACGTGACACCCCCCGAGGCGAAGGTCAGTCGAGACGTCAAAACACTACACGACGTGCAATGCCTGGTGGGATCACTGCAATGGCTTCGCAACATTGTCCTGATCTCTCCTGAGGTCATGGACCCCCTATATGACCTCCTGAAAGGAAAGCACTCCTAAGAACCCAAGGAGCTCACACCGCAAGCAACGAGCTCCCTTGACTTCATCGAAAGCCAGATGTCCACGGGCACACTCGCCAGGTGGAACCCAGCCATGCCACTGGACTTATATGTTCACTTTACACCGAGGGGGGGAGTGGGAGCACTGGCTCAAGGACCTTCTGAAAAGGCCCGACCGATTCAATGGGTGGTTCTCGGAAGACCTGCCCGTGCTTTCTCCCTGGGAATCGAATGCATCTCTAACCTCATCATGAAAGGCAGGAAACTCGCTTTGAAACACCTAGGAATCGAGCCGACAAGCATCCACCTTCCGTTTCGCAAGCAACCAACCACGGAGTCAGCCACAATATCGGAGTACCTAGCCCTTGCTCTCACCGGCTTTGGAGGAGAAATCTCCTACTGCTCCAAACCACCCTGGACTCAGCTGCTGACCGTAGTCGACATGGACATACCGCCAAAGGTCAAGGACTGACCGCAGCCAGGACCAACGGTCTTCACAGACGCTTCCTCCATGACTTCAACCACAGCAGCAGTGTGGCAGGCAGGAGAGCAATGGCATTGCGTCAAAGCATGTGACCCCACACTGTCAGTGCAACAACTGAAGGCAGCAGCAGTGGTCTTGGCATGCGGACTCTTTCAAGAGGAACACCTTAACATAGTAACGGACCCTATATTCGTGGCAAGGCTTTGCCTAGCCATGGCAGGACCAGGAGTGTCTACATCAGCAGCAGCCCTAATGCTGGAAGAAGCACTCTCCTCGCGACAGGGCACCGTGTCAGTCATTCACATCAACAGCCACAAACCAGACAAAGGTTACTTCCAGATCGGCAACGACAAAGCGGACGCTGCAGCAAAAGGCGTGTGGACATTGCAGGAAGCTCGTCAGCTGCACGAGTCGCTCCACATCAGAGCCAAAGCACTGGCGAAGAGATGTGGGATCCCGACCGCAGACGCAAAACACGTGGTAGCCACCTGTCCTTATTGCCAGAAGTCACCCCCATGGACCTGTGGGGTCAACCCGAGAGGTCTCAAGCCTTCAGAGATCTGGCAGTCGGACTTCATCTGGTGTCAACTGCTGAAGCCCCGAGCATGGCTTGCAGTGACAGTGGACACTTATAGCAGAACGATCATAGCCACACAGCACCCCAAAACAAACTCCAAGGCCACAATTCAGCACTGGCTGACAGCCACGGCTTGGCTTGGTATCCCCAAGCAGATCAAAACAGACAACGGGTCCAATTTCACCTCCAAACCAGTACAGGAATTCGCCTCAAAATGGGGCATCACATTAGTGCAAGGTATCCTGTATAACAGCGCCGGGCAGGCCATAGTAGAGAGGGCAAATCAGACCCTGAAAACCAAGCTAGAAGTATTGGCAAAGGCAGAGGGCTTTGCCAATGCCATTCCCCCAAGGGATCAAGCGCGTATGCTGGCAACCACTTTGCTAGCACTGAATCAGTTCCCCAGGGGAGACGAAACAAACAGTCCTGTCCAAAAACACTGGGCCAACCGAACGCTAGAGGAGGGCCCGCAGGTGGTAATTAGAAACGAGCTGGGCAAATGAGAACGGGGCTAGAGGCTGAGGCTCACGGGGAGAGGGTATGTGGCTGTCAAAAAGGACGGCAAAGTCAGATGGTGTCCACTTAGACTGACGAGAATTGTGAGTTTCTGTTTACAGGACATGCTCATAGGACGTCCTCGTGACGCGTACATGCCCATCCCAGAGGAAAGTGACAGACCACCAAGCCGCCAGGCAGCACCCGAGAGACCCGCACGGGTGAGACTCAAGCATCAAGGGTGTCTCTGTGTGATTTTGCTGTTGGGGCTTGTCACCAGAGGACAAGCCAGCCCAGACCACTACCCCCATCAGCCATTCAGGTGGTTCATGGGACACCTTAGTAGCGACAAGGTGCTCAGGGAAATCACCACACCAAACACCCCATCCTTCGTGCTCCACGTTACCGACCTGTTTCCAGGACAACCAAAGGTAGACCCCAATTCCCCACACGCCACACAGATGTACCTATCCTACTGGTGCCCAGCCTCAAACCCAGGAAAAAGTTACTGCAATCACCCAGGGTGGGGATATTGTGGGCACTGGGGCTGCGAAACCATTGTTACAGATGCCAGACCGTCGGGGCCTGGGTGGGATCCACAAGAACCCGACAAATTCTTACAGTTCACCTGGGCACCCAGTGGCTGCAAAACACCCGTCTTCCTCCAGAGAAGCTTTTATCACAATCACCATAAAATCCCAAAAATTCGGAAATGCACTAGCTATAACATGACGGTCTTGCACACTCATCACCCCAGTTGGGCCATAGACCGAACGTGGACAGTAGTCCTTCAAGGGTCAAAAGAAAGAGTGAATGTGTGAATTATCAGGCTCCAACCGTCGGCACCCCGAGCGGTCGGACCAAAGTGATTAAAAGCGTGCCGAAAGGGAGAAACGCAACCTACCCTAAAACCTTGCACACAGGAGTCAGCAATGTCCCGACCGGCCATTGCCGGAAGCCTTTCAGATAGGCCGCTTATCCGGGTCGGATTCGGACCCAATCCTTCGTATGTTAGAAGCTACCTTTTTATCCCTGAATGAATCCAACCCTAACCTAACCAAATCCTGCTGGCTTTGTTACGATGTCAAACCCCCCTTTTATGAAGGAATCGCTTTAAACACTCCCTTCAGTTACTCCACAGCCGATGCCCCTCACCAGTGCAGATGGGAAACCCCTCGCAAAGGCATCACCCTAAGCCAAGTCACAGGCCAGGGCAGATGCTTTGGCAGTGCAACCCTAGCTAGGCGGAGAGGCAACGTCTGCACCAAAGTTGTCAAGCCTAACAGGAAAAACAATAAGTGGGTAGTCCCATCCGCACCTGGGATGTGGGTTTGCCAGTGATCTGGAGTGAGTCCCTGTGTGTTCCTTGCCAAATTTGATGACCCTAATGACTTCTGTGTCCAAGTTCTGATTGTTCCTAGGGTCCTGTACCACTCAGACGAAGAAGTGTACCACCTTTTTGAGGAACACAGCTGGCTCCACAAAAGAGAAATAATAACAGGTGTAACTATCACGATGTTGCTCGGTTTAGGAGCAGCAGGAACGGCAACGGGTGTCTCAGCCCTAGCGACAGAGCACCAAGGACTGTCCCAGCTGCAAATGACAATCGATGAGGACTTACAAAGGATCGAGAAATCCATTTCCTTCCTAGAGAAGTCAATCTCCTCTCTCTCGGAAGTGGTCTTGCAGAACAGGGGAGGACTGGACCTCCTGTTCATGCAGCAAGGGGGCCTGTGTGCCGCCTTGAGAGAGGAGTGCTGCTTCTATGCAGACCACACAGGAGTCGTAAGATACTCCATGGCAGAACTCCGAAACAGACTGGCTCAGAGGCAGAAGGACAGGGAAGCCCAACAGGGCTGGTTCGAGTCCTTGTTCAATCAATCACCATGGCTAACCACTCTGATTTCTACCCTAATAGGTCCATTGGCATTGCTGCTTCTAGCGATTACCTTCGGATCATGCCTGCTGAACAAGCTGGTCTCATTCGTTCAGACCCGCCTGGAACAGGCCAACATCCTGTTCATCGGCCAGCGAATCCAACCAGGGAACACTGCCAGCCACAAGTCCTAAACTTGACTGGCGAAAACTTACTCAGGTTTACCAAACCCCTTTCCCTTACCGAACTACAACCTTATACCTCATTTCAGTACCTATGTATGTAACTACCCCATTCATTTCTGAAAAAGAGGGGGGGAGATGTGGTAGATAGGTCAGGTGTTCGGAAGATCTCGCGATGTTACAGGAAGACAGGGCCCCTGTTCTCTTAGATAAGAAAATTAACATAGGAATGCAGCCCCCTAAACCAGATGCCAGTAATTTTCCATTTACCCAGTAAGTTTCCATCCCTTACTAACCATAGATGGTAAAGACAGGCCCCTTTGATGTAGAGAAGCCCCTTAGACTATAAAACCCCACGAGAAGAGATAATAAAGGCCTTTGACCGTCCACCACGTTGGTGTCTGCATGTTTCTTAGGCCCGAGCAGCCCTGGAGAATGGGTCGCCGTGCTGTCTCTTGAAACCAGGTCGCCTGCCTTGTATCAGAAGGCAACAGCATACAGAGTAAAAATCACCTTCTAACTCACTGTTGTGTAATCTGCTGTCCTAATCACAGTGAAGGGAGAGAAACAAGGGGCATTCAGAATGTTCGTCAGTCTGAAAATCACTATTTAATGAAGCAACCAGAAAAAAACCCCACAATCTGTCCAAATCCAGACAGACAATGGTACCTACTCAGTGCATATCAAAAGTGAATACTGAGGTGGGAATGGGCAAATGAACTGAAATCTGTAAGAAATTATATATATAGAATATACTGTAAATGTCAGATGATTTTATATGCTTATTCCCTTCTTCTTTCAGAAGGTCAGTTGTCCTTCCTAGAGACTCTTTCTGCTTTCTTTAACTGGAAACAGCTTGTAGGCAGCAGAGCATCCACCAAACAAAGTCTGTGAGGTGAGCTTGACATCTCACAAAAGAGGACACAAAATCTCTACCTGTTCTATTGCTGTCTGAATTGTTCTAAATAAATGGTGCTTTGATTTTTTGGAGCTTCCTTTTCTTTCACTTAACTGATGGAGGCTCATTCCGAGAGGTCAAGGCGCACGCGAGAAGCCAGAAATGTGCCCAGGTTCTTTCTTCCACCCAAATGGTGTCAGGTATGAATCTTTGCAGGTGTCTGTGCAGGACCTGAGGCTTAAGGCGCTTCCACAGCCTCTTCTGGGCTGTGACTGTGTGTCCTTCACCCCTTCCTGGCAAATGCCCGCTGCAGGGGCTGCAGGAGGACGCAGTGCTGGCAGGACAGACGCCCACAGAGGCAGAGGGGGAGCAAAGGCTGGTGGTGCTCCCTGCACCTTGTTGGCTCAGCAGCACCAGAGAGGAGATCTGCTGACATGCAGAGTGTGCACCCCCTGCTCCCCCAGCTGGGGAAGGGCTCAGGGCACACTGGGAGGGAAGTGGCTTTTTTGCCAACTTACATGGCAAGCAGGACACAAAGGGACAATGTGGGAATGCAGGAAGCCAGGAGAGCTCTCCTCATGGCCATAAACAAACAGCCCTACTCCAACTCCCCCTGCACTGGTGCCCAGCTCCCACATCCCACAGCACCTGGGGGCTCTCACAGGGACAGCCCAAGCTCCTGCTGCAGCTGGTGACCCTTTGTAGGTGTCTTCTTCTTCCTCCTCACCCCTGGCTTCACTTGCTTTTGCACACCTGTGGATCTCAAGCAGTGTCATCTGCACTACCTGGCCACCCCCTTTTCTGCATTTTCCATAACTTGTGAAAAACTCCAGTTGTGGCAATCAGTAACAGCTAATTGCAGCAACCATGCTGCCAGTTGTGTCACACATTTCTTACCCCTGCCCTTGTTTTGCTCTGGCACAGCCTTTATGTCCATTAGTGGTGTGTTTGTTGAATCAATGTGTCTGTCCCTGCACATTCACAAATATCTTTATCCTAACAAGACAGAAGGAATCCTGTGTCTTTGGGAGTGCAGAGCCATCAGCACAACTCCTGGGTAGAAGGGAGGCACACATTAGGCACACATGATTACAAAGAAGTTTCTGGCTGTGTGAGAGGAAGTGTTCTGTCCATCTGTGGATTTTAAACTCCAAGAATAAAGACTGGTACACATGGTCAAACAGCTGAGAAAGGAATAACACCATGGCCACATTGAATAGGCCACATTTAAACTGCAGATCCTTACCTTATGTCCCAAGCCTCATTTTATCTCATAGCTTTAGTATTCATGGTCACTTGGTTCAGATTCCCAGATGCACCAATAGTTGAAGAAATTCTCAGCAGTACATTTACTGATACTATTCAGGAAGAACTGCTGCTGTTCTGTTTTTCACATTCTGTCAAGAAAAGCCTTAATCTTTTTTTTTTTTAAGTTTATTATATATCCATAATTACTATAATTGCCTTTCCAAGGTGGTGAGTGACTATGTTTGTTCTGTGCCAGTCTCTCTTCTCAGATCATCTTGTTGCTGAGTGTGAAATATGCAAATTTTTATTAAGATAGGATGTTCTTTGCAGTTTGATAATTTGTAACTTGTAAACCTGATCAACAAGGAGGGAGATTTAATCTGTGAAAGAGAGCAGCCAACAAGCTCTAAGTGATGTGCAGCTGTTAGAAGCACAAATTCCGGGTCAGCAAAATTGCCTTGTTAAGGTTTGGGGCTGGACATGCTCCGATGATCTCAGCCCCATGAGAAGTTAACAGAACTGTTTGTGCCTCCCTTGAGCTGCTTGGGAAAAAGGAAGCTGTGGGCAGGTGGAGTGTGCTCCCAGCTCCAGCCGCTCTGTGGCGTTGGAGTCCCTGGGTTTACAGACAGGGACCTTCACTGATCACCTTCCCTCTTGGGCTGCCGGCACCTCACTGCTCAGGAGCTGGGCTCTGTGAGACTCAGACCCATGAGCTGTCTAGACCTGGGAGTTTTGGACTCCCTGAATAAGAAGGCTCTGAACAATAAAGCACAGAGTTTGTCACATGCAGCTCTGGGGCTGTGTCATCCCTGTCTCACCACCCACAGAACACATGGATTCTGACAAACTTGTAGTGACCCCGACGTGACACGACTCAGCCAGCTCCTGTGGCTACAATGGGAGTAGGCAGGCCGGTGTGAGGGCAGAGCCACCCGACAGACCCGCGGGGAAGATGAAGAAAGAATCAAAAGGTGAGTGCAGAGAGTGGCCAGGCCAGCCAATAACCAGATATAACAAGAGGTGAGCGTCAAGATCCAGCCAGTTTATACAGTGGGCAGGTCTGTTTTGTGGCAAAAAGCTTCTAAGAATCTGGAATTCTTATTATATACCCCGTTTAAATTGAGAAAATTCCACAGGAGAACATGGGAGTATCCGTCTCCATGGAAGAACATCCAGCAATGCAGGTATGGACCCATTTTCTAAAGAAATTACTTTGAAAAAGAGAATTTATTAGATTGGATAATATGAACTAAAAATCAGAGATTAGAACCTACCAAAGAGAATGCATCAAATATTCATACAAGGACATAAACTGGTGAATATATGCAGCGACAGAAAAAAGCGACAGAAATGCAATTAAAATCCTAAGACCTTGGAAACTGATATGGAATTTAATAAGATTGATAAAAACCAAGATGCGTGGGGAGGACTGGGTGCTGGGAAAAGCGGCCACGCCGCACCGTGAGGTGCTGAACGGGCGCCACAGGGAAGATTACTATAGGGGCCTGAGTAAATATATGTATGGCAGTAAAAGATCTCTGTATTGTATAAGTGACCCTGCCCTGATTCTAGTTATTGTAAATGGGCTGCAGCTGTGACCTGTGGAGGTAGCTGGGATAAAAGGGCGGTGTGGCATTCAGGGAGAGCTGGAGAGGAGCCCTGACTGAGAAGCAACAACAACACTGCTGTGAAGTGCTGCTGTGAGAAAACCATCCAGAAAGTATGAGACCCTAGAAATATGATAAAGTACAATATGATTACAACACCTGGTGACCCTGATGTGATAGAATATGCAGCCCTGAGAACATCTAGGCAAATGTATGTATTTATTGGAATATGAATCCCAATATTACCAGTTAGATGGTGCCTGGGCCAGTCTGACCCTTGCTGCCAGGCCAAAGGCCGCAACTGTGGTGTATCACCCCAGAGACACCTTTAGCTTGCTGGTGGTTGCAGCCAGGCACTAAACAAGTCCAGGCTTGTTAGGAACTCCATTTACCTCAGGAGGAAATCTTCAGGCGATGGTGAAGAGAAAAAGGAGAGGATTCTGCTGGAGGGTTTAATATCCAGAGGTTTATTCCATGGTTACAGAGGTCTGCATCTTGGGAAGAGCTCCAACCGAATCCCGGCCGCATGGTCTGATTCACCTTTTAAGCTCCCAAGGCAGGGGGAGGGGACAGGTGAGCCACCAACCAGGTGAGAGGGGCAGGGTCTCAGGGGGGCTGACACCTAGACAGACCAATGACCTCTAGGCCTGAGGGGCATCCTTTGAACTTGACCAACCACACGCCGCCTTGTTGGAATGTTAAAACTGATTGACAGCCCAGCAGGGGGCGAGGGGGAAAGGGGAAGAGAGGTATTGCCACACCTGGCAAAGGGACCCGAAAGTTTAAAACACACGGCAACATGTATTC